>NC_136629.1:36990559-37223059 GCF_933228915.1 Telmatherina bonti
CGTAAGCGAAGACCTGATGTAGAATTCCCAGTTGGTTTTATTTTTATTCAGATTTAGTTTGCCTTTTGATTTACATTGAACTTTATCTCTTTCCAGGAGATTAAAGAGCTTGAGGAGTTTAGAGCCAAAAATCAGCGTCTGCAAAAGGTGAAGTCATCAACCACAGGTCCAGCATCTGGACCTTATCTGTAATCTCATGATCATGTTTGTATCTGTCTGCAGCTGTGGGTCGGCCGGTTGCTTCTCTACTCATCTGTCCTTTACCTGTTGACCTCTCTGACCGTCTACTGTCTCTACCTTCCTGACGAATGGCTGCAGAGACTAGCATTGGCCCTGCCTTTCTTTTTATATCCTGTACTGTGAGTGTTGTTTTTCATGATCAATCCCAACTATCTCCTAAATATAGATGTGTCATTTAAACAGAGAGATTTGGCATTTTAAAATAATCATATTGTGCCCAGTTTGCTCTTTGCATGATGTTAATTATGTACATTAAGTTTTAATCTGAAGTTAATGATGAAGAACATCTTTGTTTCAGTGTTTTGCATGTTTTTCTGTGTCTTCTTCAGTGTGTGGTTCATCAGGAAGCTGCTGATTTTCCTCTTTTCCAAACGCACTGAAAGAAACAGTAAGTCAGCTTTTCTTTAAGTGAAGTCCTCAAATAACAAAGTTTTATGATGGTTGGATGAATTTTTTTTTTTTTTAGAGAATAGCTTCTCGTTTGGCAGGTCACATATTCTTCTGCTTCTTATTAATATATCAGCTGTCACATGTACTGTTAGAGTATTAAACGTTTATCTGATGACAATAAAACATGCAACAGATGAAAATGTTATTTTATTACTACTAGAGAATTCAGGACAAGGTGATTATAGAAAATGTAATTTAATATAAAACAAATTCTTGTCAATGTTTTCTGTCATCTGCTGTTAGGAAAAAAAGGCGAAGTTGGTGGATTTCTTTTTTCTTTTTTTTTTTTTTTGCACAAGAATGGATGAAAGTGAAGCAGAATGCAGCTTGTTGACTAAAAATTGTGTTTGAATCTTTTTTATTAGATGATAAACTTGAAGAGTTAAAAGCTGCCAAGAAAAAGAAAGTAAGTTTGGTGTCATTCACAGTAATTAAACCGTGCAGGGAGTTCAGAGAGTTTTACTTTTCTCTTCTTCACCATTTTTCTTGTCTGCTTCTTTTTCTCCTCCTTTCTTCAGCATGGGGTGTAACAATGCATATATTTACATACAGTCGCCACATCAATTCAATGATGGAGTTAACAGCACTGATCATATCAATGAACCATTCCTACACTTATCTCTTTTTAGATCTAGAAAACATTTCATAATGCTAATGACACAGTACAACGTTATGCTGCGGATCATGTAATGTTTTCTATAAATTCACAAGCTGTGATGGATGAAGAAGAATCACTCCTGCCTTTTTATTTCTATCTTTACTTCATGCTTTAACCAGGAAAAGACTTTAATTCTGCATTTCCTGCTGAAAGTTTCTCCGCTTTGTTCCCAGCTGGAGGAAGTGATGGAAACAGAGACGTACAAAAACGCCAAGTTGATTCTGGAACGTTTCGATCCTGAAGCCAAAAAGAAAGCTGTGAGTTCTTTTGCCCCGGTTCGTCGTTTTATCTTTGTTTCTTTAGCTGTTTTCTTAGCTTTCTGTCATTTCCATGTTTGTTGTGCTGTAGGAACTGGAGTCAACGCCGGTGCGAGCTCAGATGACTCCCAGACCAGGTCAAGGTACAGGACACCGTGGCAATCTGAAGCTGCAGCTGAAAACTTCTCTTAGAAGAACATGTCCGTCAAAATGTTCGAGATGTTTTTAAACTGGTTCCTGTTTTATGCAGAGATTCGCCAGAGGGGGGCAGCAATGAGACCCATGCCGATGGGTACCCCACCTCCAATGGTAATGACCCCCCAACCAGGAGCACGGCCCGTGCTGGGACCAGGGGGTACACCTGTAGGTAAGGGGACACATTAAGATATTGGCCATGAAGTGTTTTTTGTAGACATTACACTTGGAATCTCCTCATAAAGAGATTATTCAACCTAAACGGTGGTCATGCGGTGTTAACGGCGAGACGTGTTTCCTCTGACCGGGTATTTTTAGACTCTGTGTTGTCTCTTTACCCGGTGTTGCTTTTCCAACAGAACATGTTCCTCTCTCAGCTCCAGGAGGACCACCTGAGAAGTCAACACCTTTGGGATCTGTCCCCCAGGGAGCTGTACCGAGGACCCCCTGCTCCCCTATACCGGGTGTAGGTAGGTTCACTTATGGTAGGAATCTTTAGGCGCATTATGATTTGATTGAATTATGATTTGGATACGATTATAAAACCATTATGGATGCATCTACTAGACTACTCTCTGATTGTAGTTAGAGCTGGACGATTAATCAGATTTTAATCTCAGTACGCTCTGAGTTTCCAACGATGATAAAAATAAAAGGGTGTGATTATTTCTCTCTGCAGTTTCCTCTCCTGCTGTCTTCAGCTGCTAATCGAGCGTCTCTGGCGTTGCAGCGCTGTGCTGTAAACTCCTCCCACAGCCGCTTTGCTTTCATTCAGACACTGTTGCCAACTTGGAGACTTTCTGGCTAAATCTGGAGACTTTTTTTGTTAAAAGCGACAAATCTAGCAGCTTTTACTGGAGTTATTAGAGACGTTTCTGGTGTTTTGGCGACTGACTTGAAGGCACATATTGTTCTGCAGTTACTGTAAGGAAGGAGCAGCGGGAGCCTCTCCCGTCCTAAAGCACTCCCAGGCGGCCAGTCTCAGTCGGCTCCGGCTGCAGGTCAATGTAGAATAACTGCAGTAGGTTGTGGAAGTTCACCTAAACATAGTTTATACCATTTTCAGTGACAACTGGCTGCATTATTTTCCTATACATAGTTCGGCCAGTTAAACACCGTAATATCCCTCTGTTACAGGGCGTTACCATAGCAACGCGTTAACCAGCTGGTTCAGATCAGCCGTCTTTTAACAGGTGAATGAGAGAAACGCGCTGCAGCCTGACAGCGGTTGTTTGGTATAAAACATACATCCAGGCCGACGTAAAATAGTTTCTATACTTCAGCAAATGTTGTAAAAAAAGAAATACATCTTAAATATTTACTGTGTGGGACCATGGCATAAGCTGATTAAACAACTCGTAACCGTACATTGGACAGATATAACACATGACGCCGAGTCAAGAACACCACGTCGCGCAGCGTTGTTTAATCCTTACTTATATTTATCTATTCATTTTACATCAGTATTTGCATTTTGTCAAGACAAAGCTTCATGTTATTTGTTTATCTTCTAAAATATATGGAATCCTAAAGACATTTTTTTAAAAGTCACGGTTTAATGTTAAAAAAAAAATTCATGTTGTTAAAGATAAAAGGATAATGGTGGTAAATAATCGAGATCTCAATTTCAGTCAAAATAATCGTGATTATAATTTTTGCCATAATCAAGCAGCCCTAATTGTAATATGTCCTGCGTGTCATATTTGTCGTGACAAAACGGAGAAGAAAACTTGCTCATCTCGTGGATTCTGCCGGACGGCTTGTTTCCACCGTTTCAGACCAGAACATGGAGCTGCATCAAATCCGAGCGGCCTTGTGTTGACCATATTTCTGTCAGACTTAACCCCCACCCCAGTTTCAAAGGTTTTAGGTGCATTTCAACAGTTGCTTATAATCTGAATATTTACCTTTTGCCTACAAACGTTAAGACAGCAACAGTCATGTTGAGGTTTGTAAATGGTTCAAAACCCTGTGATGCAAATATGAAACGCACCAGATTACCATTCATTACCATCTACATCTCACTTTATTTTTGTGTGTGTGGGATTGTTTGCAGGTATGCATCCCCCAGGTCCTCCATTAGCGAGACCCATTCTGCCCAAAGACAGGGGAGCAATGGACAGGGTCATAGAATACCTAGTAGGAGATGGACCACAGAACAGGTGAAGACTCTTCTCATCATGGAATCTGCTGGAAATCTTTTCCCACATTCATACATTTTACAGTCCTCTTCAAGGATGTGTTCAGCTGTGTTGCCAGATTGTATTTACTTATTTTGAAGGAAGTGAAAGCACAAAAATCAGCATATCTACTTGTAGAACTAACTTCTTTGTCTAAACCCAGCAGCTGCATGTGAACATGATGTGGAGTAATCAAACCCAGCTGCCAAATATGTACTTTCCTGCATTGCATACGAGAAAAGAAGAAAAATGAGCTTCCAATACATCCTTGATTGTTTTTGGTTTTTTTTTACCATTTCAATGGTGAAAAAAGACTCAATGAACCAGCAGCTGATTAGGAGGCAGTGTGCAACCGCATTCCTCACTTTGTCTTGGACTGGAGTTTAAGTTCCACTAAACGGTACAACGATACCACCTGCTGTTATAAACTACTGAACTTACAAATACATACTGGTAATCAAATAGGAATGATAAAAAAAAGTTGTTTATCTTAAAAATGAAATAAAATAACAGCTTAATTTAATGGCACAAAAAAAGCTGAAGTGTTGGAGGCAGATTGTTGAGCAAATTCTCAGAACATCACAGATTTATTGCATCAAACGGTTTCCTTTCTTTCTAATTCCTGCGTCTCCTTTTCGTTTCCTGCAGATACGCGTTGATCTGCCAGCAGTGTTTTTCTCACAACGGCATGGCTCTGAAAGAAGAATTTGAGTATTTAGGTAAGATCAGACGCACTGCAGTGTTATTTTAAGCACTAATGCAGTTGCAGAAAAACCGTTTTGCTACCGTTTGTCCAACAGCAGAGTCCCTGTCTGCTTTTAAGACCCAGCTGAAGACTCAGCTCTTCAAGGAGCACTTCAACACTTAGTTTAGCAATATTTGTAGGAAAGTTGGAGAACCTAGCCCAGTTCTTTGCAACAAACTTTATGGTGTTCATTTTTTGTATTATAACATAGGTGATTTTATGGGGTGGGAAGGGAGTAAACAAAAGAAATGACTGTAGAATAGAATATAAACTGAACTTTCCATGCTGCTAAAAAGCATGTTGGTATGTTGCATAATTGTTACAATGATGTATTTTTCCCTTTTTTAATTCTCTTCAGCAATGTTTCCTCTCCTCCCTCTCTTCCTGTCTCCCACCAGCCTTTCGTTGTGCGTATTGCTACTTTTTGAACCCGGCAAGGAAGACGCGACCCCAGGCTCCAAGACTTCCAGAGTTTAGCTATGAGCGGCGACTCAGAGCGGAGTCGCATTCCCCTGGACCATCACAGCGTTCTGGAACAGAGACGGAGGAGAGTGCCCCCCCCTCTGGAGGTACGGGAACACACACACTTCACACATCAGCCTCCGGTCTGAATGAGACAATGAAAGAATAAAATTGAGGCTCTGTTTACGCTAAAACGCTGAGTTTGTTTGTGCTCTGGCATCTTGTTTACATGGTTACAGAGTTAAAACAACAGGGTGAAGTTTGTCCTGTCCATGTGAACTGGATCTGAATCTCTGGCGACAGTGACGTCTTTCACATCTTCCTGCACTTGTGCAGTCAGGCCCTGTTTAACCTGCGAAACGTACAACAACATGGCGGATCTCGGTTTCATGTTTGTAAAGCTGCTTCTTTTTAATTCGTTCGGTCTGTAGAAGCAAAGCCTGGTGGAACATTTAGAGCCGCAGGTTGCGGATAACTAACAGGGAGCATGCATCACTTCTGTTGTGTTCATGAAGAGACCGTGCACAGCTGGGAGTGTCTTTCTAAAGCTGCACTGCCCTCTAGAGGCCTGGCATGTGCACTACATTGTTTCTGGTGTTTTTCCCCTGCACAGACAGTTGTCATTACAAAAACTTTTACATTTTTCCCCCCAAATACACAAAGGAAATGAGTTTAGTGTCTTCCATGGAAATGTTGTGGTGTAAACAGGGCCTGAGAGATGTAGTTTGTATATGTTATACAAGCACACATTCTGTCACTTCCACGCTGCTGTCCATGTTTACTTACTCCATGTCCTAACTGTTCCTGTTCAGTGTTTCTTAGTTCAATGATCTTTTTCTTTCAGCTTTATGCCAGCTTAGTAAATTAGTATCTATATTTCTACAAGATATTGTTCACTGGTTCATCTTGTTGCCCTGAAATGTCTTAGATCTACTCAAACTTCTTGCTTTTTGTCATATTATCTCAGTACTAACTGAATTTCCTCTCATATGAACTGCTGCCATGATGAATTTGATTGTTTTTCTGGTACAGAATTATTGAAGATCTTCACTTTTCTTAATGCCAAGTGAACAGCAAACAGACAAGCATGCTTTCCCTCCCATGAACAAGCAGCACACATGGCTATTAACATTAACACGAGTTCCACTGCAGCATCAGTGACCAGAAAGTTTAACAGTGTGATCTTGCCTCTAGCCAAAGTGCCAACTCCACGGAATTTGGTCCACTGTTTCAGGATCCAGCAGAAACCAAAGAGTCCTGAGAGCCGACCCCTGCAGAGTCCAGGTTCTCTCATGCTCCGTCCAATCTGGCATAATTTTAACTTTTAATTCATCTGATTTCCTTCCAAATGGGCCGGTCGTCACTGCAGTAGATTCATAACAATGTAGACCACAATCCTGTCCCTTTCCATACTGCTGCTGCTAATCACACTGAGACAGCCTTCGGTTGTTGGCGGACAGTGGAAGTCATATGACTAGACCTGGATCAGATAGTCAGGATAAGTTTAGAGAGTGACTGAGGCTCCTGTGTTCTAAAGTTGGTTTATTACCTTTAAAGGTGATCGTTTTAGCAGGTTTTAGACATTACGTATGAAAATGACCACTTTGGCTCAGATCAGGTTGGTCTAGTCGGATTAAGTTTATGTAGAAAATGTAAAACAAAGACTTTAATTATTTTGTGCATGGTTATATTTTTATGTTGTCCCATTTGGATGTAAACATCAGAGCTCCATAAGATTAGTCTCTTTAAGAGTTTCCTCTCAGACAAAGGTTAAGATAGAAGTTTGTTTCTGCTTTGATATGTTCCAACTGGCGACTAAAGTCTTTAATTTATTATAAATTTTAGTCCAATCTCGACAACAGATTATTTTCTATTGTTGTTTATTTAAATCCCAACAATCTGTAGAGCCACTCTGGCCTTTAAAGTCCAAAGAGCTGCATTTACACCTGTCTTCAGCAGGTGAGTTGGGTCATGTGATCACTGCTCCATCCCTGTGACATAATAATCTCGAAGAGGATCAGGTCTTCATCTCGATGCAGTGTTGACATGCCGTCATTTTCTGTGCTGGAACAAATTTAGATTGAATCAAACCAAATGTTCTGGGCCAAAAATGGATGATCTTGATTTATCCTCTGTGTGTGTTTAAATCGCAGCTGTTGATTTGTCAATTAATGATTATTTTCCCCACAAAGACAATATTCAGACAATTTTTCTAAAAATTTGGGTGAATGGGGGGGAAAAGGGGAATTCTTGGCCATGTCTACAAAGTCTCTTACATTGCATGCAAACAAACCACATCAGAAAAGAATGTTACTAATATTCACATCACTGATTTTTACCTCACAAAAACCAATCATTGCTTTACTGCAGGTTTTTTTTATTTTTTATTACTACATACTTTCTATCTCAGCCGTTCCAGCTGTTACGTCTGTTTGTGTTCTAAACAAGTCTCACTTCGGTGTCAAACCTACAGATGAAAAAGAGATGGAAGAAGATGAAGCACCTACCAGAGAAATGGAGAGTGAGAGCCAATCAGAGGAGAAGCAGCAGGAGGAGAAGGAAGAAGAGGAGGAAGAGGAGAAGGAGGCGGTGGCAGAGGAGGAAGAGCTTGTTCAGCAACAGGAAGCAGAAGAGGAACTGGAGCAGAGTCGCAACAACGCCTGCGAGACTGAATCTCTGCCGTCGTAGTGAAGAGGAGGACCAGAGACGCTTCTGTCCAGCTGAGAGACGTGTCTGCCTTTTGAAAGCAATGTTGACGGACAGATGTTGTCATCAGCAGCAGCTGCTGTCCAGATGTGTTGCGTGAAATAATGCCAACATGACCTGCTGTTAACAGCTGGATTGTTTCTCTGGGAGTTATCAAATAGATGAATGTAGTTTTAATCTTAAGGCTGTTTTTTTTTTTTTTTTTGTTGGTAATATTGATCCATAGCTGGCAACAGATAAACTGACATAGTTTAATATTCTGTGATTTACACTATAAAGTACTTTTAGGTTTAAGTAGCCGGAAGCTGTGTAAGATGTTAATGAAAAGGTTCGTCTCAGATTGAACAGTAGGTTTACCTATGGCTGGGCCTTCACAGCATCTGCAGCTCTAAATGTGGGGTGGAACCAGAACTGGGTGAACTTACAGTTGGTTTATTATTATTTATATAAATATAAACATCTGTAAAACACGAGGCACAAAGTGCATTTTCACACAACCTCTTTGTGAATGGGAACGTAAGCAGTTGTGTTTACAGCATATGCATATAACTACAACATTAGTTGCTTTTTCACCTTTTCTCATATCTTCTAACTCCCCATGCAAGAGTTTAGCATCAAGCTTTTATAACTTAGTTATACTCATGTTTTTAAATGATGCATGTGCAGATTTTAAATTATTTTTCATAACGTTTGAGCAGCTCATCCCAGACCTGCTGCATGGACTACCAGGGAAAGCAGAGGTTTTGTTTCCCTGACTGTGCAGTGAGGTCTGCTCCGAGGGAAAGTCAGCATGACGCCATCTGCCCAAAGGTCTGCTCTCTGAAAGAGAAATTACATGCACTCATTTTTAAAGTGTGAAAGCAAGTTTTTTTTTGTCACCAAGGCTAAATTTAATCCACCTGTTCAAAAGAAGACGTAGCAGAATTAGCAAAGTTAAGTCCAGTTTGTGTACAGTTAGTGAGTAAAATATGTTCTTTCCTTTTGTTTTCACGGCAGCTTGCAGCAGTATTTGCTATGCACACTGCCTCCTGTTGTACTGAGGATCTTTGGAGATATGGATGCTCTGTTATAGGTCAGAAGTTTGGGAAAACCCTCAGATCAGCGGTCAGGTGAAAAACTAAGAAGCTTGTTTGTCAAGCAAAGGTATGTTTCAGCATCAGCTTTTTTATTTTAAAGTATTTACAGCCAGGTGTTGAAATTATTCTACACTTCGTTTTCCTCAGCAGCTTTCGTCAGATTTACTGGGAAGGAAAGTAAAACTATAAATGTAGGTTAAGTTATTGTTTGTTATCAGAATCTGTATGATGGCATTGGTCCGATGAAGTGGACTTATTCTAATGAAAACGTTTGTGTTGGTGAGGTATGGTGACGGTGGGCATACTGGGGCTAAAACTGCCAGTTTACATCCCACTGATTATTCTCCAACACTGTCATCATTATGATGACAATTTGCCAAATGCAACGCTGTTATTGTTATGTTTCATATTTGCTTTTGCACTGTTTATTTATTTATGTGGCCATGTTGTCTTTTAGTTACTGCTGCACTGATTTTAAACATTTAGGAGAGTAACGTGTAGCTGCCAGAATGCTCCTGACGATAAATGACTTGATTTGGCTTCTATAGATTTGAAGTTGCTGTAGATTATCTATATGAGGTATTTTCAGTTTTCTCTTGTTTTAACTGCTCTTTGTAAGTATGTGATGCCAACATAACATGTGCCTTGTTAACTGCTGGTCGGCTGTGTCAACGCTGTGTGTTAGTTGTGGATTTTCATTCTTTTGGTGTGTACGATCAGTTGTCAATTACAGTAACAGGAATTTAGTCAAAGTTTGCTTTCTGATTTTGTCTCAACAACGTCAGAAGCAAAGCTTTAGCACATGAACTGGGAGCCTCCTGTCTTCATAACAGCTGTCTCCTTCAGAGTTTAGGTTCCGACGTTCCAGCATGCTGCCAACACCTGCTGACCGATGTGTGGTTACCTGAACGCTGCTTGGACTGAAAATCCATTCAATATTTCAGTTCCATTTTAAAGTCTCTAAGTTGTCACATGAACATGTTGCTCTGAGTTTGTAGGTCTCTTTTCTTTGCTAGATGGAACACTTGCATGTCTCCCTGTGCTGTTTGTCATTGTCCATGTGCATGGCACAGCTAATAAAGTTTTTCAGCAACACAGATGGGCAGTAGTTGATTTCCAAAAATCTTTTAGTGCCTTTTCAGTTGAGCTCTCTCATCAAGCTGTTTGTCCACCAGTTGTATAAAAGTCTGATTTACATTTGGCAGTCAGATTTAGGAGAAAAGAGAAGACATTGAAGGCAGTAAATGTTGCTATAAAGATCAAACAGTGTGCACACAAATGGTTGATTTAGCTATTTATTTTTTTCATCTGTTCCACATCTGAAATAATTGTTATAAAAGATTATTCAGCTGCGTCATTGGACTGTAAATGTGTGGTCATGTTCTAAGTAAAGCTGCGAAATAAATAAAGTTGCTTTTAGCCTGTTGAAACACAAGCAGCAACAGTGCAGCTTTGATACTTACATTTTCCACCCAATGGAGTTGTCCAGGTGTATATATATATGTATATCTACAGTGTGTGCATATATATATATATATATATATATATATATATATATATATATATATATATATATATATATATCACTTGTATTTACTATGCAAATGACAACAAAAGCTGTATTTTATCCAAATAAATACTTCACTGTCAGTAATAAAGTTACTGGCGTAAATTCCTTGGACAAGAAAATATTGAGTTAATGAAAGAGTCTCTTACAACTAAGACTTCATTCGTATTCAGATTTTCAGACAGTCTTCCCTTCAAACAACGCAAATCCAAGGACTTCAACCCATAAAGAAAACTTGAAAGTCAAAAAGTATCAGGCAATACCAATCAATAAAACTTCAACAGGAAAGTATTTTGCCTGCACTTTGTCATAAAGCTGCTTAAAATATACAAGCACATTCATTCTAGTTTTTCTGGCTTGGAGGGTGATATAATGCACTAACTGTCCACCAGAGTGACGTGGGCAATCACAAAGAGTAGAAAATCAATAGAAAAATGTTAGAAACTAGAAAAGCTTCAAGTATGACCCATTCAGATCAAGAGACCCGTCAGTCTGAGTCACTGTTTTTGAATTTTCCATTTTAGTAAATACACAAACACACAGTTAAATGTAACACAAGAGCAATGGCACAATGGGGAAAACTAGTCTGAATCAGTTCACTGATGATGCGCCATCAAGTCAGATGTTCTCCGTTTACAGCATGTTGAGCTCGATGAGTCTCCCAGCAAACACAGCAAGCGTCCCGATGATGCACACGGCCATGAACACGCACAGCAGGATGTGATCCAAAACCATGGCAACAAACTTCCATTCCTCCGCGGCCTGCATCAACATGGAAAACCTTTCATTTCATATGTTCACCAGTGTATGTGTTAGAAACTCTTACTAAATATAGAGTCATCAAAGTAAACCTTTATACTATTAGAAACATTTTTTCTTTCAGGTTTCGGAAATTATGCTTATTACAGGAGATGTCAAGATTTTGCACATTTTGCACTTTTGCTTGGTTAAGAGTCTGGAGACAAGGGGAACAACGTAGATAACTAGAAAAGCACTTCCTCCAGTCAGTTCATTTCCACCTGGCTCATCTTCCGGTCCAACATTCAGATTTCAGATGCATTGATAATGAGTCCAAGCAGTGTCTTGGCTATTGTGGTGTTTGTGGTATGTTTATATCTTTGTTTTCTTGCAGTCATGAAAGATCCTCCTGTTTGTTCCTGTTCTGGATGATATGTTACCAGGATCCAGAGTTATCTTTGATATCTTGTAAAATCTGTTGGGAATTTCTCCTGGTTTTTCCACCATTTGTTGTGGAGTTTTATGAATATATACTGAAAATCTCGCCATGATAAAGAATCCTTAAAACTCTCCATTCCCAAACTTGAACAGAATGTAACGTAGACCAGGAGGTTTTACTAAAGTTGCCAACAAACAGCTTGATAAATGCTGGCAAAACAAAACCTCCTTGTCAGAGGTACCAAGGCTGGCTACCAGCGTGTTTTACAGGTTTCATCTGTGCAAACAACATAAAATCTAAGTATTCCTGTTGGTCAGATCCTGAACTTTATCAGCCAGGAGGCCTCACAATAAATAAGACTGAATTATATTCTAGCAGTTTTTTCTCATGTTCCCACATTACACCACTAAACTAGTGGTGACCGGGGGAAATTCACCATTTTTGGAGGCCATTTGCACCCTGATTGCACTTGTTTACTTCCGGGTAACTCAGTCCCAGAAGTATGATTTGTAAACCAGAAGTTCACATTTTTAGGTTTATCGGTCGCTTTTGGCTTCTTTGTATTATACCAGTTAAACCTAACATAAGATGTTTCCTAAACCTTAACCCCCCAAAAACATTACAAAAGATTGCTGATATTGACCGATGTGTTTGGAATAAAGAATAAAAAATAAAGTAAAGTAGAGTTTCGCCACACAGATGCGCATGCGCATTAAGCAGTATGCAACGTAAGTAACTCAGGTGTTGCAAGTTGCGATGTCTGCGCCTGCGCACACGATTAACAGGAGGGAAATATGGAAAATATCAAACGGAGTTTAAATGCTTTTCCCACATGGAAACGGAATAAAGGAACGAGACAGATAACGTGGTGAGATGGATGGAGGGAAACTTTGCTTCATTTCATTCTGGTAAGGGGAAACATTCCGTTTTGTTCCTTATTTTGTTTCCGAGAAAAATACATATAAGTTCCTCTATGAGCTCGATACAAGGTCATGAAAAGTTAGCAGTTATAAATATGCAAATGACTCATCTTAGAGTTTATATTTGTAAATAAAGTTTTGTTAAGAAAAAAAAAAAAAAAAAAAAAAAAGCCCGAAAATAAGTTTTTTTTTTTTTTATATACATACAACGTCCTGTCCGCAGACAAAACAAGACTGGAAACTTGATTTATAAACATAAACTCTGAAATTGTTTGCAAACATTAATTTACAGGCGCAAATTATTTATATTGAATCCATATTCCTCTGCATTTTGTGACGTCACACCAGTCAACTTAAAGTTAGGTTTTGGATTTGACAGATATGATCGGAACTCCTGGACGCAGGAGATCTAAAAAGCTTCACCGTGTAAATCTTTTAAAGCTTGATCAGATACTCCTGTCTGTGATCAGGAATCCGTCCTCATTAGAGACCCTGTTCATGCGCTTCCAGGGCTTGTAGTTTTATCACATCTTTCTGGCTTGTCATGAGCTCGGTGCTCTGATGTCAGGCTGATGTCAGGCCATAGACTGTATAAGAAAGATGGACGGATCCATCTGCTGTTAAAAACCAATGCAGAAGTGCATAAAACTGCAGTTCCCCTTCATCCACTGGGGGTTGCAAAACGAAGCAAATCCCCAAAGACTCCCATGTTAAAAAGACCAACTTCACAGCAGAAATAAACATGTTTACAGCAGGAATAAACATGTTTACAGACTGGTTTAAAACTCCATTTTAGATTTAATAGGCAGGTTTACCTTCATGACAACTGTGGGGGGAGTGAATTTTTTTCTAACTCGCCCATTTAAAAGTAATTTAATCTCGAAGTTCAGCAAATTTAGGGGCGTGTCCTTTTGATTGACAGGTACCAATCTCTGGCTTCAAGTCAGAAGAACGTGGAACAACTGTGGTTTTTAGCCAGTTAACAACGTGACTTAGCTTTAGCCCGCTTACCTCCGTTAGCTGGTTAGCTCCTGTTATCTCCGGGTTAGCTCGGTTAGCTCTTTGCTACAGACAGGTCGGAATTTGCTCGATGTCAATCATCCACCATGACATGGCTCCCCTCTCAGCTCCACCTCTTTGCCCATATTTGTATTTTCCGGGTGAGACGACACGCATGCCCCTGCCAAGATGGCGATGGTAGAAACCGCCCACCAAGCTTCAAATCAGCTCTTCAGAAACCTATGGGTGATGTCATGGAGCTACGTCCATCTCTTTATATACAGTCTATGGTGTTTGCATAAAAAGTCATTGTTTAATTTTTTTAAAAATCTTTTTTTTCCTTCACTTGACTTATTTACAAAAACTGAAAATGTGCCAAACCTTTTGTATTTCACAGAAAAACAAACAAACAAAAAAAAATCTTGGTGGTCGGTACTGAACCTGCTTGTCTGGACTCCTGGTTTTAGAGTCTTGGACCATGAATGAGCCCTCTGGCCAGCTGAAGTTGTACACAGTGATACAGTCTGCAGATGTTCTTACATTGTTTGATTCCTCGTCTGATTTCATGGTCTCAGCGATGTACTTCACCCCCTCGATTGCACTGCGGACATCAGGGTTTTTGATGATAGGAGACTGGTAGGTGACGCTGGTGGGGGTTGGGTTACCTGTAGATAAGACAGCAAGTCGCTGCATTGTTGCCAAAGAGCACAGATTTTGAGTGACCTTCACTTACTACACATTTATTTCTTTTATTAAATTTGTTTTATTTGGACATTATAGATTATGTCTAAAAGAGCATGTTGGGACTTGTGTGTCAGTTTTTATTTTCACTGCTCGGGTCAGTCTGTCCACTGATAGTAGCACCTGCATGTGCCATAAACACATGTGCAGTTTTAAAATATCTGACTTTCTTCCCAGAACATGCTTGGCGTGTCTGGTGTGGCAGTGTTTAGTGGGGTGTATTTTGCCTGAGATGTCAGAGATGTCCATGTCCGTAGGGAACAGTCTCTTCTGCCGGATCTCCTGACTGGGACGCTTCATTGTTGAGAAGAACATCATGTTGGGAATGGTTTCGATGAAGACCTGAGATGTAAACAGAAAAAAGAGCAATTTTAACTCCTTTCAAGCTGACTCTGTGAGTCACTTCTAAAACAGAAGCTGCATTTCTTACATTATCATAGTGAAAATGAAATATGAACCTTGCGTATCCATGCGGGCATGGTGTGTGTGCTGGGCGAACGGTGATGCGTGTTGATGACGATGACTGTGATGATGATGGAGGCAATGACAAACACCATAGTGAAGAGCATGTATTTCCCTATGAGGGGAACAGCACTTGAAGTGGAGGGGATCAGCTCCACGATAACCAGCAGGAAGACAGTCAGAGACAGCAGGACAGAGATGGAGAGAGTCATCTTCTCACCTGAAGGCACAAAAAACATTTGATATTTCTGAAAACACATCCATGAAACTGTAGAGACACTAAACGCTAAGGCTGTGACGATACACTTTTGTCCCGATTTGATTTAAATTGCGATTCTCACAATTCTTTGATATTGCTAATTTTTGTAGATTAAAAACAAAATAAATGTATAAAACTTGTTTTTTTTTTGCTCGTAATTTTTCTTGATTTCATTTAGAAAAAAACAACCCAGTAGCTAGACCATCATTCTGCTGCTATAACGCCCCACAAGAGAAGTAAAAAGATCAATAAAAGCAATAAAAATGACAAAAAACTCATAATGGATTATTTTTATTTGTTTGAAAAAAGAAAAAATCAAATTTTTTTTTTTAACAAAAAATCAACTTTGAAACTAGGAAGCAGAAAAATGTTCAATTTTTCGATTCGATTTTTCCACCCCTACTAAACAGAAATGGAATATTCCAGAAAAGAGCAAAAATGCTTTGTTTCAGTCGTTCTGTAGGATGAAAGTTACTGTTCAAACCGAAGTTTGTAGAATTTTAGCGACAGCAGGATCTATGTACCAGAATCAGTCGGGAGATAGAAGACGAGTCCAGTGAGAAACGAGAACAGCATACAGGGAATGATGACATTGACAATGAAATAAAGCGGCAGCCGCAGCATGAGGAAGTGGTAGGTGATGTCCAGGTACGGGGTGTCAGGACAGCAGGTATAGTAAACCCAGTGTTTCCAGCTCCTGTAGTCCTTTAACACCCATTCACCCGACTCCATGAAGTTACTGAGGTCGGGTCGATCACTGTCCTAAAAAACAGAAATCGTTGCTTTCGCATTCAAATTGAACTATTTTTTTAAATTCTCCCAAGTTAAGCTGAAAATGTCGAACTCACTGGGTTGATGGCGACCAGCAGACCATCGTAAGTCCAGGTCCCCAGTTTCATGCTGCAGTTCTGCAGGTCGAATGGGAAGTGAAGGACGATGATTTCACAGTAACTCTTAAAGATGGCTGGTGGGTTCCATGTGATCATGCCGGTGTACTCCAGCAGAACCTTGGTTTCGTGGATGATGGCGAAGTCACCGTCAGCACTGCAGGGGAGAGGCGTTGTCATCATATGAAGTAGGTTTGACATACAGCTGAGACAGAGGACACGTCTTTACTTGTTGTACAACACTAAATCCGGTTTCCAGATGTCAGTTGAAGGGATTCTGATCTTCTTGATGCCACCGTAGTCATCCGGATTCCACTTCAGGTTCACATCTGTCCATTGCTGAGAGGGAAAGTTAAACTCTCACTAGAAGTAAACTGACAGGTTTGAGATGTTTTATTTTTATCTGAGCTTTAATTACAAATGAGAAACCATTTGATCCATGCGAGTTGTCCATTTGTGAGATTTTTTCATTAGATGCATTTAAAGCATCTAAATATGATAAATGAGATTATAAAATGCTCTGCTGACTCGTCATGAAAACGTAAGCTTTAACTTACACATAATTCATGGGGCTTGCATGAACAATAACCAGTATGAGCCCATATTCTCATGTTTTTCATGTTTACCTGTCTGAGACGGACATTACTGGTCACAATCTGGTTCACTTCATCCTGAGGAAAAATGGACAAAAAGTGTGAACACAAATACAATAAGGTGTGAAAATATATGGACATGTGGGATTTATTTTGTTTGTTGTCTGCCGTGACATATCCAACTTCCAGATCCATAATGACAACATGTGGGCATGAAGTGCTCAGCTTTCATTTTATTTATTTATTTATTGATTTGTTTATTTGGCAGGGACAGTACAAGTATACATTGCCACCTAGGTGGCCAATGCCATGTACATAAGGCTTATAGCCGCTGGCTAATTTACGGCCCCCGTCCCTGGTTAGGCTTTTCAAGGTGTTAGTGCAGTAAAAAAAACACAAGGGTAATGGAAAAATATACATCATAAAATAGTATACATATAAGAAAAAGAAAAAAAAAAAGACAAATGACATATTTGGCCATTTCACATCCCGGGTCCATCCAAAGTTCAGTGCTTACACTTTTGGCTGCTCTTTAACTTTTTGATTTGAAGTTATGTCCAAAGGAACTGTTTAGGAAACAAAATGTTTCATAAAAGATGTTTTTTTTTCTTCCCAAAAGTCGCTTCTCGCCGCACAGATAATTATTTTAAACGTTGTGAAAAACTGAGCAAATTTTCTTTTCTGGGTAAGGATGTACGTCTTGCTGCATGTCACTTCCTGGTTTAAATCGAGACAAAAGAAAGACGAGCTAATTGTGGGAAGGAAAAACTGTTTTCAGGGGCTTCCAGAGCAAAGTGTTAAAAACACAACTTCATTATGGTCAATGTCAGGAGACACCTCTGCACTGAATCACCACTTTCCTCAGATTATTTTTATCTTTTGGTATAACATATTTTATGCCTTCAGATAGTTGTTTCAAATAATTATCTGCTACTATTATGAACAATAACTATAATTTTTTGTTACTTTGCTGTTGAAGTCACAAATAAACCTGAAAAACATGACAAAGATGTGGCAGCTATGGCTTGTTTTGATGTGCTCTTACCACACTAATAAGCTGTATGAGCTGCAGTCCCACGGTGACCACGACAACCTCGCTGAAGTGGTTAACAGGACGAACCACTTTGTTGTAACCGGTGAACAGGGTCGTCACCAGCCTCGTCTCATCGGTAGAGCAGTAAACTCGGCCTACAGCAGATAGCGCACACACAAAATTCAGTTAGGTAGTCTCATTTGTTTCCATACATCGTCTTAATTAGTCTTGAAAGTGAGAATAGAGACGATGGACGTAAAGTTCAGTCAGACTGGTTGATAAGTAGGAAAAGTGACATGGCTGTGGTTATGTTGTAGTGGAATTAAACATGCTACAGATGATTTTAAACAAGCTTTCTGCTTGAATTTTAGCTTGATGTTCAACATGTGTTGTCCTGAGAAACGCGTCTCCACACTGGAACTGAAAGCACAGCTGAAGTTACCAGATTACACTTAGTGATTCACACCCAAAACATTTCTCCGCTTCACAACCAGCAAACCCTTCAATGCAGCAGAGACCCAGTCCACGAGGGAAAGAGGAAAAACAAGGAGGAGGGGGGGGGAATTATCTGATGAAAGAGCGGCTTGGACAGATGGATACAACAGATCTACAGCAACAGCGCTCAAGTGACTGACATTCCATGTTGGTGAAAAGCCTTCCCGCTGAATGCACCATGAGCTGTCTAAGCATTGCAATCAAATCCTTCTCTGTAAGTCCTACGTGAGCGTAATCTCGGTGCTAAGCGGGTGTTTGGGAAAATCTGCTCTGACCAATCCACTTGACATGAAGTCTGGATCAGTGGGAGTTCAGTACATTTAACCTGCATTTACGCCTCTTCCTACAAAATGTGTTTCAGGCACCTGCTAATCTATGCCTTAATAAACCCATAAATTATACTATTAGTTTATGATCTGTTTGATTAAAATACTGCAAGTGAACTGCAGATAACTAATTAAGTACAGTTTAATTTTAGATTGCTGATATGTGTGTTGCTCTTGCATATCACTAACCTTGTTTAGTCAAACCAGTCTGAAGATAAATGATGTCTTTCGGCCCTTTACTCTGTAGTCTGCACCTTGGTCTATTCTAATGGTTTATTCCTGTACCCTGCATTTGGTGGATCATTGTCACACCTGCTTCTTCTTTTGTAATTAGTGCCTCAGTATTTGTGCTCCTGGTTTCCCTTTGTTCCATGAGCAGTGCATGATGTTGTACTGACGCAGTGTTGAGTCTGTCTGCCCTGTTTCCTGGTAGTCGTGCCTCAGTTTGTATCACCTGCTTCTAGGTCTGGACAATTAATCGGATTTTAATCTCAGTACGATCTGAGTTTTCAGCGATGATAAAAATAAAAGGGTGTGATTATTTTCCTCTCTGCAGTTTCCTCTCCTGCTGTCTTCAGCTGCTAATCGAGCGTCTCTGGCGTTGCAGCGCTGTGCTGTAAACTCCTCCCACAGCCGCTTTGCTTTCATTCAGACACTGTTGCCAACTTGGAGACTTTCTGGCTAAATCTGGAGACTTTTTTTTGTTAAAAGCGACAAATCTAGCAACTTTTACTGGAGTTATTAGAGACTTTTCTGGTGTTCTGGCGACTGACTTGAAGGCACATATTGTTCTGCAGTTACTGTAAGGAAGGAGCAGCGGGAGCCTCTCCCGTCCTAAAGCACTCCCAGGCGGCCAGTCTCAGTCGGCTCCGGCTGCAGGTCAATGTAGAATAACTGCAGTAGGTTGTGGAAGTTCACCTAAACATAGTTTATACCATTGTCAGCGACAACTGGCTGCATTATTTTCCTATACATAGTTCGGCCAGTTAAACACCGTAATATCCCTCTGTTACAGGGCGTTACCATAGCAACGCGTTAACCAGCTGGTTCAGATCAGCCATCTTTTAACAGGTGAATGAGAGAAACGCGCTGCAGCCTGACAGCGGTTGTTTGGTATAAAACGTACATCCAGGCCAACGTAAAATAGTTCCTATATAAGCAGTAAAAGTGGATTAAACAACTCGGAACCGTGCATTAGACGGTTATAATGCACGACACGGAGTCTAAACACCACGTCGCGCAGCGTTGTTTAGAAATACTGGATAACTGTGTTAAATAATCGCAATCTCCTTTTCAGTCAAAATAATCGTGATTATAATTTTCCTCATAATCGAGCAGCCCTACCTGCTTCTGGATTTGCTTTTTGTTTCATTAAACTATCTTAATGCATCTGTCTGTTTCCTCGTATGAAACCTGCATTTAGGTTCTACTTCCTCGCCAGACATCACTGACAAATTCTTCTTCTGCTTCTTCTTTTTTTTAACATTTAGTAAAATATTTTCAAATAACCATTTACATCAGTAAACTGCAGAAACTGGCAGGTGTTAAAGCCCCAATGCTGAACTGTGGCATCTGTTTTGCATCCTGCCTCTTCTCTGAGCTCTCACCAGCAAGTAAAGTCAGTCAAATAGCTTTTGTTCTGTCCCTTTCCTCTTGTTCTCTTCCTCACTCGCCAATACCGCCATGTGCCAGTTCATAGTAAGCAAATGGAGCTGTGGTTAGATTCTTCCTCATCTGTCTTCATCTGGTTGCTATATAGTTTTTGTTACTTAGGTCACAGTTCTTAAAAATGAATTAACCCAGTTCTGTCGCCTTGTAATCATAGAAAACATGCCATGCAGTTTGGTATAATATGAGCCGTGAGCCAAGTCGCGTCCTTTGCATGTTATTTCGGGAATCTGTTGGTGAGCTTCTCTCAAGCTGACCTCAGTAGCCGAGTGTCTGGTTTCATCTAGCCAATAAGAGCAACAGACACACTCCACACACAACAACACAAATGCAGTTGTTCTTTCCTATCAGAACTTCCCTTTGGACTTTAGCCAGAGATCATGAGGACTGTTGTGCTTCCAGAGCTGATGCTCATTGCTCTGGCAGACTGCCGTTATCTGTGCTTGTTGCTGTCTACTTGAACCCTGTCTGCTTTCATGCTAGCATGCTTTGATATTGCCAAACACAAAAATAGAGGGGAAGCGGGACACGAGAGACACTTGGAGCTGTCACTCATCTCGTGCATGTAATTCCTGTTTCTGACTGATGGTAACCTGTGAAGTTAAACCAGCTGGTTTTATTGTCTGCAACAGTTTAAGTGACCCATCCACTGCTGCAGGGAAAGCTTTGGTTAGGTAGGGAAACAAGACCAACGTCAACCAGAGATGTCATATTTTTTTGTAATTGCTTTATTAGAACTACTTATAGTTCTAATAAAGCGGTTGCTGATTTTAATGATTCAGTGAAATCTGCCCAACCAAACATCAACAAAAGTAATCATTTGTAAGAAAACACACATTGTTAATTTTTGCTTTCTTTAACAACTAAAAAAAAAAAAAAAAAAAAAAAAATTTAAACGCAGAGATCCAAAAGTGTGGTCTGTAACTGTGTAATTACTAGTTAGGGCTGCACCAAACAATAATCACAATTATTTTGATTCCATATTGTAATCACGATTATTAATCATGATCATTCATTGTGTCTGGAAAAACATGGATTTTTATAGGTAGAAAACCCGAGCTGTTCGTCTCTCAAGCTCGGGTTCTCTACCAGAGTCCTGGGAGCTTGAGGGTCCTACGCAGTATCTTAGCTGTTCCTAGGACTGGTCTTTTCTGGACAGAGGTGTCTGATGTTTCTCCAGGTATCTGTTGGAGCCATTTCTCCAGTGTGGGGGACACGGCCCCCAGTGCTCCCATCACTATGGGTACTACTGTTGCTTTCACCTCCAGGCCTTTTCCAGGTCTTCCTTGAGGCCTTGGTACTTCTCCAGTTTCTCCTTTTTCCTGATATTTCCATCATTGGGGATGGATACATCAATCACTACGGCTTTCCTCTGCTGCTTATCCATGATCATCTGTCTGGATCTGGAAGTCCCAGACGATCTTAGCCCTCTCATTCTCCACCACCTTGGGGGGAGTTTCCCACTGCGACTTAGGGGTCTCCAGTCCATATTCTGCACAGATGTTCCTGTACACTATGCCGGCTACTTGGTTATGGCGCTCCATGTATTCTTTGCCTGCCAGTATCTTGCACCCTGCTGTGAGGTGCTGGATTGTTTCAGGGGCTCCTTTGCATAGTCTGCACCTGGGATCCTGCCTGGTATGGTAGATCTGGGATCCTGCCTGGTATGGTAGATCTGGGATCCTGCCTGGTCTGGTAGATCTGGGCCTCGATCGCTCTGGTGCTGAGGGCCTCCTCCTGTGCTGCAATGATTAGTGTCTCTGTGCTGTCCTTCAGTCCAGTCCTGTCCAGCCATTGATAGGACTTCTTATATCGGCCACTTCGGTGATTCACTCAACATTTTTTCATACAGTGCAGGCAACGCCCCTTTGTAAAAATAATTACACGAAGGGATATCGTATTTTTTATCCTGTATTTTGATGCAGCTGTATTTTCCATTCCTGACATGACTTGTTCTCATCAGTCTAAAACTTGTTCCATCCTCCACCAGAAGCTTTGTCTGAAGCTGGGAGGGATCAATGTGGGTGGCGATGTCTGCTTTTTGCGCAATGAAGCTGCTTATTTGATATATTTTGAGCAACTTTGTCCGTGGCAGGGCGGGTTGTGCACGTGGTAGGGTTCGTGTATTTTAATGCCACATGTTTTAAAAATGTTTGTATTTTTTACCACCTCCGTCAGCTGTTTAATAAAAACAATCCGTTTCATCTGCAACAGGAAAAATGTACTGCTTCATGCTTTTCCGTGTTAACTATGCCCACCTCAAACGTCCAACCAATCCAACGATACTTAACTGGCTGCTGGTAAAAGGTGTGCATGCTTGGTATTTAGACAGCTTAATGACACATTAACCACGCTTTTGCCCCCTGGTGGTTGGCAGACTACTGGTTGAGAACCTGAGTGATCCAATATCCCCCCGGCTGCAGCCTGGATATTGGGCGGGGTTGTATGTCAAAGGGGCGTGGTTAGGGTTAGGGCTATTTATGATGTCCTCTACTGCTTGATTTCTTGCTTATGATGTTCTCACTCTCATCTCTAAGTCGCTTTGGATAGAAGCATCTGCTAAATGATTATAGAATAGAATAGAACTGTATTAACTTGTTCATTAGCTTTAAGGTATTTTATTAGACTGAATAGAAGTGGCAATTAGACTTTTCTTTTGTCCTTTTATTTTAAACATCTGGTTAAGCTCAAAGATAAAACAGCTTTTTGATATTTCAGTTGCTTTTTTGTGGTATGGTGTGACTGGAAGTTCCTGTTCCATATAATACATCGATCGCTGGCTCCTGAATCAAATCAAAATAATTTTTTCAGCAGAATCTCTGATTATTGGAAAACGCCTGAATAGTGTTCTACTGAATTGATGCAGTATATAAGTTGTTATATCATTGTGGTTCACAGCCGTGGTATTGGCCCGACAACTTTACCATCAATTCAGTTCACTTTCATTGAGGTCCAATGAATAGAAAGCAGTGCTTTTGGGAGTTTTTGTAATATTCGATTTTACAAAATCTGGTTTTTTTTTTTTTTTTAAATTTGGTTGTCATTCTGGAAAACCTGGATCGCAGCATCAAAGTCGGACTTGTTTGAGCACCTTTTAGATAAAAGATGTGCAGTTGGTTAAAGCATCACCTCGTGTCTCTTTTTAATTTAATTAACATCAACATGTATCAGAATTGTAGAGGTTTAGGAAATTATTTAGTTACTGAAGGAAAACAAGTTAATTAGTTAAATTATTAGACTTTAGAGCTTTGACTACCATCAGCGTGAAGTTACAAAGCTCTTCAAATGATTTTATGACCTCCGTTTTCATTGTGCATTTGCAATGATGCAGAAAATGCCCAACTGTTGACTTGCAGGGAACATCCATTTATCTTCACCTACCACCTTTTTCTGGCCATTGAATCAGTTTGCCATTAGTGTTTATCATAAACCAACCAGCACTCGCATCATTTTTTACTGAAATGTAATGAGAAGTAATGTTGCAGACTGAATTATTTATTAGACATTTGGAGAATTTCCTTGATGTAAAAGAATAATTTGTGCAAAATAAGTTGTACATCATTTTTATGTTAACAAATGTTGCCTTGAAAAAGTGAAAGTTATGATGCTGTTCTGATGAACAGTGTTGATGCTGTGAATGCATGTACATCAGGATGCGTCAGTTCTGCACATTAATAGACGTTATTGGTATGTTAACACATTAGATAAATTCTAATTTTGTAGCAGTTTGTATTTAGCTTTTTTTAAATTTTTTTTAATTTCTTTATTTTATTAGAAATGATTTATTTTCAGGGAAACTATAATGAATCATTTAGAGTTTTGATTCAGAATAATGTGTGTTCACAGGAATGGCCTCCTGTGTCTTTCCTGTGTTACAGTGGCCGCGTTTCTTACTGCTGTGTATAGGACGGGAAGAATTATCCAACATGTTGAGCAACTTGAGCAGCACTTCCCTCTGGACCAGCAGCCCAGTCTGACCAGTTATCCCCAGCACATAGCCAGTCTCGTACATTTCTCATGATGCTGGTTCCCATGCAGCCTCCCCAGCAGTTAGATGCAAAGCAGCTGGACTTTCCAAACGGATTTGGGTCCAGTGTTGCATGCACCTAGGTGTTCCACCCCCACACTAATTCAGGCACTTGCACAGTTACACCTGACTTTAACACAGTTCAGCAAAGATTTTATGATTGAAACCTTTTGAAATAAATTTAAACTGAAACCATGCTTCTGGTAAACTCCAAGGCCAAACCGCAGAACCTGCTCCCAGGTGTCAGTTCGCAGCTTGACTTCATGTCTTGTTTTGCAGAAATCTTGGCGTTTTGATTAATCTTTTTTGTAATCCACATATTCATCAGCTGATAAAAGGGTGGAAAGTGAAGTTAATCACACATTTCTGATTTTTTACTAATCATTGCTCTACAAACTTTTTTTCAAAGCAGTTTTTTGGTCTGCTTCCTTCCTGCCTCTCAGTCTTTGTCTATGAAGAGATCAGGACCTGAAAGTTTTAGATTTCAGGATTTTTAGTTCCAGCGGTATGATTATGAGGTTGGGGGTGGAAAGCCTTCACATATGCTGCTCTCTTTTCCTGGAACAAATAGCAAAAAGGCTTGATTTGAGGCTTTTAATTTCTTTTTCATTTATTATTGTTTGAGTTTCAAAGTAAAAACTACTTTGTTGTCTCAATGAGGGAATCTAAAGATTTGGAGCAATTAGTTTGTCAATAACCCCTAAGTCATTTCTTAAGGTAATATTTTATTTTAGCACTTGTTGCTGTCAACGTTCTATTAACGCTTTTATTAGAAGAACATATATTTTTCTTTTCTTTTGATGATTAGCAGCCGCCTTGTTAGAGGAACAAGTTATGTTTAACATGTTAATAACGGGACTATTTGAATGTTTATTTTGTCACATAAATCAATTTTATGAGTTTACTGACAAATTTAAGTTTAATGTAAAGGATGTAAGAGTGTGGATTGTAACTTTTCTGTGTATTTCCCAGCTTTTACGGCGAATTTGCTTGTTTACTGCCATTAAACCTAAAAATCATCAGTAAATTCTCATTCTTGAATCGGTGGGGTCCACTGCATAGTTGGTTTTGTGAACTATTTAATGATTTTCTACGCTGGTTTTTCACCAAAACGATGATTCAGAATTGGACTAACGTGGATTTCATAATGGATTACCTTTCAGTAGGGTTATAAATGGACTTCAGCGAAGTGTATTGAATGTCTTTAAAAGTCTTTTGGATGACTTTGTTGTGAACGGCTGATGTTGAAATGAAGCTGAATTGAATCAAATTAAAATTGAAATGTAGTACTTAAATGTTGTTAAAAGAAATGCCTTGATCAGAGAATAGCAGACAGTTTTTATTTATCTAGGACGGAAAATACATGAAATGATTTATTTAAATGAGCTCCCCTTAGAGTAAACTGTCGCTTGGTTGTTGGGCCGTGTGTCAGGAAGCTGTCTCCTGTTTCTCACTGTCGTTATTTGACACAACTGTTCAGGGTCAGTACAATATTCACACCACTGCGACTGATAATTACCAACATATAAAGTACTTTGTTTAGATCACACATACAATCTTGTGATAAATGTGGCTCAGATGATGTGACTCATCATGTAAATATACCTGGGAGGTCGTTTCCTAACTAGACTAGAAAAGAATCTGATATCTGGAAACAATTTGACACTTTAAAAAGCCTTAAATATGCATATTTATTTATCATAAAACTCTTGAAGACAAAAGTATGACATAAAGATAAAGTATGACTTACCAGAAGATAAACAGAGAACCGATGCCAACAAGACGTGTACCGTGGGAAGGTTCATATCTCATTCAGGAACAGAACCGAAATCCACAGCATTCGTTCAGTAACGTGCTTTAAACCAGCTAGGAGGTTCCAACATAACCCGTTAACTCGGTTTAACCAGAAAAAGATGTGCCGTCAAGCCGTAGCAGTCGCTTCAGAGTTTAGCTTGGTAGTGGGAAGGTGGATCAGCTGGTATGTGAAGCACGAGCTCTTGTTTCTCATGGCAAGCTCCATTCCACCTCCCCCACCCAACAGCATCCCAACCTCTCTGCATACTTCATGGCAGCTGGGAGTGTGTGTGTGTGTGTGTGTGTGTGTGTGTGTTTGTGTGTGTGTGTGTGTGTGTGTGTGTGTGTGTGTGTGTGTGTTGAGCATGCACAAAATAACACTGGCATATTTTTCATTCTCATGGATGGCAGTCTATTTTTTTCTGTAGGAAGAATGACTCCAACATGTGTCAGTGAGACAGGAGTAGAGAATGAAGGAAACGTGGGCAAAGGCGGGGCAAGCCGGCGCTTTAAGGCGCTTTGGGACACAGGAGAAGACAGAAGCAAGGGGCAGACAGGACAGCTGAGAGCTATCACTGATGAAATGACAAGTATGTCCACACATGCTGCTGCACACAAACACACACAGGCACATGCACTACCCCCACCGCCCTGCCAGCTCGCATGGCACAGCAGGAAACTCACCAGGGTCAGTGTCCGGCTGAACAACTAACCGCTTATGAATCTCACAATGTGTGTGTATGAATGTGCGTGTATATACATATGTATCGAGGTGGGTATGTATGTGTATATACGTGTATGCATTGATCTCTTTCTCTTGTTTTCTTTTCTGTTCACTTTCTGTCCCTTTTCTGTCCATTCAAGTCCAGTCCAGCAGCATAAACTCCGTAATACGAACAATTATCCAAAACATACAGAAAAATGAAATGGGAATCTAGAAATACAAGAGGATGATTATATCTATTAAAGTTCCCCTTGGCAAAATAAATTTGCTCAGCAGAACACAGCATCCAGAACATCAGTCTGCTTGCTTTAATGTTGGACAAGACAGTTTAAAGAAAAAGAAAACAAAAACGAATCTCACAAAGGCAACAAAGGTGTAAAGTTTCCTTGTACCTGAAGAAGGCATGTCGTTATGCGTTACTCCCTTCATTTGGACGATTTTGTTCGTCTTTAATGGCATTATGTGGCTTTCTCATGATGCAAGGATGCATTTCAGAAAATCAACATGTTTTATAAAACCCACATAACATATATGCTACTGTTAAGTTGGTTTAGACCATAAACTGTATATAAAAGATGGGCGGAGCCTCCGTGACATCACCCGTAGGTTTCTGAAGAGTTGAATTGAAGCTCGGTGGGCGGTTCCTACCATCACCATCTTGGCAGGGTCATTGGTGTCGACTCACCTGGAAAATACAAATATGGTCAAAGAGGTGGAGCTGAGAGGGGGGCTGTGAGCGTCATGGTGGATGATTGACATCGAGCAAACTCTGACCTGCCTGTAGCTAAGAGCTAACCGAGCTAACCCGGAGATAACGGTAGTTAACCAGCTAAGGGAGGTAAGCGGGCTAAAGCTAAGTCACGTTGTTAACCGGCTAAAAATCGCAGTTTTTCTGCATTCTTACTTGAAGCGGGAGATCGGGTACCTGTCAATCAAAGGGACACACCCCTGAATATGCTGAATTTTAAGATTAAATTACTTTTAAACAGGCGAGTTAGAAAAAAAATTCACTCCCCCCACAGTTGTCATGAAGGTAAACCTGACCTATAAACCGAAAATGGATTTTCGAACCAGGCTGTAAAAATGTTTATTTATGTTGTAAACATGTTTATTTCTGCTGTGAAGTTGGTCTTTTTAACATGGGAGTCTATGGGGATTTTCTCTGTTTTCTATGCTCCACATGTCTGGAAGAAACTCTCAGAAAGCCTCAGATCAGCTGGAGCATCAAGTTAAAGGTCCTCCTGTTCTCAGCTGCATTTCAGCAGTTTTTCAGTCCCAATCTGCATCTTTCTTTAAACTGAAATTTTAATAGTTTTTATGCAATGTCATTTTCTTTCCATTTATTTCTTATTTTCATTTGAAGCTTTGCTTCTTATTTACTAATGTTTTAATGTGTCTGTGAAGCTCTTTGAATCACTCTGTTGTTGAGTCATGGACAAATAAACTTTTTCGCCTTAAAACAAACTCCGGAGATTAATAGGATTTTTTCAAATGAATTCTGTAAGTAACTTTGATTAAATAATTTGAATTTTGGCCACTCACAGGAGGAAGAGCGAGGTTTGCCTGAGACTGTAGTTGGTTTATTTATCATCCACTAGATGGCAGGATTCACCTGAGCAAACTCCGTCAGCAGCATCAAACCACTGAAAAATGTGGCAAGATAATATCATGATGTGCCTTCTGGTCTATTTTCAAAAGCAAGAAACTAATTGCATCCAACATTTACTGAACCTCAGAGATTGAACGTGCACATGGAAATCAGCTGACGGGGAAGGAAGAAATGGTTAGATATGATTTTTAACTGTGACACACTGAGCAGCTGAGGACCTCTGCAATGTCCAGAACCTTATCTCATGTAGAAACATGTTGATAAAATCATGGTTTGCTTTGCATTTTGTTGCATTGGGGCCAGCTGTGATGATAGGTTGTTGAATTTTAAATAAATGTGCAGTGAACTTAAATATTAATAGAAAGTGGGTCATGCAGCAGCGTTGCGTCCCTCAGCGTGGAACACCATTTGTTCTAACAAAGTTCTGCAAGGACAAAGTTAAATTCCTGACCTTTATCTAAAAACAGTGTTGTAAATAAACCTGAGGTCAGCTTTTAATTAATCTTCAAATGGATATGCATCTGATCAGCAGTAGCCACGACTCCACACACACACAGCAAACTCACAGATAACATGAAATCATTTCCCTCTACAAAGGAAAATCTACGGCTCTTATGTTGTCTGCTTGCATTTAGTTCTCTGCTTGTGGGAAGTATTTGTGATGGTATTCTGTTTGCATTTTTGTGGGTAATAATTGGAGTTAGACTTGTTTAGGCAATAATAACAGATTGAATGTTTAAGAGATGTATTTTATTCATAGAAAATGACTGGATGGGATTTTTTAAAACTTCCTGACATGTGCAGCAAATCCAAATACACACAAATGATTCAAGTCAAAAATCCACTTGCAACCAATCTAAGCAATTCTGAGCTGTTTTTTCAGTCCTCATTAGATGGCAGTGTGAGATCATGCACGATCAGGAGACGACAGTGCACGTTGACAGTGTGGTTTTTTTAACCTGCTGTTGGGAACACTGAGGTACGTCTCCTTCCAGTCAGCTCCACTAGCTAGTTTCCTTTTTACTTCCTTCCTCTTGTCTGTCAGTGCCACTGGTGTCATCTTCCTCTGCTTGTTTTCCTTCCTTTTTATGTTTCATCACAGGAGCTGTACACCCACCAGCACCCCCCCCCCTCTTCCACTGTTAGACGTGTAATGCCAAGCACCTGTCTCTCTTAGTCTGTTAATAACTGAATGAAATGACTCTGCTTTATTTAATTAATACCAGCTAACCCCAAATGATCACAATCTACAGCCTCTCCTGAATGAAACTTGGTTTTTATGTAGCTGATATCATCACACAACATTAATTATGTTAAAGCTGATTTTCTGCACTCTGGAAAACAGAAATGACCAATTACAGCAGTGCAACTGTTCATGTTCAAAGCAAAACTCAGCCAGGAAAAGGGTTCATATCTGGGTCCTGTGATGGACTGGTCACCTGTCCAGGGTGTACCCGGCCTCTCGCCCAGTGATGGCTGGGATAGGCTCCAGCTTCCTGCAACCCTTAATGGGACTAAATGGTTAAGAAAATGCATGGATGGATGGATTTAAATCTGATTATTTTGGAGTCATGCGTATCTAAAGAGTTAAAGGCAAACTGAATGTCATGTAAAGCTACGGACGGGGTAGCGAATGCAAATGTGGCAAAGCTAGAATTTTTTATGATTTCCTGTAATAAAGTTGTGGACAGTTTGTTTCTACATCAGGGCTGGAGACTTAAGAAAATTTGGTACTGATTACAGCTGTGGCTTTTAATGATGAGAAAAACAAAATAATGAGCAGAAAACGATAATTTTATGTTTTATACTGGTGAGCCTTTCACACAGGTTAACGTTTGGTCCCTGGACATAAGAGGGTCACTCCCCATAGCCTGTCTGCACCTGCAGACCTCCTGGTAGAGCTTTTCAAGGCAGTCTTAACCTTAAAGATAGAGTATGTAGGATTTTCAATATTTTCAAAATAAATTAACTAAAAAAATAATTACAATCATAATTAGATTTTTTTTTTAAACATGTAGGTTCCAGTTTGTCCATATTTGATGCGTTATTAAATTACAAGTTTAATTAATGACAAAGACCCTTCTTGAATGTTTTCTGACCAGTAAAAAAAAGGTACTTTTTTCCACCAGTAGGGGGAGTATAAGCCCATTTATTGCAGAGCGGCTCTGAGCTACAGCTCACAAGCGATTCCTGCCCTCATTGGAGCTGGCAAGGAGGAGGGGTGAGGGGTGAGTTTTGCTCATTACTGCCAACCTGTGGTCGTTTGTGGAGGTAGCAGTTTTGTGGTTTTGCTCACGACCTGGTGTTTGCCACCTGGTGGTGGAAAGAATCGCCTTGAAATCTTACATACTCTGCCTTTAATAACATTCAAGACTCAAAAAACACAATTTATAAAACTTGAATAGTGACACAAAAAATATTATTAGTATTGTGATGGGCTGGATAGATATGGGGGCTTAGGTTAATCTCCCCCCTCTTTTTTTTTTCTTCTTTTTAATATATGTGATTAGATCTATTCAAGCAATTAATGAACTGCAATACCAGTAACTTTTACCCTACCCCCAAAACAAAAAAAGGAAAAGATTCATTTTGCATCCTACTTGTACTGTGAGCTCGTTCTAAACAGTGAAAGTCAGTCTTATATTAACTATTGTTTTATCTCACATGTAAGTCACTGAACTGAATGACTATAGAATAGAATAGAATAGAGTAGAATAGAATCTCTCGGTCTTTCTTTCTCATACTCTGTCTTCTTGCATGTATTTGCTGATTCAGCCGTGGTGCACATAGGGCTGCTCGTTTATGGCAAAAATTATAATCACGATTATTTTGACTGAAATTGAGATCTCGATTATTTAACGCGATTTATTCTTTTATCTTTAACAACATGAATATTTTTTTTAACATAAAGCCGTGTGTGACAAAGCGGCCTTGTCACATTGGCTGCCGACTAACGTCACTAGGAACCCCGCGATGCCGTGTAGCGCCGCAGAGGTGTATGCTTATGTAGGGCTCGTTACAGAGATACAAGGGGGTTGTTAACTTACCGCGTGCTGCCATGTTCGCTGGGGAAACCCGAGGCCACGTTAAGCTGCGCTTAAGCTGCAGATGGAAATGCCGCATCACGGCATATTGTGAGGTTTATTCCTGTTTATATAAGGTTGATCATTGTGAGGTCGACAATGTTTAAATGTATCTTCTATGTGGAATGTCTCTGTTCAAACATTTATGTACAGAACAGAATAGAATGGAAGGAAAAACTATGTTCTTTGGGTTAATTGAGAAGCTTCCTGTTAGGGGAGGAACTTCAGGGTTAAAAGGAGTGCATTCTGACTTGCTCAGGGTGGGAGTAGGTTGGATTGAGTTGCAGAGCTGGAGTGTAGTGAGTGTGTAGTGAGAAACCCTTGTAAATATTGTATATATTGTAAATATTGTGGATATTGTACATATTGCACGGGACCACTGTACATAATATTGCACTTGGGAGGAATTGGTAATAAACCACCTCAACTGAAACCATGACGTCGCCATCATCATTGGGAACAGCAGAAGGAACCCCGTGACACCTTGATTTTTAAAAAATGTCTTTAGGATTCCACACATTTCAGAAGACAAACAAATAACATGAAGCTTTGTCTTGACAAAGTGCAAATACTGATGTAAACTGAATAGATAAATATAAGTAAGGATTAAACAACGCTTCGAGTCGGGCATTATAACCGTATAACACATGGTTACAAGTTATTTTCTGCCATGGTCCCACACAGTAAATATTTAATTTGTATTTCTTTTCTACAACATTTGCTGAAGTATAGAAACTATTTTACGTTGGCCTGCATGTACGTTCTATTCCAAACAACCGCTGTCAGGCTGCAGCGCGTTTCTCTCATTCACCTGTTAAAAGACGGCTGATCTGAACCAGCTGGTTAACGCGTTGCTATGGTAACGCCCCGTAACAGAGGGATATTACGGTGTTTAACTGGCCGAACTATGTTTAGGAAAATAATGCAGCCAGTTGTCACTGACAATGGTATAAACTATGTTTAGGTGAACTTCCACAACCTACTGCAGTTATTCTACATGGACCTGCAGCCGGAGCCGACTGAGACTGGCCGCCTGGGAGTGCTTTAGGACGGGAGAGGCTCCCGCTGCTCCTTCCTTACAGTAACTGCAGAACAATATGTGCCTTCAAGTCAGTCGCCAGAACACCAGAAAAGTCTCCAATAACTCCAGTAAAAGCTGCTAGATTTGTCGCTTTTAACAAAAAAAAGTCTCCAGATTTAGCGAGAAAGTCTCCAAGTTGGCAACAGTGTCTGAATGAAAGCAAAGCGGCTGTGGGAGGAGTTTACAGCACAGCGCTGCAACGCCAGAGACGCTCGATTAGCAGCTGAAGACAGCAGGAGAGGAAACTGCAGAGAGGAAAATAATCACACCCTTTTATTTTTATCATCGTTGAAAACTCAGATCGTACTGAGATTAAAATCCGATTAATTGTCCAGACCTAGGTGCACGTTCAGCTTGGCTGTTGTTTGACTTGCTCGCGTGTGATGCTGCACGTAAAAGGAAACTCTGACACAGCTTCACACCATGTCCTGTAAACAGAGCGTTTTCTCAGCCTCAGGATGCCACTCGGCAGTGACGGCTTAGAAAATGTGCAGAATAAATGTCACTGTGCCATTTGAAGTCTGAAACGCAGAGTTTTACATCACTTTTATAAAAACAAAGTTAATTTCTTTTAAGGGCAGAAACAGTCACTATAATAAAAGCACTAATGGGGGAACTAAGTAACATGAAATGTTCATGTGCTCTGTTAGTTTAATTTTTTTTTTCAGGGAAAAAGTGGAAAACTCTGTTTTAATGGATAATAAGTGCATTTTATGAGAGACAAATCACATGACCTGGAAGCGGCCTCTGCTCCGTCCACGCTGGTTGGACAACACGTCCAAAGCTGCTGAACTCACTAATTATCATTATGATTTATGCACATTGCAGTATTTCTTTACATTGTTTTATATGTGCATTAAATAAATTAAATTGATTTCATATGTTGGGAAACATTTTTTTCTCATGGTTGACCAACAATTGACAGCATCTGTGGTTGCTCGCTGCTCTTTAACATGATTTAAATCTGCTGTTAAACTGTTATATGTTTATAATCTGTGTGGTTTCTCATCCCCTCACAGGGACTGAAGCTTGTGAGAAAAAGAAATGAACTCATTGCAAAGACGTCCTTCCGTCTGCTCATTTATGCCTGTGCAAGAAGACATGGCTCGTAGATCATGTCAGGAAATTTTATGTTTTTAAAAACCGAAATTAAATGAATTTAACAGAAAAACAACACTGTAAATGCTGCAGTGTTGATGTGTTCTTTATATCACGTTTATGTCTTTATCATCAGTTGATCAGTTTTTTTTTTTAACCAACAGGATCATGCTACCGGGAATAGTTCAAGTTCAGGAATCTTTATTTTCCCCTGGAGACAATTAGTTTCACAGCCAATAACATGTGTAAGAACAGACATCATATCAAACTAAGCATTGAACAGCCTGATTGCTGCAGGACTAAACGACTCTTCTCACCTGTGAGTTGTCCACCTCTGCAGCAGGGATCTTCGTCTGGAAGGAAGCAGTGTGAACTGGTCGTGAACTGGTCAGAATCAGTCTGGCTCTCCTCTCTGACCTCTCCTCCTGCAGATCGGTGAGGTTCTTCAAGGCCGTTCCCGCTATTTTACTGCACTGTAAAAATCCCCAACAGGTTCTAGTTTTACATGGTAAAGGACCAAACCAGTAGATAAAATGAAAAGTTAAAAAGGACTGCTGCTTGGTGTGTGTGTGTGTGTGTGTGTGTGTGTGTGTGTGTGTGTGTGTGTGTCTCTCTCTCTCTCTCTCTCTCTCTCTCTCTCTCTCTCTCTCTCTCTCTCTCTCTCTCTCTCTCTCTCTCTCTCTGACGGACGGACGGACGTAAAGTGTAGATCTGTTAATTGCCTTCCTCTCCCCGGCCACCTTTAATGCAGGTGACAGCCAGAGTTTTCTGAAGCACGGTGCCAAGCTCTGGACGCTCCTAGATCATCAGATTCCTAGATCACCTCGACACTAACAGGCTTTCATGAGTTACAGAAATTAGTTTTGCTTTCATGCACTTCACTCAAAACCTCTTTTATCCATGTCTTTCCATTGATTTCATAAGTCATTGTTCAGCCATGCGATAAAATAAGTTATTCTGTCTGACTTTGGTGACCAGCTGAAATAGATTCTGATGCATTATAAACTTTAAAATGTATTGATTATGTTTGGAAGAGAAGATGATTAACAGATCTGCTTCCAAGCAGCACATGCTGCTCATTAACTCAACTCAAGCCCCCAGTGAGAGCATGTTGGTTGTGTGAAAGTTTGGAAAACTGAGATGAGTAAGAGGCCAGTTTGAGTCTTTGTCACTTTTTTTCTGCCTAAATGACACATTAATCTCTCTGAAGTAGAGAAACTTCTCAAGAAAATCTAGGACTAAAGGTTTGTCAATAATATAAAAGTAGCCCTGAGGAATTCCCAGGTGAGATGCAATCAGTTTCCAAATCACAAGTCCTGATATATTTTAATTAGCCTCGATTCTTATGAGTTTCTATATTTACTTGCATTTTGCCCTTGTATGATGGGAGCACAAATACCTTTTTAATTTACCTACATTGACTAAGTTCTGTTCCCTGGTGAACAGCTTCGACAGGGATGTTGAAAACTGCATGAAGTTTGTTTAAAGTTCAAGTAATTTAATTAGGAAGTCAGTAGGCCATGCATCTGGAGTGTCCTGCGTCAGAAAAACATGCTTTATGAAAAGTGTATGGAGGATTTTTAAATGTTTAACAACGGAGTAGCATTTAAACTTCCATCTTTAGGCAAGGCAAGTTTATTTATTTAGCACAAGTTAACAACAGGGATATTCAAACGGCTTTAGAGACAATAAAACATTAGAAAATAAAAAGCATCATTTTACATTAAAACGTGAAAGCAAGGAGAAGGAAATATATAAAGAAAAAAGCAGATTGGGACTTGAAATAAACTCAAAATAGCTTTGAATAAAAACTACTGAAATGCAGCTGAGAACAGGAGGGTCTTTAACCTCCATTTAAATAAGCGGAGGCCTTGTCAACACATAGCAGGTATCTTCACAAAACAAAGGTATTTGTCTCCAATTCGGCCCGTCAGCCACACCAAAACGCACATTTCTGCACTCCTAAACGAACATGAAGAGTTTTTAAAACACTCCGTTTGTACGTCTGCATGTGGACATGTAGAACTGGAGGTTTTTAAACGTCACCGTCTGCAACAGGGAACGCCATGACGTCACATGTGCGACCTTTGCTCATATAACCGGGGGTCTTGTTCATGCGCCTATACATGTATGATATATAAACAAGAACATGAAAAAGTTCTGCAGAGCTGACACAACCACCGTCTTTTATTATTAGTCAAACCTTTACCAACAACACAGTGCAGACTTCCTTTCTGGCCTTTTCAAAATAAAACTTTACGCACACCGCTTAGTGAACACATGAACTATTTTACATTTACACCAGCATTGACGTCCTCGAAACTGTGACGGCATTATCTGTTGTCCAGGCTGTTATGATGTGATGTTTCCTTGTTTCAGGTTCCCGTTTTATTTTGTAGTTTTGTCCCTGTTTCCTGTGTAGCCTTTGTTTTTGTTAGTTTTTACCTGGTCTCGTTGGTTCATTCTTTACATCTGTGTCTTTTATCACGCCAGCACCTTGAAACAGTGATCCACGCCTTTGTCACCACACGGCTGGATTACTGCAATGCACTTTACTTTGGTGTAAGCCAGTCCGCACTTACTCGCCTGCAGCTTGTACAAAATGCTGCTGCACGTCTTTTAACTGGCACTCGTAAATATGAGCACATCACCCCTGTTTTATCGTCTCTTCACTGGCTGCCCGTGCATTTTAGGATCCATTTTAAACTTTTATTTGTTTTTAAATGTTTAAATGATGTTGCCCCCCTCGACCTCTCTGAGTTGTTGCGTCCTTACTCTCTGACGCGGTCACTCAGGTCGGCTGACCAGCACCTCCTGAGTGGACCAAAAACCCACCGTAAACTCAGAGGGGACAGAGCCTTTTCAGTTGCAGCTCCAAAACTATGGAACAAGCTGCCTTTGCAAATCCGACAGGCCTCTTCTGTACCCACCTGTTTTCATTGGCTTTTAACAGCACCTGAGATGTTGACATTATTAATCTGACTGTTTTTATCATGATTTTACCAGTTTTACAAATTTTATATGTTTTTGCACTCTGTATTTGTATTATGATCATTATCTCTGTTTTATTCTGTACAGCACTTTGGTCGACTTTGGTTGTGTTAAAAATGCTATATAAATAAAGTTGCAGTTGCAAGTTGCAGTCTTGTTAAGTTCTGTCAGTATTTCTAGCCCTCAGTTCTGTTGTGTTTAGCGGGTTCATTGTGTTTAAGTTTGTCCCTGTGATCAGTAAATCCTCTAGATTCTGCATCCCTGCCTCTATACGCTGCATTTGGGTCCACACCTCAGCATCCACCCCATGACACAGGCGCTTGTGTGTGTTTGGTTTTACAAGCTCAGATACCGCTCAACATAAACTATCGACAGCAAAGGACGACATTATTTTCCGCCAGCTGACCAGATCACGTTGGAGGCGTTTGGTGCTTTGTGGAAGTGACGTCATGAGATGATTGGACAGTAGGGCAGTGACAATATGTTTTTGTCCCAGTTCAATTCGATTCTGATTTTTTTGGGTGCAGATTTGATTTAAATTGCGATTCTCATAATTCTTCGATATTACGGATTTTTGTAGAATAAAAACAAAAAAAAGTACAAAACTTTTTTTTGTTTTGCTCGTCACTTTTCTTGATTTAAATCAGGAAAAAACAACACAGCAGCCAGACCATCATTCTGCTGCTATCATGCCCGAGAAAACAAGTAAAAAGATGAATAAAGACAATAAAAATAACAAAAATTTCATAGTGGATTATTTTTGTTTATTTAAAAAAAAAAAAAAAGAAGAAAAGATTTTCTTTTTAAACAAAAAAAAAAAAAACCAAAAAAAAAATCAATTTTAAAATTAAGTAAAAAAAAAATCCAGATTTTCAATTTTTCAATTCGATTTTTCCCACCCCTATAGGATAGGATTATAGACGCTACCGCTGCCTAAAGGTTTGATATGCTGATGGATGTGCTTAACAACGCGGTTTTCTCCGTGTGTGGATGGATTTGTTTTTGAAAAGCGAGGTTGTGTGGACTCATTTTTCTTTACTGGACAGAGAGGGAAAGATATTTGGTTTTTAAAAAGCCTGGTTGTGTATGGACAAGACCTGAGTGTTTCAGCTGATCTGAGGCATTCTGGGAGTTTGTTCCAGACATGTGGAACATAGAAGCTGAATGCAGCTTCTCTATGTATCGTTTTGCCGCTAGGAACTGATTAAAAAAAAAAAAAAAACAGATCCAGATGACTTGAGGGGTCTGGGAGGTTCATAATAGAACAGGAGGTCTCTGATGTCCTTTGGTCCTGAACCATTCAGAGCTTTATAGACCAGCAGTCCTCTGATAGCCAGGCAGCCAGTGAAAAGACTTCAGAACTGGACTGATGCGGTCCACTTTCTTGGTTTTGATGAAGACTCGAGCAGCAGAATCTTTACTGTTATCACTGTTACATTGCATTACACTAATACACATCCTGGTTTTGGACTGGTTCACTTTAGTTCATTTAACTGTTTTTTAGTTTAATCTTTTTCTGTACACCAGATTTTTCTCTGGTTTGGCTGCTTCCAGAAACTTAACCCCGTGTATGGTGACCCTCTCAGCCAGCTGAACCAACAAGTCAAGCTCCTCAAGTAACAGGAAAGAAAACCAGCTGGAAAAACTGGAGATGTGTTGCACCAACCTCCATTAACATTATCAATAATCAAATCAAAGATATTTTATTTATCCCTGAGGGGAATTTCACGCCAGCTCGTCCAAGGTCAAAACTAAACATTTTTACAAGGAAACAAACGTCCTTGATCCATTTGTGCCTCTAAAATGTTCTTGTCACCCGCTTAAAACATGGCCTCAGTCATTTTTTCAAGGTTTTTTTTATCAACACAAAAACTCAATCGCATATCTATGAAAAAAAGAGTTGAAAAATAAAGCTTGAAAAAAACCGACTGGGGCGATTTATTTTAAGATGGTGGCATTCTGTAAAACAATGAAAATTCCAACATTTGTCATCTTTGTTATCACAATAAAATAATTTTTACTGAGTTGTAAGTCACCGAGTTATTAACCATGAACAGCATTTAAACTTCCAGGTGAATGAGGTTGAAGAAGATTCAGCAAAACAACTCTGTTATTTAAGTTTGTGTAGGGGAACTTATCTCCCTCCCCGACAGAGAAGGGCTGCAGAAATAAAAGATTTGCTTAAGAGTGCTAGAAAGTGAGTGAAATCCGAGTTTTTGTTTAGAAAATATTCCTGATGTTTGATGATGATGTGTTTTGATGTTCCAAACCTCACCTAGACGCTTCTCCTGGGGGCTTCACGTGTTTTCTCTTAACTGTCAGCCAGTTGGTCTATTTTGTTCAACTGCCTCTCCTTGTTTTATCATGTTTATTGTGGCTGGAAGGTAAAACAAAAGTCAGAATATCAGTGAAGCCATTATGTGGTGTTAAAGTGGGATCTCCAAATGTTGGCAGATTTTAAATGTGGTGAAATGTCATAAAAACAAATCTTTCAGTTCAGTTTACCAAAACTTTGAGCGATATCCTGCAGTGTTTTTACAGGGCTTAACGATAAACCTACACCCATTTTGTTATTAAACAAACAGCTTAAACAAAAAGCTACAGGTCTTTGTAATGTAGACTTTTTTATTAATTAGCATACTTGAAGAATTTTAAAAGTATAATTCTAACGATACATCTTAGAAACAGTGTGGGAACATGAACGTAAGTGTTTGCCCTTTTCAGGGATCAGAAACACAATTATACACAGCTCGGAGTGGTGACATGCATATCCAGAAATAACTTATCTTGACAGATTATACTGCTAAGCCAACATCTGAATCAACATATGAAGGTTGGTGAAGGTGCAAAAAGAACAAAACACCTCTTGCAAATCTTTTGATTCCCCACATAAAAACAATTGAAGCTCACGTTGTGAGCTAACTCAGGAACATATGCTGTTAACTTAGCAAATCCAGTTGTGTTTTCCATTCCTCTGTATAATCACAACCAAATGTAATACTTGACAGAAATGTTTGTGAAAGTTAAGTTTTTCTACATACTAAACCGACATTGCTGCTCTGCCAAGCAGCAGCTCTTTCAAGCTAAGTCAATGCTAGATAGGATTTAGCCTCAATATGCTAGCAGCTAAAAAACATTCAAAATGAATTAACTTTATTATGAGTGTACAACTAAATATGAAAACATATTAATGATAGTATAAACAAAACCAACACACAAGAAATCTGCTAATCATTCATTACTTACTAATCCAATAGCAGCTAAGCTAATTTAGCATTTGTCTTGCATCCTTTCTCTTCTCTGAGCTCCCTCCTGCCAGAAAGTCAGTCCAGTGTTTCTTCTTGTCTCATCGGTTTCTGTCTTTTTGTTTTCCTCGTTTCCTCCGATAACGTCCACAGAATGGCGAGGTCGTTGATATCCAGTTGCCTCCGTGCTGCAAAGTCACATGCAGCTGTAATGTAATAATCTGGGCTGGAACCCAGTTGGGAATTGTGGTGTGTCAGCGCTGGGATTCTGCAGGGCATGTGATTGCTCCCAGGAACGAGCGTTATGATTGTCAGCAAACAAGAGAAGCACAGAGTTGTATGATCAGAAACCATGTTGTTGCGCTAAGAGATTTACTTTTACAGATCAGTGACTTTATAAAATGTGCTTATATGTTGTAGTAAAACCAGTTTTACGGAGCTCTGTTATACTCCGTTGGTCTTGGTTTGGCTTTCTGTTAGTTTTACTCTGACCTGAGTTGCTGCCTTGTTTGCTGTTTTATTTTGTAGTTTTCCCGTTGTGTATTCTGTGTGCGTCACTTCCTGTTCACGACACACCTGCTTTGGTTTGCTAATGCTGCTTCACCTGCTCCTTGTTACCTCTCCTCCGTATGAATACTGACTTTCTCAGCTGTTGGATGCCAGCTCATTGCAACTGTGTAGTCTTTTCTTCTTGTCATAGTTTTTAACCTCAATCCAGGCTGTTTTTATCTATATTTCATTTGTTTTGTGTTCCAGTATCCTGCAGAAATGCCCTTTTTCTTTTTTGGCTAATAAACCTCTGCATCTGCCTTCTTCATGTCTGCTTCTGCCTTTTGGGTCGTTAGGAAAAAATCATTAAAGCTGCACAATGTGTTGAAAATGTGTCGTCACAACATACATACAGTTGTGCTCATATTTATTCATACCTTTAATTAAAGAAGGAAAAAAACAGCTGCCTGTAAAATAAGCTAAAATTGACTAAAGTAATAATAAATAAAATTTTATGAAAATCATTACATTATTTTCTAATTCTGGTTCAATTGAAATATTTTTTTTTAAAAAAGCAAACAAATAAGATAATTTATTACATATTACATCAGTCTTAAAGTAATATTTAGTTGAACAATCCTTTAATGTTTCTGCTCCAGTCAGGTGTTTTCTGTTCCTCTCAGTCAGACTTCTGCACCTGTTGACAGGTATTTTGTCCCACTGTTCAACAGAAAAGTCTCTAATTTGTCCAGGACCAATTTGTTTTTTTGTCTTTTTTTCTTCAACTTAAATAAATGAAAAAACAGTGTCTTATATTACTAAATAATATTTGTGCAAATTTTTAGTTATTGTTCCTTTTTTAAGTCTCCAGTTATTTGAGTGCCTGTTGTAAATTCAGCCTTTTCTTTAATGAAAGGGGATGAATATATATGAACACAACTGTATTATTTGCAATTTTCTAAGCTGTCTTTGCCATACAGACTTGAAATAGAGGCAGCATAGGTTTATTTATAAGGACAGAGGGTTATGTCTTTGCACGTGTTTTACAGTGAGGTAGGATGCACAGAAGTGGAATGCGTCCCACATCGGTACATCTGAGAGCAGCATTATTTTATAAAGTATTTGTTCACATTTCATAATTCACAATATCTGTGTTTATTCTCATATTAAAACAGCCATTTTTTTACATGTGCAGGCTGCAACAGAAAGTTATTCTCTGCATAAACTGAACAGATAATAAAGATCATGTCTAGTCTGTTTGTTGGACGCGTGTCAGTGCTCAAAATGCCTTTTCATTGCTGGGGCAGGGAAGTGGGATGTGCTGGGCGCCAGCCAATAAAACATCAAATTATATCTTTCCTGAGAGCACTGGAGGCCTGTGCAGGCCAACAATCATGAAGCCTGAGCTCATGCACGCCTCTCATGGTTGGACTGTATTTGCCATGAGACTGACTGTCAGTTTGGCAAAACATCTTTTGTTAACAGCTGGAAGCTGTAGGGCTAAGTACTCAGTCACCTTCAGGATTTTCATACCAGTGTTATGTATATCTTCACCCCCGCCGTGAGCATTTTTTAACTCCTTCTCCCAGAGCACATTAGAAATGCAAAGTGGGCCGGTACGTTTGACCCGGCCGTCAGACTAACAGCATGCGGCAAAGAATCGGAGGCAAAACTCTGAACGAAAAAAAAAATAAATGGCAGACAGGAATGATCTTTTCATCTTTCTACAGGCAACAGAATCAGAGACATGGAGAAATCTGGATAAAATGGGAATATTTTAGGAAAAACTGACATAAAAGGAGAAAAATGACTCATCGATAGATTCCCTATTATTGTTGGCAAACAGTATAAAAATGTGGACAAAAGTTAAAGAGGGTAATTAATTCTGCAGATTAATTCAATCTGTACGTCAGAATTTAAGGATATACAGTTCATTGTGAGTTTTCTCACTTGACTTGAATGAGAAGACATCAACAACAAGCATGAGGCCACAAAACTGGAATTTGCATCTGGTCGAAGAAATCTCCTTTTTAAATTACATCCATTTAAAAAAATATCTGAAGAAGACCTGCATGAGTCATTAAAACACCAACAATGTGTGTTGATTTTCAGTGAAGCTGCACAGAAATACAACAGCAGACAAAGCAAGATGCAGTGGAGAAACTGGGATGGCCATTGGTAAACATGTAGACACATGTTCCATGTACTGGGAGAAAAATAATCTTCCACGTTGCCACAACGGATGCTGCTGAATTGGCAAAGCAAATCCAGCTTACCCAGAGGATGATGGTCAGTCTGAGCGCTATCATGTTCACTCCAATATTCCTGAAAACTAAGCTTTGGTGCAAGCAGGATTTAATCTAAACAAGCATATTTGATTTCTTTGTAAGATGTACAGCTGCTTCTGGCTGTCATTTCCTCTGCTACAGGAAGGAAAGCAATCAAGCCCCAATCATGGTTACAACACACCTACAGCAGTCGACCCTTGTAGTGAGACTTGCTGTAATACGTGTTCCATCTGTTGCTGTCTGAATGAAGGCCCAGCTATAATGGTGTTCACCCTCTGAGGCTCGCTGAAGCAATCCCCAGAAAATCCTCCTCTTTTTGTTATAGAGTGTTTTGAAATACCTCCCAGTCTCTGGAAGGGGCGCGACGGCCTGTGATAAGAAGTGAATTCACGTTCAGTCCAGTTCAAAAGCCAAATAAATCATTGTGTGCTATATTGCAAGCTAATTTAATGGCCACTTTGTAAAAACAAAGTTTGTTTTAGCTTTTTTTTTTTCTTTCTAACATCTTACCACATGTTTTATTGCTACATGGCGGTATGTCTGCTCTTACATATATATCTCTGCAGGCTAAATCTTGTCGTCTGCCCTGATTGAAGATGAGTTTTGCTTCTGTTACCTTTCCATCCATTATTAAATAAAACCTGAGCAGTAATTACTTTTCCGTCTCAGGAATAAAACTGCTTGCCACATGTTTTTCCTTTTATTTGCTGGTCCTTTTAAAAGTTCAGACCCATTCAGAAAGCATATTATGGGAGCTACAATTAAACTGATGTGGTTTGTGGATTTAATGAAAGGAGTATTTCTGTGCCTTATTTCCTTTTGAACCATTCCTGGATCATTTGAAACAATTTTCTGCGTCGCTGCTCCTGTCATTAATCTGCAACACTGCAACCGACAGGCTCTTATCTAACATTTTCTCATAACTCAACTGTATTAAAATAACAGATGATTTTATTGTGATTTAAAATGGAAAGTGGCTCAGGAACACAAATCTGATGGAAAGTAGCTTGTTTCATTTGTTCGGGTGAGGACTTCCTGAAGCGTTTCTCTGTTGGGAGGCGAACTTCTGCCTCGTTTGAAACATTCGTTCCAGGTCTACATCTCTTATCTCCTTCTTTTCCTCCATTATACATTTATCTCATCTAATCTAGTCTCCTTTTCTCTCCTCCACCTTGTGGAGTGTTCAACCCCTTCATTCTCTGTTTGCGTACCTGTATCTGTCTTTCGCAGATCCTCCCTCTGTCTGCGCTCTAATCTAGCTGTCAATCATCTTGTCATCATGGTTCCAAAGTCTCATTTTCTGGGCAGGAATCCATTAACAAAGGGCTGCTCTGCTATTACCTGCCAAATTACCAGGCTGTCCCTGACAATTAGTTGGGAGACAAGGGACACCAGGCTGTGGTGGACACAGCCATCCGGACAACTGGGATCCCATCCAAACAGTCGCATACGACCCAGAAAACAGGGCTTTTCCATCAACGTGGATTTCCCTCCAAAAAGTAGGAAACTTCCACAAAACGGTTGAATCTTTTGACATGAATATTTCCTGTGTCGTTGGCTACAGAGGATAGATGTATTACATCAGCGTTTTGGCTGAACGTCTCTCTGTTTGTTACCCGTTTGACTGGATGTGAAGCTAAAGATGAATATTTGTGTCGCTTTTTTTAAAAATCAGATGGAGAATTAAGTTTCATTTAATATTTCCATTTTTTACTAATATTTTGTCATTAGAATTTGCATCGTAACGGTCAGTCAGTTGTTTTCTGCACCGATTACCCCCCCGCCCCACTGAGTGTTAAAGCGTGCTGCGGTGCGACTGACCGCGCCAACGCCGGTCAGCAGGACTGGTTCAACCAGGAGCACTGCAGTGCATTTCTGAAGCGTTCCAGAAGCGCTGCCGCTTTACAATTCTCTCTTTGAAACCACGTCAGTCCAGAGCGGATTGTTCAGGCCGGAAATCAGCGGATGAACACCAAAGTGGATTTTGCCAGTTAAAGGCTACATGTCCACTTTAGATACTTTTTACTCTGAAACATAAACATTTCTTTCTTACCGGCACCAAGCTGTGAGGTGAGAGATGGTTTCACTTAAATGCTCTTTTTCCACCAGGTCATTTGTTATTCTGGAAGAGGAAAGCTGCGTGGTTTCTAGCCTGTTGTTTTGGCCCCTCACATCCTGATTTATGAAGGAATACAAAGTCAAGCTGTTCCTGCTAATTTAGTTTCTGGTTTATTGTTCACTTTAAAGCAGTTTTATAAAACATGTAAAGTAGGCCAACACCAACTATAACACGATGACAAAATCCTCATGTAAACCGGGACACAGGCTCGAAAACTCTGCTGCTGCAAAAGGATCCTGGGCGGAAAACTCGGCCGCTCTGCACCGCTTCCACACCCCTTCCACACCGCTTCCACACCCCTTCCACACCGCTTCCACACCCCTTCCACACCGCTTCCACACCGCTTCCACACCCCTTCCACACCGCTTCCACACCCATTCCACACCGCTTCCACACCCATTCCACACCGCTTCCACACCCATTCCACACCGCTTCCACACCGCTTCCACACCCATTCCACACCGCTTCCACACCGCTTCCACACCCATTCCACACCGCTTCCACACCCATTCCACACCGCTTCCACACCCATTCCACACCGCTTCCACACCGCTTCCACAACGTTTCCAAACCGCTTCCACACCCCTTCCACACTGCTTCCACAACGTTTCCAAACCGCTTCCACACCCCTTCCACACTGCTTCCACAACGTTTCCAAACCGCTTCCACAACGTTTCCAAACCGCTTCCACAACGTTTCCAAACCGCTTCCACACCTCTTCCACACCTCTTCCACACCGCTTCCACACCCCTTCCACACCCCTTCCACACCGCTTCCACACCCCTTCCACACCCCTTCCACACCCCTTCCACACCGCTTCCACACCGCTTCCACACCGCTTCCACACCCCTTCCACACCGCTTCCACACCGCTTCCACACCCCTTCCACACCGCTTCCAAACCACTTCTACGTTTCCACACCGCTTCCACACCGTTTCCACACCTCTTCCACACCGCTTCCACACCTCTTCCAAACCCCTTCCACACCGCTTCCACACCGCTTCCACACCCCTTCCACACCTCTTCCACACCCCTTCCAAACCGCTTCCACACCGTTTCCACACCTCTTCCACACCGCTTCCACACCGCTTCCACACCTCTTCCACACCTCTTCCACACCGCTTCCACACCGCTTCCACACCTCTTCCACACCGCTTCCACACCTCTTCCACACCTCTTCCACACCGTTTCCACACCGTTTCCACAACGCTTCCACACCGCTTCCACACCGCTTCTACAACGTTTCCAAACCGCTTCTACAACGTTTCCACACCTCTTCCACACCGCTTCCACACCGCTTCCACACCCCTTCCACACCTCTTCCACACCTCTTCCACACCGCTTCCACACCGCTTCCACACCGCTTCCACACCCATTCCACACCGCTTCCACACCGCTTCCACACCGCTTCCACACCCATTCCACACCCATTCCACACCGCTTCCACACCCATTCCACACCGCTTCCACACCGCTTCCACACCCATTCCACACCGCTTCCACACCGCTTCCACACCGCTTCCACAACGTTTCCAAACCGCTTCCACACCCCTTCCACACCGCTTCCACACCTCTTCCAAACCCCTTCCACACCGCTTCCACACCCCTTCCACACCCCTTCCACACCGCTTCCACACCTCTTCCAAACCCCTTCCACACCGCTTCCACACCGCTTCCACACCCCTTCCACACCTCTTCCACACCCCTTCCAAACCGCTTCCACACCGTTTCCACACCTCTTCCACACCGCTTCCACACCGCTTCCACACCCCTTCCACACCTCTTCCACACCTCTTCCACACCGCTTCCACACCGCTTCCACACCCCTTCCACACCGCTTCCACACCGCTTCCACACCCATTCCACACCGCTTCCACACCGCTTCCACACCGCTTCCACACCGCTTCCACACCCATTCCACACCGCTTCCACACCCATTCCACACCGCTTCCACACCGCTTCCACACCCATTCCACACCGCTTCCACACCGCTTCCACACCGCTTCCACAACGTTTCCAAACCGCTTCCACACCCCTTCCACACCGCTTCCACACCTCTTCCAAACCCCTTCCACACCGCTTCCACACCCCTTCCACACCCCTTCCACACCGCTTCCACACCTCTTCCAAACCCCTTCCACACCGCTTCCACACCGCTTCCACACCCCTTCCACACCTCTTCCACACCCCTTCCAAACCGCTTCCACACCGTTTCCACACCTCTTCCACACCGCTTCCACACCGCTTCCACACCTCTTCCACACCTCTTCCACACCGCTTCCACACCGCTTCCACACCTCTTCCACACCTCTTCCACACCTCTTCCACACCGTTTCCACACCGTTTCCACAACGCTTCCACACCGCTTCCACACCGCTTCTACGTTTCCAAACCGCTTCTACAACGTTTCCACACCTCTTCCACACCCCTTCCACACCGCTTCCACACCCCTTCCACACCCCTTCCACACCCCTTCCACACCGCTTCCACACCCCTTCCACACCGCTTCCACACCGCTTCCACACCCCTTCCACACCGCTTCCACACCGCTTCCACACCGCTTCCACACCCCTTCCACACCGCTTCCACACCCCTTCCACACCGCTTCCACACCCCTTCCACACCCCTTCCACACCGCTTCCACACCGCTTCCACACCCCTTCCACACCGCTTCCACACCCCTTCCAAACCACTTCTACGTTTCCACACCGCTTCCACACCGTTTCCACACCTCTTCCACACCTCTTCCAAACCCCTTCCACACCGCTTCCACACCCCTTCCACACCTCTTCCACACCCCTTCCAAACCACTTCTACGTTTCCAAACCGCTTCCACACCGTTTCCACACCTCTTCCACACCGCTTCCACACCGCTTCCACACCTCTTCCACACCGCTTCCACACCGCTTCCACACCTCTTCCACACCGCTTCCACACCTCTTCCACACCTCTTCCACACCGTTTCCACACCGTTTCCACAACGCTTCCACACCGCTTCCACACCGCTTCCACAACGTTTCCAAACCGCTTCTACAACGTTTCCACACCTCTTCCACACCGCTTCCACACCGCTTCCACACCTCTTCCACACCTCTTCCACACCTCTTCTACACCGCTTCCACACCTCTTCCACACCCCTTCCACACCGCTTCCACACCTCTTCCACACCTCTTCCACACCGCTTCCACACCTCTTCCACACCGCTTCCACACCTCTCCCACACTGCTTCCACACCGCTTCTACAACGTTTCCAAACCGCTTCCACACCGTTTCCACACCTCTTCCACACCTCTTCCACACCGCTTCCACACCGTTTCCACACCTCTTCCAAACCACTTCTACAACGTTTCCAAACCGCTTCCACACCGCTTCCACACCTCTTCCACACCGCTTCCAAACCCATTCCACACCGTTTCCACACCGCTTCCAAACCCATTTCACACCGCTTCCACACCGCTTCCACACCCCTTCCACACCGCTTCCACACCGCTTCCACACCCATTCCACACCGCTTCCACACCGTTTCCACACCGTTTCCACAACGCTTCCAAACCCCTTCCACAACGCTTCCACAACGCTTCCAAACCCATTTCACCCCGCTTCCACACCGCTTCCACACCCATTCCACACCGCTTCCACACCGTTTCCACACCGTTTCCACAACGCTTCCAAACCCATTCCACACCGTTTCCACAACGCTTCCAAACCCATTCCACACCGTTTCCACACCGCTTCCAAACCCATTTCACACCGCTTCCACACCGCTTCCACACCCCTTCCACACCGCTTCCACACCGCTTCCACACCCATTCCACACCCCTTCCACACCCATTCCACACCGCTTCCACAACGCTTCCAAACCCATTCCACACCGCTTCCACACCCCTTCCACACCGCTTCCACACCCCTTCCACACCCATTCCACACCCATTCCACACCGCTTCCACACCGTTTCCACACCGTTTCCACAACGCTTCCAAACCCATTCCACACCGCTTCCACACCGTTTCCACACCGCTTCCACACCCCTTCCACACCGCTTCCACACCGTTTCCACACCGTTTCCACAACGCTTCCAAACCCATTTCCCACCGCTTCCACACCGCTTCCACACCCCTTCCACACCGTTTCCACACCGCTTCCACACCCATTCCACACCGCTTCCACACCGTTTCCACACCGTTTCCACAACGCTTCCACAACGCTTCCAAACACGTTCCACAACGCTTCCACAACGCTTCCAAACCCATTCCACAACGCTTCCACAACGCTTCCAAACCCATTCCACACCGTTTCCACAACGCTTCCAAACCCATTTCACACCGCTTCCACACCGCTTCCACACCCCTTCCACACCGCTTCCACACCCCTTCCACACCGTTTCCACACCGCTTCCACACCGTTTCCACACCGTTTCCACAACGCTTCCACAACGCTTCCAAACACGTTCCACAACGCTTCCACAACGCTTCCAAACCCATTCCACACCGTTTCCACAACGCTTCCAAACCCATTCCACACCGCTTCCACACCCCTTCCACACCGCTTCCACACCGCTTCCACACCGTTTCCACACCCCTTCCACACCCATTCCACACCGCTTCCACACCGTTTCCACAACGCTTCCAAACCCATTCCACACCGCTTCCAAACCCATTCCACACCGTTTCCACACCGCTTCCAAACCCATTTCACACCGCTTCCACACCGCTTCCACACCGCTTCCACACCCCTTCCACACCGCTTCCACACCCCTTCCACACCGTTTCCACACCGCTTCCACACCGCTTCCACACCCATTCCACACCCATTCCACACCGTTTCCACAACGCTTCCAAACCCCTTCCACAACGCTTCCACAACGTTTCCAAACCCATTTCACACCGCTTCCACACCGCTTCCACACCCCTTCCACACCCCTTCCACACCGTTTCCACACCGCTTCCACACCGTTTCCACACCGTTTCCACACCGCTTCCACACCCATTCCACACCCATTCCACACCGCTTCCACACCGTTTCCACACCGTTTCCACACCGCTTCCAAACCCATTCCACACCGTTTCCACACCGCTTCCAAACCCATTTCACACCGCTTCCACACCGCTTCCACACCGCTTCCACACCGCTTCCACACCCCTTCCACACCCCTTCCACACCCCTTCCACAACGCTTCCACAACGTTTCCAAACCCATTTCACACCGCTTCCACACCGCTTCCACACCCCTTCCACACCGCTTCCACACCCCTTCCACACCCCTTCCACACCGCTTCCACACCCATTCCACACCCATTCCACACCCATTCCACACCCATTCCACACCGCTTCCACACCGTTTCCACACCGTTTCCACAACGCTTCCAAACCCATTCCACACCGTTTCCACACCGCTTCCAAACCCATTTCACACCGCTTCCACACCGCTTCCAAACCCATTTCACACCGCTTCCACACCCCTTCCACACCGCTTCCACACCCCTTCCACACCGTTTCCACACCCCTTCCAAACCCATTCCACAACGCTTCCACACCGTTTCCACAACGCTTCCACAACGCTTCCAAACCCATTCCACACCGCTTCCACACCCCTTCCACACCGCTTCCACACCCCTTCCACGCCGTTTCCACACCGCTCCCACACCCATTCCACGCCGCTTCCACACCGTTTCCACACCGTTTCCACAACGCTTCCAAACCCCTTCCACAACGCTTCCACGTTTCCACACCGCTTCCACACCACTTCCACACCGCTTCCACACCGTTTCCACACCGCTTCCACACCCCTTCCACACCGCTTCCACAACGCTTCCGTGTTCAGTGGATCTCCAGGCTTCGTCCAGCTAAGGGTCGCAGGGAAGCTGGAGTCTATCCCAGTAACCATGGAGAGGCAGGAACACCTGGACAGGTCGCTGGTCCATCAGGGCTCAGCGTTATGGTAATCTTTGTCAATATGAGTATTGTGATAATACATTAATAAGTTTTCATGACTGAAATTCAAGGGAAAGCAAGACATGACATGTTCACATGTAAACTACTTTAAAATCCAGCTGTGGCTGCAGAACATGTGTGTATACAACACGGTGTTGTAATGCTCATATTGTTTCTTGGAATTGGGAGTTTTAAAACCCTGGTGGGTTTTTACACGAATAATGAATCGTTCAAACTGCAAAATGTTCAGATTCCTCCTGTGAATTGATTGAGAATGATCTTATTTAGGGGCAGATAAGTTTCATGCTTTTGTTAATCACAGTTTTAACCCTATAAAGCCTAACATGACATTGATACATAAAGTTTCTTGCATTACTTTATGGTTTACAATAAATATCCCCCTAAAAATTGTTTGTTTGCTGCATTTTGTTAAAGGATCAAATAAAGACCTCAGATAATAAAAAAGAACTTTTCTCACCATTTTTTCATGAGACCTTAAAGTGTTAATTTAATGCAATTTAACTAAATAGAATTATTATAAAATTACAGTTTGATGCACAAATCAATGTTCCCAGTCAGGAAGTTCTGCATGTCTCTCAGGATATAAAAGCAAATTTTTCTCATGTCTAAGTCGGTTGTAACGTCTTCCCAGTGATCTCGTTTGTTTGTTTTCGGTGTTCCTGTTGTTGTTTCCCTTTGTCACACTCCCGGACCCTGTCCCCAGCATTTCCACTGACTGGATCGCCCTTCCAGCTTCTCTTTCACCTGAACATTGTGGTTCTCAAACCAACATCCCCACCTGGTTCTGCAGTTGTGGGTTGACACAACAGACCAAAAAAAAAAAACATTTAAATCCATAAACTGTACAGTTTTTCTTTGCAGATTTCCACTAATAAAATGTCATTAGCAGATTAAACAAAAAAAAAAAGGACTTTTATCTTTATTTCCAGTGTTGCTGTCCTTTAACACCTGATTAACATTCTAACCCAGCCGTGCTCGGTCAACATGTGACTGTTTGAAGCTGGATCAGACAAAGAGAACAGGCTGGACATCAGACCTTTGATCTGACTGCCTTGTGTGTGTGCACCGCTATGTGTGTGTATAAGGAGAATATGAGTGTGTATGTTGTCTTTTTTTAGCTATTTCACATGAAAGAGACACACTTGAGAGGAAAAAGGACAGGTAGAAACTGGCCTTTTGATCCTAACCTTGGATAAGGAGAGAGGAAGAGTGTGTGTCTATGTGAAGACCACCATCTGAAGAGATCATTGAAGCTGCAGCTTCAAGTCTATTTAAGCAGCAGAAGTGCAAATAAGGAGGGCGGCGGGGGGTGGCAGAACTCCAACATTGAGCCAGACTACTGAGAAAAGCGAAGGAGGGATGTGTGACGTGGACTGGAGAGGTTATATATGTAGGAAGGAATTTTAAATAAATGTCATTGAACTTCTGCAGAAGTTTCACTTTGGCTGATTGGAAATGGATGCATGAAGTTTTCCTCCTCTGACTTTGCTCTTTCTTCATCTTTGTTTGTCATTAAAAAAAGGATTTTTGTCTTTTGTGAATGGAAAAATGTTAAACTGTGTGTGTTAGAGAGAGCAGTGAATTAAGACATGACAAATGAAAATAAAAAAGTGGCTCATGCAGAGCTGGAGTAGAGGTCATTTTCCCCCTGTCACATCCAGCTGGCATGCCCACTCAGCTAAAATCTGTCTTTTTACTTTATATTTTATTACACTGCCACGCTGTGACACACACGCCAACACACTCGCTGACACACACACCAACACATGCTGCTGGAAACATGGTCAGGATGTATGTATGTGGAGAAATGTGTGTGTTGACTTTAGGTTCTGTTGTCTGTGAGGGAAATAAGGATTTTCATCATGTTGTTGTCTCATTCCATTTTAACATGATATCAGGAAGTCATTAAGGTCCAACCCATTCTATTCTCCTCTGTTGCATTTTAAATCCCCAGACATCGGAGAGATTGATGGTAAAAACATTCCATCACCTCTCCCCCAAATCCAAATTACACTTCAGGTAAAGCAAAGGCAATGGGGTCAGCTTGTAATCTGCAAAAGCATAATCACTCTCATGCATAATAGAAGAGTCCTGTGGTGTAATGATAACTCAAGCATGGAGATAGCTAGTTGCCGGTGCAATCACTTATTTGCAGAAGACGCTTCCGTGCGATGTTTCAGGCGTTTAACTAATGATTTTATCCGGGGCTTCTGACAATAAGGCTGGAAGCCAAAGACGCGCGACAGGACTGTTAATGCTGTTATTTCTACTAACTACTTTATCCTGTTTTGGATTTTTGCACCTCCAGCAGCTGGTGGAGTTATCCAGATAAGGAGAAGGAACTAATAATGATGCTCTCTGTTGACTACTCACACTTTGTACTATCTCTGGAAAGTAAGGCAAGTCCTGAGACACAAGAAGAAAAAGACATAAGTTCTGGCGTGAAGGCTGCTTCAGCTAAACTTCTGAATTATTTTTTTAGTCCAGACGCATGAAGACGACGTGTCTGAAACACACGTGAAAATAAAGACACAGAAATTTGGGGATGATTATCTTTTAGTTTGCCAGTTGTGTTGTTAGACATCGGATGTTACCATATTCTGCATGTGATCATATTTAAACCTTGCCGTGTGCGTCTCCTGCTCAGAGAAGCTCGTATCTCCCCGAGTATAAAGCTAGAAAATAGAAGATCTTTAGACAACATTAGATTGTTTGGTGGATAAACTTGTTTTTCTGTTCTTGCAGTTTGTGTCGCTACAGTGTGTGTTACCTCCCACTCTGACCATCACACTTCTGAGCATTTTCCACATGTTGCAGCTGTGCAGCACTTTCCATTATTATTCTACATATACTAACTGCATGCATGAAATTTTAATGGGATTCTACTGGACAGTATTTACCGTGTTGTGTGTTTCAGAGCTGGTTGCATACACACTTGTGTTGTGAATAGCCCTCTAGCAAGTGTCTATGCATCTTTCCTGTCTCCCGTGTGTGTTGCATACATGTAAGCAACTGCCTGTGTGTGTGTGTGTGTGTGTGTGTGTGTGTGTGTGTGTGTGTGTGTGTGTGTGTGTGTGTGTGTGTGTGTGTGTGTGAGAGATGCCAAATTCGGTCGCACTTTTCCTCAAAGCAATCTCTGTGTGATAATTGCAACCCTCAGACTGATTTCCACTTATCCGTTCTGAATTTCAATGCAGCTGCTCTTTAACATGGAGGTCCTCCATATGAATAAGTAGATGAGAGTTGGAGAGAAAAAGAGCACAAAAGAGTCAAGTTTCATTTAAACTAAATGTCATGTTGAATTTATGTCTCTTTTCAATTTCTCTAAGTCATAAGATTAAAACATAAAAGTCTGTATATTGGAGGAAATTGTGTTATACTCTGATAAATGAGACTTTTTGAAGGTAAATGAAAAGAAAACTGAGATAGCTACTAAAAAAAATTCAAATAAATTTTAATAGATTTTTTTTTTTTTAATTTTGCAGACTATATTGAACAAATGATCACCTTTTGATTATGTTTTGTGTGTCATTATATTTTATGTAACCAACATCAATGCCTTCGTGTTGCAGGAACTGCTGACACACTCCAGCCACATGAGGTCACAAATTGCAAGTTTGTTTGTATTAGCACAGTGGATTTGCAACATTTCACAAATCTGATATTTTTTTAATTTTAATTTTATTTTTTTATTTCATTTTAATTTTAATTTTAATTTTTTTTTTAAAAATCTGATATTTTCAATGCTACATATCAAAGTATTGATTCCAGAGCATCAATACAGCCACCCCTGTTAGCTACTGTCATACATTACCCTAAGGCCTGCAGTGTTCTCCAACGGTGGCCTGTGAGGATGCAAATGTCTGGACTTTCTGCAGAGACTTTCCACCAGTGGGTGAGTGGATGTATGAATGTAAAAATGAGTCTCACCTGCTATTCTCAACATGAAAACACAACATCCACAGTGTAAGATCTATATTTTATCCTGCCTCCTGTGTGCTCCATCCTGCTACTCTTTCAGCACATCTCCAGCATGAAGCCAACTTTTTTCATTTTACTTTTTTACTACTATTAGAACATTTTAGTTACATCATGTTGGCGACTTTGAGCTACTTTTTTCATTTATGTAATTATTGTTTACATTTCCATTCATCCGTTGAAAACAAATTTCTCATTATTCAACTCAGTGCATCCGGTTGCAGTTTGTAACAATAAGCATGTATCACACAGGGACAGTCTGCGGTATATCTGACTTATTTTGCACATAATGATCACCGATCCTACTTGCTGTAACTCTGTTTTTGCAGCGTTTCTGTCCATACTTCGATAGAACCTGTGCTGGACTAAATTTGGTTCAATGATATTGTTTACATGGCTACTGGAATCTCTCACAGTATATGTACAACATATGTGAGATTCTGTGAAACTGGATCCAATATTTGCAATTATTTAGCAAATTTAGGCCTCACATGTGCTGTTGTGTTTTACCAGATGTGAGTGAAGTTTTGAAGTATGGAAATAGTTTTATGTCTATATATATTTTTATATATATATATATATATATATATATATATATATATATATATATGTATGTATATATATATATATATATGTATGTATGTATGTAGCATGTATAATGAGAAACTAACAAACAAATTCAGCTATTAATTGATATTTTTGTAACTCCAATTATAGATCATGTCCTATAATTTGCTCAACAGAAACAAAGCTCATCATCATCTTGCCAGTTCAGCGAATGAAGCGAACAAAAAATGACTTTTTTTTTTTAAATTGACACCAATCCAACACTGTTAACCTTTTATATGGTATTTGATGAATTACCTTGAAATTAGACATTTTTCCTTAGAATTGTCCTTCTGTTAAGTACCAAGACCTCCATTTTGTTGTTACATTAACAAAAAACCCCCCAGTAGTTTCATGCTTAATATTAAAGAAAACAAAGTGATCAAAAATAGTCTCATGACCCATAAAGGGTTAAGAGTTCTTGTTTCTACCAACTTCGAGGCATTAAAAGGTCATTCATCGTCATCTGTGAGTTATCTGATAAATTCTTGTGATATTTGGCTCCAGTCTGCAGCCGGTCACACAGTGTTCATGCATTGAACAACGGGGAGTCTAACAGCATATGGCCTGGTGCTCCGAGTCCTGATCTCCGTCTCACTGAATCACTTTGGGATCACGCCAATGAGAGAGGGGAAAATGAGACACTCTAAATTTAAAGAGAAGCTGTGGGGAATTAAACAAGATTTCTCAAACAGCCTGTAAAACAAGTCAGCTAAACCTGCCGTGCACGTGTAAAATCATGTTTATATGTTCCCCGTCAAGCCTTCTCCCAGGTGTTTCAGCGCGACTACTCCAGACCAACTCTTTTTGTTGCACACATTCTTAATGTGGTCCTTCAGCAGATGCACTGCTGCTTTGTTTCACATCTTTCCTTCGGATTTTCTCTGGAATTCTTGTTTTTTCAGTCCTATCCCGTAGTTCCAGAGCATCCCAGTCCCTTCAGCAGCTTCATATTTTCCATTCCAGGATGATTCAAAGCAATATTTTTAAAGACATCTTCATATTCCTGATTGTGACCGGTAAGCACGCGGGACTTAAAGTATCCCTGCGATGCGCCAGATCTACAGATGTGGAATCTTTTGTGGTGGGAAAACAAAGACAATTGAATCATTTGACGTATGTGTTAATGTGGATTATCATCATGTTGAGGAACGCGGCTTTTACTGTCAAATAAACACATTACTGACCAATCAGAAGTGGAGTGAGTGAGCCTTGAGAAGTGATTGGTCCAGCTGCATCCTGTAACGACGCCTGACTGCATATTGATCAGAAACGTTGATGCTGGTGAAGGTGTCAGTTTTATTGGCAGGACGGAAGGTAAGGTGGAAGTCTGGAGAAACCGTCCTAATCAATAAGTTTGTTTTTTTTTAAACCACAGACATCTTCCTAAACTCCTTAGGAACGGACCCCAGAGGAAGACAGGGGTTTACAAAATGCTCATTTGTGTGTGTTTGCCTGATACCACACTTTTTCTGACACACACTGTGTGTGTTTGTGCATCAGAGTGGAGGAGAACTGTAAACCCACAACTGGACATGATTTCCATTTAAATTAGGTGGAAAACATCGGGATGGTTTGGCGGAGTGTGGAGGGACGAAGTGGACAGAGACGGCGGTCTCGCGTTGTTGAAGTTAGCTTGTGACAAAGCATGTCCGTGGATTCGCTTTGGGACATTTACCACGATTAGAGGTGGCAACTCCTGGTCCAGAAAGTAGAAGTCCTGCCATGTTTCTGGATCTACCTGTACATTTAGAACAGCTGTTTTCACTAACAGGCTCGTTTACCTGGAAAATAAACTCTGCTCATTAAATCCAGCTGGTTTGGTGACGAGTCGGACCAGCTGCCGGACTTTTACTTTCTTGACCAGGAATTTCCACCTCTGACCACGATATAACAGGTCCTTCTGAAAAACTGTGGGACTGGCCCTCAAAACAAGGCTGAATTATTCTACAGGGCCTGTAGATTTAGTAACGCACAGATACAGAATGATAAAACTGAAGGCTCATTTTCATTTATTCATGCATTCACAAATCCAGAACTTCAGCCGCTACGTCTGCAAGCTGTCTGGGAAGAGCCGTCTGGCAGGTCATTTTCTGTAAAACAGAGTGGTCTGTAATCTCAAAAAGGGAATACACCTTTTTTTTTTTATTATGTTTTTAGTCACCAGAGGGATGCACATAAATGCTGCACAAAATGTCCCATATCTCCATTTCTCCATCTCGAGCCGAAATAACAGAATAAAACAGTTAAAATACAAATAACACAATTAAACAACAGGTCATACAAGGTATTCAGAATTAAAACAATAAAAAAAACGGAATAAATAGTAAGTAAAACCAATAATAAAAATAAACTAACGCACACTGACCGTTGGGTGTCTTATGTTGGGTTAAAGGCCAAGGAATAAAAATGGGTTTTAAGATAAGTTTTAAAAATGGACAGTGAGGAGGCTTGTCTGATGTGGAGGGGAAGCTCATTCCACAGTTTGGGACCGGCAACTGAAAACTCAATACAGTACCTGAAAATAGTGGTGTTACATTTCCTGATGAGTGAGAGGAGAGTAAGAACCAGTCTATTTTACAATTTTGTTATGATAATAACACCAATAAAAGGTATAATAATAGTAATAATGACAATAAAAACAATTTAATTAGAGAGAATGTAACATAGATCCTCCAAACAAACAAACAGGTCAACATAATCCAGTGTTTCTTAATTCCGGTCCTCAGCCCCCCCCCCCCAGACACTTGATGAGGAAGTTCAATAATCTGACTCAGGTGCTTCGGAGGAGGATCATGTCTAAACCTTGCAGGGCAGGCAGTGAGGAACACTGACATAATCCAACAATCCTAACAAAACAAACAACATTAAACCAAACAAACAAACAAAAAACAAACATTGCACTCAGGGTTTAGTGTTATCACAATGTCTTGGCTTGGGAAAATCTTAAAATGAAATTCTGGATGAGGTTGCCATATTTTTGACAGTTCTGAGGATCTGCTTTTATTCTTATCATAAATCTTGTCAAGTGTAGGATAGCTTGAGATCTCATTCCACCAATGAACTAATACCGGGGCTTTCTGTTCTTCCCACATCAAACTTTTACATTTCCCAGCTGCCAACATGGAAGCTATCTGCGTTGATATTGTCAGACACACTAGTTCCCAAAAGACATAAACGTTGTGACCAATAGACAGTAATACCTAAACATTGACATATCAACTTCGTAATAGAATTCCAAAAATGCATCACATGACCAAAAAGTATGAAAAATGTCCCTTTTTGTTTCTTATGCCAGCAGAGAAATGACTTCTCACTGTTTTTATGTCATTTCTCTGGCGTGTAATAAATCCTGTGAATCATCTAAATGCCTTAAATTATAACTTGCCTGTAAGACCAGTCCTCTTTCTGCATGAAGGTCTTGTTCCCAATTACATCGTAAATTATTAGTATTTATAACAGAACAGTCAACAAAAATGTTGTAAATATTAGAAAAAACTTTTTCTTGAACCTGTTCCTTATCTTTTAACTTCAAATAAATTTTTGATAGCATAGTTCTTAGAGAGAAGACAATTATCGGTAGTAAATAAATGTATTATTTGAAAAAAATCTATATGAATTAATATAAACATAAATGTTTAATATTTATATTTTTTCCAACTCCTTTAAGACTTGGTGGTGGTACCCAGCTCTGCGCCACACCATCAGGAAAATACCAGGACTGCTGAGCTGAAGCCAATGGCTCTGGATCAGGAGGAAAGATCCCCATGTCTGATCGGCCTGTGGGGGGTCTCGTGCAGCAGAGGGTGTGTGGTGAGTAAAAGACTGAAGCTTTATCCTCCTTTTAATGATCTGGTAAAACTTATTCTGCTTTTACATGTCGTTTGGACGACTGCAGCTGGTCGTATGTTGGTGGATATCAGTCATCTCTGCGCCGGGTCCGAAGCGCTAGAGACTACTTGGTTGCTTGTCTTCTATTAGCCAGCCACTGCATGGGAGTTGTTCTCACACACCGGAGTTTTAGGACACATTCACATCCGCCTTTATGATCCGTATCTGAGTCTGCTTGGTCGGAAAGTCCGCTTCGTTTGGGGAAATGTAAACGCGCCAAACAAATTCTGATTCGGACCAAAGAAGCGGACTCGGTCCGCCTGCAAACGCAGGTCTCGGCTTGCTTCAAGCGGACCAAATACAGGAAGCAGACTACAAAAAAGGTCAAGGTCAATTTCATTTATATACTCAACTCAGCTTTATTTATATAGCACTTTCACACAGCGCCAGCTGCAACAAAGTGCTGAACAGTAAAGACATACAGTGAAATTATAACAATAGAATACATATAGCACATTTCCAAACAGTAACTGCTCCCAAAGTGCTGAACAATATAAAAGAACACACACAGAAAACAGTACAGTGATGCAATATTGTGACCAACTTTTACTGTTTAGACTTAAGTTAATAAAGAGTCTCTGTCTGAGTTGAACGCCTGTCTAAAGAGGTATGTTTTCATCAAAGACTTAAAACTGTCAACAGAAGTCGCAGCTCGTATGTGCAAACAGAGATGGTTCCAAAGTTGTGGGCCTGCCACAGAAAAGGCTCCGTCTCCTCGTGTCTTTAATCTGGACCTGGGAAAATGCAAGAGTCACTTCCTGCATTGCATTGTGGGTAATTCCATAGTGATGGCGTTAAGGGTCCTCTGCCTCGTCTGGTGTTCACACTGCGTCCATTGTTGCAGTGGATTTCTGCAGGATACTTGCATAAGACACAATAAAAACCCAAAACAGCCATAGTTTGGTCTCCATGTTTATCTGGCAGGTGGAGGAAACAGAGTTTTCTTCTTCATGCCGGTCTTGTCCTCTCTCCTGCTAAATACCAGTGCAGCGCCACCTCTGGTGGGAATGGGGAGATATTATTCTAATGGTTTGACTGGTTTGACTTAAGTGCAACATGAATGTGATCTCAGTCTGCATGGATGCAGCTCCCTGAGACCCAAACAGAGCCCCCCATTGCACCGAGTCGAGCAGATCACTGGGATCTGCTGTTTTATTTAGATGTTTTTAGTCCTCAAGTTTTTCAAACTTTATAGATAAATCTGAAGTTGAACTGGAAGTACACGACTAAAGATGCTCTCCGAGCTCCTGCAGACAGACGACATGGGGCAAATCTTGCACAGAGGGTCTTTGAAAAAGAAATGTGATGTGAAGATTGTGTCCTATGTTTTCAAAGTGGATCAATTAGACAATTAGAATTAAAATGTGAGGAAAAATGAGGACTGCACCCATCCCAGCTGTCTTGTAAAACGTGTCTTGAATGGTACTGACCCATCTGAAGAGCGAAACCGAGGAAAGTGGCAAACCCCGCGTTTCTTCAGGGCATGTCAAACAAAAGCTTTAAGATTCACTTTTCACTTCAAAAACAGCACAAATTTCATGTTGAAAAAGTCTCTTTCCTTCTTGTTTTTCTAGTTTTTTTTTTCATTTTTATGTGTGTGTTTGATCCAATCAAAGCAGAGTGCTCTACTCCAAACACAGGGATCGCTGTTTTCATGGAAACCTTCTTTGATGCTTTAATGAGCCCAGTGCGGTAGGTTATTATAATCTAGAGATGGCGAGAGGAAAAAACATGTATGGAAACAGACAGACAGCAAAGGGGTGGAAGTGAAAGCAAGTCCGTGGGTGGCGTGTTTGAAACTGTCTGAACTTTGGAACAGTTAGTTCATCTCACTGAACAGATGGGCAGAATGTGGAACTATGGCATAAAAGTCAGCCCTGTTTCTGCCAATCTGCATCGTGAAACATTTTAGTAAAGAAGGCCCCCCTCGACTGACCGGTGCTCGGGTATTATGCTGGGAATCCTACGTCACTTCTGGATTTTTAACCTAGTAATAAGTCACAGGAAAAATGACAACAGAGGCAGAAAGAGGAGAGAACCAGACGGAAAGATGGAGGCTGAAACTTTGTCTCCACAGAAGCAGCTCCTAGCAACTCTTTGATAAAAAGCTCTGCACTTGAAAAGAACTCCACATGGTTTCTGCTGTATTCAACAAGAAATAGGAGAAATCCATTGTAGGGCCACCAATGTTTCCATTACTGCTAAATTACTCTTAATTTCCCCACTAAGAGCAGCGACTCCAGATCGGAGGATCATCCACTGCTCTTTGTGCTTTTACAGAAGTCCAGCAGCAAGTGAATTTGCTTCAAACCTTATTTCACAGACCTGTTCTCTGTGCTTCATGATGAATAAGTGGAAAAAACCTGAGTGGATGTGTTGAATTAAGAACTGCTGTTATTATTTAGGAATTGTGAAGAAATGAGTATTTCAGTGAACATATTCTGGTATGTAGGAAAATCACTTGGCAGATGTGTTAGATTGTTTATATGAAATGTGTTTATTAATCTGTATTATAAGGAAATATAGATTTTTATGACATTATAAAACATTTAGCTTTAATCCAAAATGAGTTGCAACGCAGGAAGAGACTGGGTGGGTTCGGTGTGGTTCCACATGCAAGCTGGGGAAGTCGGGACCTGACTTTTCCTTCTGAGCTAGAATCACCTTAACAAGAAAATAAAGGTGAAAATAAATGAATCACATATATTCCTTCTTCTAGACCAGCAAATCCTGCAAAAAGATAACCATGTGGTTCGTCTCGAGCTACTTAGTGCATAAGTAGGAAATGCTTTGCCCTTTTTGCTTTCTCTGCAAGGTTGCAGTAATTAGGAATGTTTTTCACTCAATAGCAAGCGGCGTTATTATTCCAGCTGGAGCTGAAAAATGACCTTGTAGTTTTTCACCACATGATGCAGATTAGAAAAGTGTTTATTCTGCATTCAAGGAGAACAAATGCAATGCCGTTGGAAGGGTCCTACTCTCCCCATCGCTGCTGAAGTCGTGCCTACGGTGCACCGACGGAAACAACACTCTGCCGTTCCGTCCACATGAAACCGATCGTGTCTGAACTGAAGCTCGGTACCACGGTGGATCGGTTTGAACCCTCCGCCGTGTGCCTTCCGTCAGGACAGTGTCACCGCACACGGCTAGGATATAACGACAACACAACAACAATAATAGCGGCGATGACCAGCTGTGTTGTGCTGCTTTTTGGTTTTGTTGTCCGGCGTAACACGAAGAAGGTCAACTTCTTTGCCAGTCCAAAGAAATGTTTCTCTTTTCCTTCGGAGCGATTCTTCCTCTCGTGTGAGCTTCCTGCAATGTGCAGTGAGCTTTTATCTGAGCAGGCGCTACGTTTAGTTTTAGCCACCTCTCATACTAAAGAGGGTTTGTGGGGATGGTGAAGCCTCTTTCCTTGTTTTCATCACCTTTTCCACTCCTGAACCGACGTCGGCGCTGTGTGGACGCAGCCTGAGAACCGTTTGTAGTCTGTCTGCACTGTGCAACACCGCCTTCTGTTGTCATTCACATGTGCATGATACTTCACTTTTCTATTCATTCATGCACACTTTTTGTGTACAAACTTTATTTCTGTGTACTGTTGTATGTTTTCGCTTGGAGCTTAGTTGTAGTTTTCTCTGAACACCTGCGTTGGTAGGATTTTTCATTGTTGAGGGCAAGCCCTGCTTTGCTGCATGCACATTAGGTCTGGGCGATTAAACGGATTTTTATCTCAGTTACGATCTGGGTTTCCAGTGATGATAAAAATAAAAGGGTGTGATTATTTTCCTCTCTGCAGTTTCCTCTCCTGCTGTCTTCAGCTGCTAATCGAGCGTCTCTGGCGTTGCAGCGCTGTGCTGTAAACTCCTCCCACAGCCGCTTTGCTTTCATTCGGACACTGTTGCCAACTTGGCGACTTTCTCGCTGAAATAGTTCTTATACTTCAGCAAATGTTGTAGAAAAGAAATAGAAATTAAATATTTACTGTGTGGGACCATAAGCAGATTAAACAACTCATAACCACGTGTTAGACGGTTATAATGCCCGACATCGAGTCTAGAACACCACGACGCCCGGCGCTGTTTAATCCTTACTTATATTCAGTTTACATCAGTATTTGCACTTTGTCAAGACAAAGCTTCATGTTAATTGTTTGTTTTCTAATATATGTGGAATCCCAAAGACCTTTTTTTAAAGTCACGGTTTAATGTTAAAAAAAAAAATAATGTTGTTAAAGATTAAAGGATAATCGTGTTAAATAATCGATATCTCAATTTCAGTCAAAATAATCGTGATTATAATTTTTGCCATAATCAAGCAGCCCAAACGCACATTTCCATAAACTCCTTCAGCTGAATTACTCTTCGTTTTACAGTGCAGAGCAGGTTCTACGGGTCGGAGGATCATTCACTGCTTTTGATGGGATTTGTGGGTTCACAAAAGTCCAACTAAAAGTGCATTTGCTTTAGTTTTTGCTGCTTAATTAATTTTAAGGGAAAGACTTAATGACTGTGATGAAATAAGAATTGCTGCTACTGAGAATTGGCAGAAAGGTGCAACGTAAAACGCCAAATTGGGCAACGTAAGACAGTTTCTGGTCAGTGTGCCTGAGTTTATTTTTATTGGTTTTTACTTACTATTTATTCAGTTTGTTTTATTGTTTTAATTCCGTATTCCTTGTATGACCCGTTGTTTTACTGTGTTATTTATTTGCATTTGAACTGTTTTATTCTGTTTTTATTTTAGTCGATTGTGAACAGCACTTTGTTTCAACTCTGGTTGTTTTAAACGGCTTTATAAATAAAGTTGAGTTGAGTTGAGAAATGAGTATTTCAGGTTAGTGTTTAGGAAAAGTCACTCAGCAATATGAGAGATTGATAGATCAGAATTGAGGGAAAATTAGGATTTTATTACTTTATGATCCTTTCCTCCAGCAGAGGTTTTTATCCAGTGTGAGTTATAATAAAGGGAGACATTGGGCGTTCAGTTCGACATGCAAACAGGCACAGTTGGCACTTGAATCTCTATATTTTGAGCTGTAGCTGATAAAACAAACAGATAATTTAAAATTTGAAACCTAAATATCATAGATGACTTCTTCTTCCAGACCAACAAATCAATATAAACGAGATGAAGACTTGGATTCATGCATAAGACTAAGTCAAGGGCTGCTCACTACAGAGTGCTTTGCCCTTTTTCTTACCATGCAAGGTTGCAGTAATTAGGAGTGTTTTTCACTAAAAAGCAAGCAGTGTTATTATTCCAATTGGAGCTGAGAAATGACCCTGTAGTACTTCATAACATTATGCAGATTAGAACGGGGACAGGGAGCAAACGAGAGGCTTATCTAAATAAAAGCTCTTATCATGTTTTCTGACTGGAAGCCATCATCACATCCCCAAGGTCAACAGCTGTGTAAATGTGCTTTATGGAGGAATTTTGAAAGCTTTCTACCAAATTCTTGTCCAATTATGTTCTTCCTGTCTGTCAAGTGATGTGCTACCCTTATCCCCCCCATATGTCCACACTTCCATCTCCTACAACTAATTGTCACTTTACTGAATGTCATTTTAAAATGGAAAAAAAGGGCAGATTGTACGATTTGATTTTAATATTGCATTAACATTTTAGCCTGTTAATGACTATTATCAATACTATCCTTATGTCTTTACCACCATAAGTAAGCCTAACGTTTTCATTTAAACCTAATGTGAATTTGTTTTTAATTCTTCTCATTTTATTTTAATCATGGTTTGCAGTCGAAAACTGTGCAGGATTAAAGTGAATTCCCACTGAGCTGCTTGAAAATTGGTCATCAGGTAGTTATAACAAGATAAATCTCAGTTTAAAACTTGGATAATCAAAGCTAATAGAAAAAAAAATACTTAAATGACAGTAACGCCATGATGAATCGGAATCAGAAGCCTTTTTTCTTTTTCACCTCAGCGTTCTCATGTCTTTACTTTCTCTGTCGTAGTACACAGAAAATAAACAAATACACACTCTCACACACAAAGCTTTCCAAGCTTTAGCTCAGGCTTGCCCTCAACACACACACTCATGAACACACACACCTAAATGCAAAACTGTGCCTGTGTATCCACAAATACACACACTCACACTCCAAGTACACAATCTCTCCGCCTGCTGGTAAGCTTTCCTTTTAGCGTCTCCTCTCTTCTATTATGTGGGGATTTTCCTTCTGATGGGAATTCCAGCATGAGCCACAATGAGAGGCCATCTAATTAGCCATAGATGGATGATTTCCAATATAAGTAAATTAGCAAAGACCTGCAAATGATTTGAACTCTGACTCAAGAAAGAGGACATATAGCACGCTAATCTCCGTCCCAGAGAACCACACCCTGCAGTGTAGACAACACATCTGTTGGGAGCTTTCATTTGGGGGGAAATAATGTGTTTTTCCTTCTCTTTGTGGCTTCACTCTGGTCTTTTCATGCCTGTCCCATCATGTTATAAAAGACCAGGGGAGATTTGATTTCAGCTGCCAGCACAGAATTGAAAACGTGAACATGGGCAGAAAAGCACAACAGCAAAGGTTTGCAGAAAGTTCTCACAAGCTCCCCAGTCCTCAAGCATCGTCAACTTTTAACATATTTATTCTATTTTATGGGAAAATAGTTTGCAAGATTTTCAGTTTGTTTTAATTTTTAAAGACTGGAAAATTATTATAATCATTAACTAATAAAAGAAAAAAAAACTATGAATAAGGTTATTTTTTCATAGACTGCAGTAGTTTTTATTATTGCAACAAGACGAATCACCAGTGTGTCTCCATCCACAGCAGCAACATGCAGATTTCAAGTCATCTATCATTTTTCTTGCAGGATGACACGATAATAAACCACATGAGGATAAAAACAAAGCTGAACAGATGCAATAAAATCTTAAATATGAATCGTTTATGTATAAAATTTGTAGTTTTTCTTCCCTAAAACAAGCTGTAATCACTATATTAGCCAGTAGAAGGTTGCATTTGTTTGCTTTCTTCATTCAGGCAGATATTTTCTTTATGAACAACAGTTTTCTGGCAGCTATGTGTCAGAGGAAAACATATGCTCACAATTTAAAAACATCTACATACTTCTATTCGAAGAGAGAAAAACTAAAAAAGCTAAGAGAGATGTGGAATAATGAGGCTGGTGGATGGAAACCCTGAATACACCAGGATCTGCTTTCCAGAAGCGCTGCTGGATGACAGAAGATGATCAATACTTCTTTTGCAGCTGCTGATGACTAAAACTCCACACTTTAAACTTGAACTGATGTAATGACTGAACACAAAGACGGCTTTCTGTCTGGAAAGCAGACGCCGTGTTGCCACCAGAGCTTTCTGAGGTGATGAAAACCAGTCAGTTAAAGGAGAAATGGCTAACTGTGGACCATCAGACTGATCTGAAGGAGAATCAAAAGCTATTAGTGGTCCTTTGGCCTCCTCTAAAGCACTATTTAAAACCACTTTTCTATCTATATCCATCCATCTTTCATTCTATTCACGGCCTCTGTACTTGCCTTTACACCTCTTTCTTTATGACTTTTTTTTCTTCACTTTTAATCCATTGCTTTATCCTCCATTCATCTGTCCTCTGACCGCTGTCCATTCTCCTGCCCATGCATTCATGATGGACTGTAGAAAGTCCTGCATCTTTAGAATTACCTCTGGAGATTTTCTCTCCCCTCTCTGTGCTGTTTTGCTGCCTTCATGCTCTCTTTACTTTCTATATGTCTCTTTCTTCTTTTCTTGGTGCCATTTGCACCTTCTCTTTCCCTCAACCAACATCTCATTTTCTCTCTCTCTACCTCTATCTGCCCACCGACTTTCACTCAGTAAGTAATCCCTTGGTTCTAGGTAGGATTGTTGGGCTGATGGAAGATGCGGCGCTTTGTGTTGACTCTTACTGAGGTAATCTATGCTGTAATGTGGAGAGTTCTTCTGTGGCCAAAACGATTGGATTGAGGGCTTACTGATTGAAAAGTCTCTCATGTGAGAGGAAGGAAGGTTGACAAAACACACAGAGTGAATAGAAACTCAAAAGATTACTTTCCTTTAAAAGGACAATGAATTTAATGGTTTTTCATTTTCATTGCAAGTTTGTGATTTAGATGTTCTAAATCCAGGTCTAATCTAAATCTAAGTCCAGTCTACAGAGCCAGAGAGAGAGAGAGAGAGAGAGAGCAAGAGACAGGTGTGGAGTCGAGGTAAAACTGTTGCACTGACTGGACGGAGCTCAGAATACAGGTAGGATGTAAGATGGATGTCGTATTAGGAAGCAGAGAAAATGTACACAGGTTCTGTAGTTGTCATTTCTTAATGCTGTTAGATTACAGAACATCGCCACATCTGTGGAATGAGTTGTTAAATCATGGTGATAAACACAAACTCCCAGTTTCTATCAAACAATAACTCAAATGGCTCCCGTCTACCTTCACTCCCTAATCCAGACCTACACTCCCTCTCCACAGCTACGTTCCACCAGTGAAAGACGCCTCGTGTTACCACCACAACGTGGGACTAAATCACCAGCCAGACTCTTTTCCTCTGTTGTTCCACGATGGTGGAATGATCTCCCAAACTCTGTCCGCTCTGCAGAGTCCCTGTCTACTTTTCAGAGCAAGCTGAAGACTCAGCTCTTCAAGGAGAACTTCAACACTTAGTTTAGCTGTATTTATTGGAAAGTTGGAGAACTTAGCCCAGTTCTTTGCCACAAACATCATGGTATTAACTCTTTGTATTTTAACATAGGTGATGTTGTGGGGTGGGAAGGGAGTAAACAAACAAAAAACAAACAACAAAAAAAAAAGAGCCTGTCGTACTTCATGTAGGACCTGCGTCCAACTGGACAGTCCACCAGCACCTTCCTACCATGTCCTCTACTGTTGGATTTCATGCTTGTGTTGTTCTCACTCACATGTAAGTCGCTTTGGATAAAAAGCTAAATGAGAATATAGAATAGAATATTCAGTTGCTGCTCTTCTTCTATGGTGGTTTAGCTGTTCTTTTCTATATCTTACAGAAGTCGCCAGTGGCCTGGACTGTTTTGTAACGCCGCTGCTCAAATCAAATCCAAAATCTCACCATTACAGGAACATAAGTTGCTCTTCAGATGAGAAATAAAGTGTTTGTGTGTCAACGCAGAAGTTTTAGCTGCTGTTTCTACAGTAATCTGTTTGGCTGTTGAAGCTTCACCTCTCATCCCGATGGCTTCCCCAGCTCCAGCGGACTGGAGGGAAAAGTCAAATATTTAAACCCAGGAAGGCAATCAACACCTGGCATCTCAGAGAAGAGTGGTTGGGTCGTTGCTGGGGCTCATAAGAGTTGCAGGGGTCGCGTAAGTCAAGATGGGAATCGCTTTGGAAATGCCTGATGATGGGTTTCAAGGATCCACTGCAAGCTGAGAGATGATACCTGAGCACCCCCCCCCCCCCCCCCCCCCAGCAGGTTGAGGGGAGAATGTAAGAGACGAGACGCTTTTGGTCCTCATGACGGTGCACATTGTCATCAACCTACTGTATGTACGGTCCAGTAAGCAGCTTAAAAAAGCAGTGAGAACAACTGCAGGATTATTTCTGCAGAAACTGCCTGTTTTATGTTCCTGCTAAAGCAGCTTTGCTCTCACTTCTTTTCATGGAATCCTAAACTACAACAAAAGTCATGAAATGGTTAAGAGATGAGCAAAAAACAAGTTTTTCTACCTGATTTGTGCTTTTTCTGTTCGCTGGTGGTCAAACCTGTTATAACCTGACTCACCAGTGGTGGTTGGAGAGGCTCAGTTCTCCCAGCTGTGTCAGTTCAACACCATTTTTAGGTTTTTGAGGGTTATAAAACCTTAAAACAGTCCCACCCATATACATCATATATGTCTCACTCTGAAGTTTAGCAGTAAAACAATCTGAAAGTTGGCTTTTACATAAATTCCCACAGATGCAGTGATCTGACATAATTTTGACAGTTTTATCTGTATTGTTTTTCAATCCTGGTTCTCAGGACCCCCTTCCATGCTTATTTTAGATCTTCCCATACATTAATACACCAAACTGAAATGAATGGCTCATTAACAGGCTTGCAAAGAAATTAATGTGCAGTTCAGTTAATCTTAACCAGGCGTGTCTGAAACTGGAAACCTCTAAAACAGGGGGGGGGGGGGCAAAGTTGGTCCTGCAGGTTTTTCCATGTATCCCTGTTCCACTCAGCTGGCTTCCATTTAATGGATCCATAACCAATGAAGTTCTACCAAATGAGTGATTATTTTTAGATACATGGAAAACCTGCAGGATTGCAGCCCTCGAGGACCTGAGCTGGACACCCTGCTGTAAAACATGCAGGGCAGGAGGACCCCATGGACCATGATTGAAAATACTTACCTACAGCTGTGTGCATCCTTCAGGACACTGCAGTCCACTATTTGGCAGAAATACACCTCTAAAAAGGAAGAAAAGTCAAAAGGAAGAGAGAGGGGGGAACATAAATGACCTGACATGCCAGCGGACAGAGGAAGTGGAGAAAACTGAACTGAACTGTCTTTCCAAACTGTCAAATGTCCTGTTGCCAGGAATCAGGAAGTGATTTGGGTTTAGTAAAAACAAAAACAGCAGACTTTGTTGTCATTCACTAAATACCAAAACAAGCAGCTTGAATGATTTAATCACGTGAGAAGGTATGAGCCCAGTAGCGATGCTGGAAGCATGAGCATGCAGGCCATCAGTTGTCGCAGCGCATCGACGCAGCATAGTTCATTCGGTTTACCTGCTATCCCATCTGAGAAGCATTCAAAACAAGGTGCAGACATAAAAACTGCTGTTTTATTTTTCTAGCATGACACATGGAGGTTATTATTTCTGTACTACTTAAATTGATAGAATTATCTCTGTATCAACATCAGGATTAACCAACACACACAAAGTTCAGACGTGGTATTCTGGGCTGTACTGGCCAACCCTGTCCTGCTCATATAGCCTTGCACATTTCCTCTGTTGATATGGGACACGTTGGCTGTGATGGATGAGTGTGCGGGCTAATAGTAATAAATGCATTAGCACCAAGAGCTAATCAGCCAGACACACATGTCCAGGCACTACCGCACATTAGAGCTCTTAGTGGAGGATATATGCACACACAGCTGTCTCTGCACCACTCTAATTGTAATTTAGCCTAGAGCGGGGTGAGTGATGCCCTCCACCTGACTCAATTTCCTTTTTACTTATATTTCATTACTAAGTCATGAACCTCCATGTTTACACACCCAAATGCCGGAGTTGCACACATAAAGCAGGAGTGGAATCATTTCTGAAAGGAAGATGCACAGATTTGCTTTGGAATAAAGAATCCAGACATCAAAATAAATTATATTTAATGCAGAAATGAGCTTCTCCTTTTTTCATTGACCAGTTTGAAGGCTGAGAAGCCTTTTGCATGAGGAAACGGTGCATTTTTTTCTCACATTGGTTTATAAAAAGCCCATGCTTTGACATTGTGCTGTGAGTTTCTAATGGCTGGCTGTTGTAGTGGATATGAAAGGTTTGTAGGACACCTTGGACATGAGTTTCCTTTCTCTATCACAATCAGCGAGCTAACAAACTAAAAGATCAGGGTATTGAGCTCATACTGGAGTACTCAACCAGCCTTCAGACCTTTAAAAATTCAAAAGGACGCTCATGTAGTGCAAGTAATGGTCTGTTTTGTAATCTTTTCCAGCTGTGATGATCAAAAGCCTTTTTAGGAGCGTTAAAATATGATGTTTTATGATGGAGCAATGCATCCTTCGAATGAAATTATGTTTAGCATATTTACTAAAGCAAAGTAAGGCGATGTCAGCTGCTGGTATCAAACTAAACACAACAGCAGAGCCTGAAAACAACCAAATTAGAAATAAAACATGGATCTGCTGAAGACTGAATGACTGATATTAGCACCAGGTTATCTGCTCAGAGGCTGGAAACCTTGAGACATTTTCATTTAGCCGTTTAAATCCTCCGTTTTCAAATGGGAGAACAGTACATTGTTTAAAACACTGCTGTGTTTCGTGCTCCTCTGTGGCAAAACTAGATTTTAATATCAGACTTTTGTTTGCATATGTAATTCCATCTAAGCTCATTGTGGAAACCTCAGATTAATTTCTGAGGCTAAGATGAGGCTTGAAATATAATAGAGGGCAGAGACGGAGATAAGGAGGGAGAGAAACAAAAGCAGATGCAAACAAATAAAAAGACAGACGGGCCACGGGACAGAGAGGGCATTATCTGGGGAAAATGACTGTATGTCAGCGGCTTGCAGGCGCACGGCTCTGACAGCGCTTCTTATTGATAGAACAACAAACTCAGCTCTCTGCCGAGAAGAAAAGGTCACGTTATACAAGTTATGCTTTAGGAGGCGAAAACGTCGCCTCCAAAAGAAGGCTGAAGAAGTTGGGATATCGCTCTCACCTTACTGCTGCTGTTTTTTTGGAACATACCACACTGTACCCCCACCTCATGTCATGATGTGTGTTTTGTGATGTCTCTTTAGTTCCTGGTTTCCTGCTTTATTTTAGAGTGTGTTCCTGTTTTGCCTTTGTCCGTTAGTTCGCCTGGGTTCATTTGGTGCTCTCCCTGAGCCGTCACCTTATCGGGGTGGAGGGGTTTGTGTGTCCCTAAGATCCCAGCAGCTATGTTGTCTGGGGCTTTATGCCTCTGGTAGGGTCACCCATGGCAAACAGGTGTTTAGGGGACCAAACTAAGTACGGTTCAAAGACCCCTACGATGACTACAACCATGGGCATAAATGTTCCCTTGCCCGGACCCGGGTCACCGGGGCCCCCCCTCTGGAGGTGGGGCACGAGAGTGAGCGTCTGGTGGCCGGGCCTTCGCCCATGGGGCCCGGTTGGGCTCAGCCCGAAAGGGTTTGCTAATAAAAAAAACACACCATTCTGCTCAAATGCAAGAAATATTGAAATAAGATTTTGTGTGTCAGTACAGTAGATACATAAAATAAAACGTATGCAGAAGTAAATGATGCACATGTATGTCTGCAGAGCATGCTTCTGGTGAGTGTGTGTGTGTGTGTGTGTGTGTGTGTGTGTAAATGTAAGAACACTGTTGTAACACTTTTAGGGGGGGGAGAGATGGAATTAAAGCATTAATCATGTTTATCACAAAGCCTTTAACGTTAATCATGTTAAGAATAACTCAAACATGGAATAAGGGTCTGCGGATGTTATTAGTGAAGGTAATTATAATTCCAGGAATCGTAAACAAGAAAAAACTCCTGATTAGACGATGCAGGCCTGCAGCGTACGGGGAAATCAGCTGCACTCAGAGGCTAAACGTAACTCCAGACTTTAGTCCAGATCTCTCACTGTTTGATGGCAGTGAGGGCGCTGACTGACTTTTGTTGACCCTGTGATGGACGTGGCAACCTGTCCGGGTCCTACTCTGCTTCTTTCCCACTGGCACCTGGGACAGACTCCGCCCACCTTCGATGCAATAAGCAGGTGTGAATGGATGAGGACAGATACCACCTATAGGCAGCATGTTAGTAGTTAGGATACATCCTGCACAAGTGTCGTTAGATGATTTGAAAGTGCGGCCCTTAAGGGCCACTTTCCTTCAGTCCCGCAGGTTTGATTGTTTGTGTGTGTGTGTGTGTGTGTACATAATCTCCTTTCCCTGCATACATACAAATATAAGCAGCGCAGAGGAAGATGGATTGCTCACTCAAATGTGCACAAATAGTTGTCTCTGAATGTTTCACTTCTATAAGATAAAACATAGAAAGCTTTGAGGTCGGCCAAATTGAGTCATTTGAGGAGTTCCAATCCGGCTGCGGAGCTCTTCATTGCTCTGAGACAGGTCTGCTTCACGTGATGAATGACTCGCCTGCTTTAGCTATACATCTTCATCCAGCTGTGGACAGTGTTGATCACCCCCCCCCACTCATCTCAGGAAAACATCAAATATTTCCAAACCTGACTCAGCATCTCTTGTACTCCTTCTGGCTGGATTAAAGCTTCTGTGTCGTCCTTCACTCACGATCTTAATTACAGCTGATTAAATGCTGCGGCGGCCAGTGATGGGCATCGAACAGGCGTGCCAGTTATCATTTCATGTTGCAGGTTTTGTAGGATTAAAGATACGTGCTTACAGAAGATCTGATGAGCAAATGAACAGATTATCCTCCAGCAAAGCATTTTATGTCTAATAAATTCTGTAAAAAGATGGAACAATGTCGTATTTTTGAGGAAGAGATGACAGGTGCGCTGCAGGTATTCCTACAACCACCGGTGCTGGAAGGCAGAGTTTATACAGGAGAAGAAGATTCAAATGTTTTTTTAATGATTCCAGCCGATCTGGATTTTTATGCCAACGTTTTGGATCTGAGTATTTTTGTCATTTAATTTTTATTGCTGCTACTTTTCGATGATTTAATTAAAAAGCTGTTTTATTGCAACAATTCTCAGTGAATTTATCATGACTCATTATGAAACCACACTTATCGTTGGACTGAAAATGGATGATTGGTTCTTTCATTAAATGTATCATTAGTTCTTTTTCTATTTACCAGCTGATTTCATTCGTTAGGTTTAGTTAGATTAGATTTTAGTTAGATTTCTCCCCCCCCCCTTCCCTTTACAGAGTAACTTCCTCTCAGACATCCAGCTTAGCGAACTCTTGCCTGTCATTTTCTACAATAGCTGCAGAAGAACCTTTGATCCGTCTCGAATATGTTTCTCTTATAATGACAAATGATCCTGTCTTGTGCAACACAGCAATAATCCACATGGACTTGATTTCACACACAGCTGCCTTCCACACATTATAGCCTGGATGAAGGGAAAGACTTAAATAAACACATCATAATAAAAAGAAAATCTCCTTTTTTATTGGTCTTAATCCCAAAAATGAACCAGCTGGAGAGTCTAATGGAACGGCAGCATCTCCGTCCGACATGCCGGCTGCGTCGCATTTTTTACTTTAAGTTTTCCAGTTAATTTCATGCTTTGTGAGAGTAATTCTTACAGAGAAGGTTATAGCCGTATGTGTCTAGCTGATAGCATTTATGATGTATTCCTACAGCTTCACTCGGAAGCTTCTGCACTCTGAAGCGAACGCGTACTTCCACCTCAAGCCTCTGATTGGCTACTTCCTTTGTGTTTTACCTCTGAGCAGAATCTAGTTTCACAGCCAGTCTTTGTTAGACTCACACTGGTCAGACGTAATACTGCGTTGTATGACCACCTGCTTACTCTGTTGTTGGTTGTTTGATTTATATGATGGGGATTAGATGGTGTCTTTCCTGAGTCTTGTCGCATGTTTCAGTATTTTAGCCAAGCCTCCCTGCTGAATAAGTCTTCCCCATATATCCAAAAGGACTTTGACCAGTTATGTTGTGGTTGACATTGCTCTGGAGTGTGCAGCTGGGATGTTGCTGGTACTGTTGGTTATAGATTGGCATCTTTGTGATTTGGGCTTGCTTATAAAAGATGCATCTATAACTAGTGCAAATGCAACAATGTAAACATATCACATGCAAGAAACATTGCAATCATGTAGGTCTGGACGATTAATCAGATTTTAATCTCAGTACGATCTGAGTTTCCAATGATGATAAAATTAAAAAGGTGTGATTATTTTCCTCTCTGCAGTTTCCTCTCCTGCTGTCTTCAGCTGCTAATCGAGCGTCTCTGGCGTTGCAGCGCTGTGCTGTAAACTCCTCCCACAGCCGCTTTGCTTTCATTCAGACACTGTTGCCAACTTGGAGACTTTCTAGCTAAATCTGGAGACTTTTTTGTTAAAAGTGACAAATCTTGCAGCTTTTACTGGAGTTATTAGAGACTTTTCTGGTGTTTTGGCGACTGACTTGAAGGCACATATTGTTCTGCAGTTCCTGTAAGGAAGGAGCAGCGGGAGCCTCTCCCGCTGCATTATTTTCCTATACATAGTTCGGCCAGTTAAACACTATAATATCAGTCCGTTACGGGGCGTTACCATAGCAACGCGTTAATCAGCTGGTTCAGATCAGCCGTCTTTTAACAGGTGAATGAGAGAAACGCGCTGCAGCCTGACAGCGGTTGTTTGGTATAAAACGTACATCCAGGCCAACGTAAAATAGTTCCTATATAAGCGGTAAAAGCAGATTAAACAACTCGGAACCGTCCATTAGACGGTTATAATGCACGACACGGAGTTATAAACACCACGACGCACAGCGTTGTTTATAAATACTTGATAATTGTGTTAAATAATCGCAATCTCAATTTCAGTCAAAATAATTGAGCAGCCCTACAATCATGTAAGTTTTGTTGGGTTTGTGAATCCTGTCATAATATGTATAATTCATTTATATTAAGTTAGCAGACATCATTATTGCATTGACAAACTTCCGTGTGATGAATTACTGAGGGAAGGAGGCACAGATTTCTCCTGACAGCAGTCTGGCTAACTTCACCTTCTTTCCTGAGGAAACTGTGGAAACTCCTGCTGTGACTCAGCAGAGTTGGCTCCATGTTCTGAACAACACATATCTGGATGAGTCTGAACATGTGTAACAGCTGACACACACTGGTTCTCGCCCAGCAAGCCTCCAGCAGATGACAGCTAGCAGGAGGCGGCAAAGTTCAAGCTCCGCTCACCAAGCAGAGGATTTTTCATGCTGCTTTTAGAAACAAACGGAAAGTTATGCAGGTTGAAGTTTTACAAATGAGAATGATTTGCTGGTTTGTTTTCGTCGGATGTCGTCGTTCGTTTACGAGTCTAGATGGCGAGCTGCAAAAGCAGCTTGCAGGAAGAAAAATCTGAATCACAAAGCAGCTTTTCTGCACAACAGGTCTGCAGAAATACACACAATACGCTGTTACAAGGTTTCATGCAATTCAAACTCCACGCATGCTGATGTGTCTTGCTGGCGGTGCACTCCTCCACAATGTTATCCAAATATGAATAAAATGTAAAATGTGAAAATGAAAATGGTTGAAAGAAATTACGACTACTCTGTGAAATCACCTTGTTTTCAGGAATGTAGTGATGATGGGGTTGTTGTTTTTCACCGCCGGCAGCATGAAGCCCCATCGCAGAGCCCGGCATGCTGGCTGTGGGAGCTTCAATGCAGCGCTGCCGTCAACACAACTGTTTGCATTTATCTGAACCAAAGCTAAGAAAAGAAAGGTGAGGGGGCAGATGGAGGGAAAGAAGGTTGAGGAGCAGGAACAGAATGTGCCTGTTTTTGTTTTCCAAATAACATCCAACAAAGCAGTGTGTGAGGAGAGGATGAATGGGTTTCTAATTAAAACCTTGGATTGTGTCGTCAGAAAGCGTTTTCAGTGAGCAGCCAGAGAGCAGAGATAAAAGCTCCCTGATTCCATTTTTCATGGACTTACACTTCAGAACCACCAAAATGGATTTCTTCCTTGTTTGTCCTACTTTATTAAACATTGTGTGCCTTCGTTTTTCTTAAATTTAATTACAGTATGTACAATATTTTCCTTTTTTCTGAGCTGACACAGTTTGGTGAGGTTTAAGGGACTCTGTTGTCTTACAGGTTTAAGCTGCTCTGATAGTCTGAAGACTGCAGGTAACAGCTGAAACGTGCCAAAGTAAAAACACTAAATTTCTGCCTTAACCATTAATATATTCTGATTTATATTTCTTCTTGACATACAATCCTTCTACCTTATTCCACAGCCACATTTCTTATAAAGAAAATAAAAGAAGATGAGTGTTAGTGACTGTCGTGGTCATCCCGGTGCACAATAAAGCTCTGACCGAGCTGATGGCTGAAAGATCTGCCACAGGATGACGCACTGCAGCTGCAAAAAACAAATAAATAAACAAAGAAAACACATAAAGATATATAAAAATCATTTGAAATCCTTTTTGTGAATCATGCTACCGTTTGACATTGAAGAGCTGATGTGAATCTTTTTACAACTCTGAGATAAAATCTGTGAAGTTCAGTCATCAGCCTCAGACAGATGTTCTAATCAGTCCCCATCAGCTTCATCATCATGTCTGCGCTGCTGCAACACTAAACAGTCCCAGTATCCCACACCAACATTACTTAGGCCGAAAACATAACCGGAATATATAATACTAAATAATGTTGCTGATAAGTTTCCATATGCAAAATTATTGTTTGTATTTGTTGGAAACATCATTTGTGCTCCTCAGGATCGAAGGGTGCGTTCAGCTGCAATATGAGACGTCATACGTCAGCTCAGAGTGTCGACATTAAAAATGAAAAAGGTTTAAAGACGAGTTCGATGACAAATGAATCAGATTTTTTTCTTGGAATGGATTTTGGTCAAACTTATCTTCTGGTAAATTTTAGGAGAAATCTGGAAGGAATTGTAGATGCAGGAGGTTTTAAAAGCATTCTTAACAATATGCGTGTAAATGAGGTGCTTTTCTAGTTCTGCATATTTAAGTAGAGCTGCAATCAATTTTTATCCAAGCATTACGAGACACAAGTGAGGAAGTGTTTGCATGTAAAAGGATGAGAAGGATGAGCTGACTGGGATCACACTAACGTGTGAAAGACAAATGTGCACGGAGAACAATATTAACTTGGTGGATATGAAAAAGCAAACACAGAAACATGTTTATTAATAAAAAGAAAGCAGAACAGGAGAGACAGAAAGCTCTGGCACATTGCAAAGTTGATCTGATTTCACAAGGTCTTCACACTTCATGGTGGATTTACCAACACAAAAGCTGTAAATGTGTTTTGCACATGCATGGCGTCTGTCTGTCTGTGCGGCTTTAACACATTTCTGTTTTGCCCCCGAACGTTGGCACATTTCAACTTAAAGATACTGGTTGCCAAGGGCCACAGCGACTGGGATCCAGTAAGCTTAACTCTTCAGGCTAAAACTACTCTGAACTTCTGGACAGTAAGAGCAGTGATGGCACTGGATTCTCCTCCAGTGTTCTGAGACTTTATTTGCACTGGTTGGTATTCTGCCAAATGGTTTATGGAATATTTAAAAGGAAAAATGGAATAAAAGTATTGAAACTTGTTACAAACATCTGTGTTATAACTGATGCAACAGTCCAGTTACAATGCAACTGGTGCTGCAACTGCAGTTACAGGTGCAGGTTTAGGTGCAACTGCTGTTACAGTTTAAGGTGCAGGTGCAGGTACAGTTAAAAGTGTTGCTGCAGGTGGAGTTACAGTTACAGATGCAGGTGCATGTGAAACTGCAGTAACAGGTGCAGTTACAGGTACAGGGTACAGGTACAGGTGCAGTTACAGTTGGAGGTACAGGTGGAGTTACAGGTACATGTGGAGGTGCGCTTCACTTGAGTGTGAAAGAAAACCTAGTTTTAAATAATGTTGAACACAAACTACATAATTCAGCACTTTCCTGTGTGCACGGTTCATGGACATGTTTACATAAACTTGTCTATTTGCAAATGTGCAGTTCTTACCTTTTAGATAAACACTGAAGTAATTTGGAGATTGTTTCATCATGAAGCCAAATTCTTCATTAAAGTGGAACTATTATGTGCATTTCAGGCTAATTTATTTTTATTTGTGAAACCAGAAGGGCTGGGATTGATGGAGTTATTGTCACAAATGGCTTTATTTACTTCAGACCGACCCTCTCCGTAGGCTGTCAGATCAGCCTGCGGGCAAAACGAGTGGATTGAGACTCTTCCGCATTAAGCCCCGCCTCCCGCCACTGCACTACATCGGGAGCGCGCACCGCACCTGCTTTCGCCATCATTGTAACATCTCATAAACAGAAGGATTAGGCTCATACGAACTCAATAAAAAAACAAAATACCATGTCAACACATAGCATCCAGCCCTACATGTTGGAACCTGAATCAGAGCCTGAAAACGAAGTGGAAAACAGCAACCCACAGCAACGAATGCAGCAGGATGTCTCTCTTTGGTAAACTCACCAGCCATCGTTGGAAATAACTTTATCCCACGTTTTCCACCCGCCTGATGTATTTGTACATGCCCTTGTTAACCAGTAGAAGGTAACCAATCACCGAACCTTATCCCCCGGGACGTCACAAGGAATTCCAAGTAGAAAAAACTCTCTAAAACGACGTGTTTTTCATCACCATGGAAACCGAACGGAGAGAGTGCTGAAACTCAAACTCAAACTCAAACATGTGTTTAGGTGATAAAAAGCTTTAAGCTGTGAAAACAAAAGCTTCTTTCAAACAATGAATGATACTTAACTTGTCTTTGCTTTTCTGAAACAACCGCTGGAGCTGTGACTGAGCACACATCTTACCTCTCTGGTTTCATAAGTTTTATAATGCTGTTCCTCATCACACACAATGCTTTTGCAATGTTATAAGTGATGATGCCATATTTCAGCTACTTCCCGTTGAGGTCTGAACACGCCGTCTGAATGTGGCTGTGGAAGATTTACACGCTTCTGTGTCAGCGTGTTGCTGGTTTGGAAAACAGACGGATGTAGTATCTCTTGTAGATTCTCAGATATTCCAGCCATTCATTTCATCTGCTCCTCTTTCTGTCTCCATCTGCCATCATGATCATCTTCAGAAAGAGTTTTCGATAAAACTGGACTCCAGATGGATTGTAAGTAATGAGAATGTAATTAACTTTAATGATCCGGGACAAGTTTTCTCTCCAGAAGCACCGATTGCAGTGTCCGTGGTTCCGTCTGATTTCCACATGCAGAATTGTGTTTCTGGATATTAAACTAAAAACATTGTGACAGTGCAACATAAAGCATTTTTATGAAAAAACTGAAAACTCTCAGATAAAGTTATTTGTTAAAAACCAGCAGGAAGGTTGGTTTCCTGCCTTTCAGCACCACATGGTCTCTCTGGTCAGCAGATATCAAGTTGTCAGAGACATTGTTCTCCTTCTTGCTGACTCTGTAATGAATAATTTAATCATTTAATGTGATTTCATAGTTCATAGTGTTGATATAGACTTATAGAATATGTAAATAATCTTATCAAATGAATTTCAGTGATGATTTCACTGCAGGAAGGTCTGAATGATTTATCGGTTTGTGAGGAAAATCGCAGCTGAAAGCGTCTCGTAAAGATTTATTTTCCTGATTCGACTCCTCTGCTGGAGTCCTGGGGGCTTCGGGGGTCCTACATGGTACATCAGCTGGTCCTCAGACTTATCTCTTCTGGATGGAGATGTCTGATGTTCCTACAGGTGTGTGTTGGGTGGGGGGCGCGGCCCCCGGCACTCCGATGACTACAGCCACCACTGGTGCTTTTACTTTCCAGGCTTTCTCCAGGTTTTCCTTGAGTCCTTGATATTTCACCAGTTTCTCTTGTTATTGTTTCTGATATTTCCATTGTTGGGGATGGATGTGTGGATCACTATGTTTGGTTTGGTGTTTCCTCGCTCTGGATCTGGAAGTCCTGCAGGATCTGGGCTCTCTCACTAGCCGCCACCTCGGCAGGTGTTGCCCACTCTGACACAGGTCTCGGTTTTTGTACACGATACCAGTTCATGTATTCTTTTCCCAACGTTTTAGATCCTGCTGTGATGTGCTGGATGTTTTCAGGAGCGTCTTTGCAGAGACCTGGAGTCCTGCATGGTGTGGTAGATCTGGTCCTCCGTTGCTCCGGAGCTTAAGGCTTCCTCTTGTACTGTCCCTCAGTCCAGCTCTTTCTAGCCATTTGTTGGGCTTGGTGGTACAACCTGCGCAGGGTTTTTCCTCCCATGTCGGGCTTTCAGTTAATCCTATTTACACACGTTTGGTTTTCCAAACAGTAAACAATTATACAACTTTAAACGGTAGCTTTTTTTTTTTTTTTACACAAAAACACTTCAAATATTCTTTGTAAATCTAAATATATGAATTACTTTAGACAAGGAAAGATGAAACTTTGAGGATTTACTGATTCCAAGTTAAAAAGTAAGCAGAGTGAGTTTAAAGCTGTGTGAAGGTGCTTTACTGAAGACACAGTAAGAGATAAGATCTGATGGATTTCCAGCCATCAGGTGAGGATTAGAATCTCAGAGCTTGTCAGATAAATGATCACAGAGTGTCCTAAAACTTCCATCAATGCACATTTAGTGGTACTTTTTGTACATTTTTATTATGAGACACAGATTTAACGTGATAACCAAGTAGAGAGGATTTTAAAATGACCAGTTTCATTTTAAACCTCATGACACCAAACAGTCTGACCTCCCCGGGACAGACGGCGCTGCTCTGATCTTCTGTAATATCTGCTTGACTTACTGCCTTTTTCTTCTTCCTCTCTTTCTTCAGTGTCAGACAGTAAACTGTTTTCACAAACTTGTTCTCTCCTGTCTTGAAGACGCACCACTGCAGCTGACGGGAGGTGTAGCTGGAGTCCTGAAGGGAGCGCTGTCGTCGCTGTAGGGCTGGGTCGATATGCTTTCATCCCCATTTGATTCTATTCCGATTTGTTGGGTGCCGATTCAGTTTAAATTGCAATTCTCACGATTACTCGATATTACTGATTTTTGAAGATTAAAAACAAAATAAATGTGTAAAACTTTTTTTGCTCGTCATTTTTCTTGATTTTAATTAGAAAAAAACAACCCAGTTGCCAGACCATCATTCTGCTGCTATAACGCCCTGAAAAACAAGTAAAAAGATCAATAAAAACAATAAAAATGACAAAAAATTAAAATTGAATTTTTTTTCTTTATTTGAAAGAAAAATAGATTTTTTAACCAAAAAAAAAAAAAAAAAAAAAAATTAAATTGTGAAGCAAAAAATCCAGATATGTTATTTTAAAATTACATTTCTGACTCACGCTACGTTAAACTCTCACGGAGAGCTGTGTTTTCCCTGGACTTGAAACCTTATTGCTGTTTGAAACATTTCTGGTTAACTTTTACTGAGAAGTTCAGTGTGGAAGTTCAAGTTCGCCCAGCTGCTGCTGAAATCAGGTCTTCACCTGGTTGATAAAGTTGACTTTTTAAGATCTTTTTATGGAATCATCTGCAACATGAATGAAATATTTATCACATAACTCCAACATTTATGGCAACATTTCTTTGTGGATGATTAAATATGGTCTTGTTTTAGTTAACCTATTTCAAAGTCAGTGTTTTAATAGAGGAAACTCCCATTAGTAAGAAACAAACGAGTTGAGTTCTATGAGGAATCTCCACTTCAGAGAGAGATTGACTCCTTTGGAGGTGAACTCATCTGGCTGGGGACACATAAGACCTCTTTCTGTCTGCACAACAATAGTTCCACTTTAATGAGCCTGGATCCCTCAGGTATCTACGCAGAGATACTGAGGAGTGCAACATATATGTGGAATTCAAAATTAGTATTAGATTTAATGATTCAATCAGAGGCTGCATTAGATGATTAACCCTTTCTGGTGTAAATGGACCTTCATGCTGTTCTTTCTGGTTTGTTCTCCTGCAAAAATGCATCAGTGTTGATGCCCCAGATTGCTCCTGTCTGACTGCTTTGTTGTCTCTCCATCTCCAGGAAGGTCTGTGGTCAAAACCAGAAATAAATCAGTCTGAATAACCGGTCTGGTTTTCTAAGGCTCAGCTGGATTACTGCATGCTTAACGTGGTCCTACATGAGTTTTCAGTCATATTCAGATCATCAGCTATGGAACATTTACCTGAAATATGATGTATTTTACACAATAAATGTGAACTAAAAAACCAGCGTAGTTCCAAAGGGTTCATACATTTTATTTCAAATAGAAGTAATTTCTCCTGACGTGATAATAATTGGAGTGTTGGAGTCAGACTGTGCAGCTGCTATTTTTATCTGATGAGGTTGAGAAAGCAAACATGGCCTTTCTGGTTGCTGTGGACATTCACAGGATGGAAACATAGAAAACCGGTATGTGAAATATCCAAATGACGTTCAGAGCAGAGCAGCAAGCTTTAACAACCGGGATGTGGTCACCAGCCTGAGTTCTGGCTTCATCCTGTCCAGCTTCCATCATGTAGGTACTTCTGGTGCCTCCATCTTTAACTACACCCTGAAGAAAAAGCAAAGCTTAACCTAAAGTAAAAAAAAACAACCCAAAAAACTCCAAACTAAAGTAGATCATTTTAATGTTTTTAACAGTGATAAAATATCTGCTTCATGGATGGAAGTTGATTACAGATCAGTTTTTGCAGCAGCTGAGCAAACATGATGTTTTCTGGGTTTTATTTGACATGAAATGTTGAAATAAGGAGAGTTAGTCAATAAAAAGGGTTAAATTAGCTCATTAATATTCTTGCTGTGCTGTACCACCAAACTGAGAATCAGTAGGCCTCTGTTAGCTCTTATCTGCTGAGTCATCAGCTGTTTTACTGCATCATTCTGTTGGATCTGAAACAGACAAATTAACTTTTAGACATTTGTTTGTTTTCTTTGTGCCACATTGAGCTTTCATTATTTTATTATCTACATCTGATAATCCCCAGATTTCTGCTGCTTTAATTATCTCTGAATTCTCATGTAATACTTGGCTTAAAGTTGTGTAAAAAGTTTTAATAAATTCGACAATCCAGTGTTGCATAAACCCTGGAATAACCAAGAATCCTTAAATCAGAGTCTCGGGACGACCGAGGGCATTAGAGCCTCTGGATAAACAGCGCGCCCCGATTTTTCATGAGGGATAGTGTTGATATTAGAATGAATGGCTTTGATTTGCAGTCTGTGATTAGCTGATGAATGGGGAGCGCAGTAGCAGAACTAAAAGCCTTCCAGCTAACTGGAGGAGTCCAGATAATCACACATGCTTTGCAGTTTAATATCAATACAGCAGATTGGAGTTTCCTCATCCTGAAAAACAAACGGCAACAGTGAACCAAGGCCAGAATTACTAGAATGAATCTACTTAATATTTTAAGCTGTGAGTTCAGAATCTTTATGATCGATGCAGGCGCAGTTAGTCACATGAAACTGTGCTTTGTTATTGTTCACATACATTTTTCTCCGATATTTTTACAATTAAATGGACTTTGCTGAAAGAATCACTGCTAATTTCCCTCTGTTGGCTGCATTTAGACCAAAATGCTTTTTCTTACTTATTGGAACAGTAATAAAGCCTGCAGTAACTTGTCAGCATCACAAAAAAGACCCAAACCAAACAACAGCAAACACAAATGGAAGATATTTCCATGCAATATTTCTTTTGTTTCAGCTTGGAGCCAGCATCTGTGAACTGTTACAGTAATTTCAGTGATGATGTTGCTTGCTGTCATCCTCAGATGGCAGCTTTTCCCTCCCACGCGCATCTAAATGGGCAGACTCATCATTTCTCAGGCATTTAATGGCTTCAAATTGGTGTAGTTATCTGTAGTTTTTATAAATGTCAGTACGTTTTCTGAGATCTCTACTTTTAAGAAATATTTAGAGCAACTTTGCCTGAAAAACGTTGATTTTTTTTCTGTCTTTTGTGTTTTTTGGCGGCACATTTCATTCACTCATTTAAAATTAGTCCTCGATAAGGTCTTAAATTCACTTTGTCATCACAGCTGAGTGTAGCTGCCAGATGATGTCTGTATTATTCCGTCATTACCACGTTTTCATATTCACATTCTGGATACTACCATCCAGAACAGGAACAACATTCTGGATACTACCGTCCAGAACAGGAACAACATTCTGGATACTACCATCCAGAACAGGAACAACATTCTGGATACTACCATCCAGAACAGGAACAACATTCTGGATACTACCATCCAGAACAGGAACAACATTCTGGATACTACCATCCAGAACAGGAACAACATTCTGGATACTACCGTCCAGAACAGGAACAACATTCTGGATACTACCATCCAGAACAGGAACAACATTCTGGATATTACCATCCAGAACAGGAACAACATTCTGGATACTACCATCCAGAACAGGAACAACATTCTGGATACTACCATCCAGAACAGGAACAACATTCTGGATACTACCATCCAGAACAGGAACAACATTCTGGATACTACCATCCAGAACAGGAACAACATTCTGGATACTACCATCCAGAACAGGAACAACATTCTGGATACTACCATCCAGAACAGGAACAACATTCTGGATACTACCATCCAGAACAGGAACAACATTCTGGATACTACCATCCAGAACAGGAACAACATTCTGGATACTACCATCCAGAACAGGAACAACATTCTGGATACTACCATCCACAACAGGAACAACATTCTGGATACTACCATCCAGAACAGGAACAACATTCTGGATACTACCATCCAGAACAGGAACAACATTCTGGATACTACCGTCCAGAACAGGAACAACATTCTGGATACTACCGCCCAGAACAGGAACAACGTTCTGGATACTACCATCCAGAACAGGAACAACGTTCTGGATACTACCATCCAGAACAGGAACAACATTCTGGATACTACCGTCCAGAACAGGAACAACATTCTGGATACTACCATCCAGAACAGGAACAACATTCTGGATATTACCATCCAGAACAGGAACAACATTCTGGATACTACCATCCAGAACAGGAACAACATTCTGGATACTACCATCCAGAACAGGAACAACATTCTGGATACTACCATCCAGAACAGGAACAACATTCTGGATACTACCATCCAGAACAGGAACAACATTCTGGATACTACCATCCAGAACAGGAACAACATTCTGGATACTACCATCCAGAACAGGAACAACATTCTGGATACTACCATCCAGAACAGGAACAACATTCTGGATACTACCATCCAGAACAGGAACAACATTCTGGATACTACCATCCACAACAGGAACAACATTCTGGATACTACCATCCAGAACAGGAACAACATTCTGGATACTACCATCCAGAACAGGAACAACATTCTGGATACTACCGTCCAGAACAGGAACAACTTTCTGGATACTACCATCCAGAACAGGAACAACATTCTGGATACTACCGCCCAGAACAGGAACAACGTTCTGGATACTACCATCCAGAACAGGAACAACGTTCTGGATACTACCATCCAGAACAGGAATAACATTATTTGGCAGTATACGGTTTACACCCCATGTTTTTTAATCGTGTCCAGATAATTTCCATGTATAAAAGTCAGACAGGTGAGTTCAGACAAACTAATAACAATGTAAGACACACAAGTTTAAATGCATGTATTTCAGCAGAAGAAGCTTTTCCTCCCTGCCAGTGTCCATCTCCCTTCCATTCGAAGCTGTAAACCAAGCAGAAATGCAGGAGATCTCATTCAGTCTCTTACAAAGTCGGTTTTTGCAGAAGCGTCGTTGTGAGGTCAGATACTCCTTAACAGGATTTATACCTGGCTTTGAAATGGAAGTACAGCGGGTTTTTTTTTTTTTGTCTTTTCTGTGTGTTTACATCATCCAGTGGTCTGTGTAACTTCATCCTGTGATGGATATGTAAGCCCATACTTCACATTTCTGGAGAGATGTTTTCCATCTGTGTGGCAGTTCCAGTATTAGGAAACGTTTTACTGGCTTGTAACCAGTTGAAAACTTGTGTGCAGAACAATTTAAGTGTGACATAAACCATGTATCCCGAGGTGCTTTCTGACAAGAAGCATCCAATCAGAGGACATCTCTTATGTGCTCATTTCATCCCAGGTGAAGGAATGGAAGAAAACTTTGCATCTTTGATCAGCTCACTTCTGCATTCTGGGTCAATGTCGGGTTAATTTGTCAGGGCGGCTTTGTGTTTCGTTAACAGATTTACCATAAAATATCTTAAATTCATTTTTTGCCTGTTTTTTTCCCCCCACAGAAACAGAAGCCACTAAATCAGTCCAAATGAAAGTTATCTCAAGCAGTACACTATATAGATCCTAAAACAACTAAATTAACACTGTTATTGACAGAAGATTCTTTATCTTTTTAAATCTGTTTTTTTTTTTCCTTGATGTGACACCGGTTTGCAGAAAGGAGCCTTAACAGAGTCCCATCTTTTACTATACTGCATATTAAAACATCAGTATTCCACATGAGCCACCAACGTATAAAGAGCAGAGGTATATGTTTTAATTAGCCGGCAATAAAGACTGAGAGTAATATGGACTAATTAGCCAGCAATCAACGCAGAAAGTATCATATGATTAAATTATCCATTTCTGACGATTGAAGGTGGTATATGTTGTAATTAGCTGGCAACGAAAGGCAGAGGATGTATGTTTTAATTAGCACCGTCTCCTGTGGCCCCCGGCCTCGGGGCTTCAACATTAGGTACAGTGTTAATCAAACCTGCAGAAATGAGACTAATTGTTTTCATACGGCAGTTCTCCTGCGGCTTGACAGAAATAATCTTTTCACATCACACGTCTTCTTTACTTTTTCCGCTCTGCAGTCAGTTCGGTGCAACTCGTTCTGCTTGGCCTACTTTTGTCTGCTCCCATGTGGCTGGCGCGTTTCAGCAGGTATGAGCTCAGCTCCATCCCAGACAACCTTAAAACTGTTGCATCCTGTTTTGTTTTTTTACTCCAACAGAAAATAAGCATTTGTTCGTTTGTTTAATGGAAGCCTGAAAGCTTCACTAATACCAAGATGGATCTTTTGACTCTTAGCATGTTCTAATACTCCTTAATCCTTGAAAATTCTCATTGACTTGTTTGCTTGTTCATAAGTAGGATATAAAAACAAGAAAATAAAAAAAAAAACATCATAAAAACCTGTATATACTGCAGGAAAATGACTCCTGAAATGACAGAAAACACTGTGGAACAATGTTCTATTAAACGAAATAGGAGGCATTAAACATTATTTATGCAATATAAAAATATTACCATAACATCAGCAAAACAGCTGCTGGGTGAGTCAGAGCCATAACCTGCAAAACTAAGCTGATGAAACTTAGTTTTTCATTTTGCATTAAAACCTGTAAGTAAGACGGAAAAACAGACGTCAGACACGAATCATTTCCAGTCGTCCTCAAACGTCCGTTTCATTAAAGAAAAGGCTGAATTTACACTCAGATAACTGGAGACTGAAGAAGGAACAATAACTAAAAATGTGCTAAATTATAATTTAATGATATAAGATACTGTTTGTTTATTTAACTGAGCTGAAGGAAAAAAGCAAAAACAAACAAACAAATGTGTCCTGAACAAATTAGAGCATTTTTCTGATGAAAAAAGGGACAAAATACCTGCAACAGGTGTAGAAATCACCTGGCTGGAGAGGAAACATTAATGGATTGTTCAGCTAAATATTAGTTTTTGAGTCATGTAATATAAAATCATATTTGTTTGCTTTTTAAAAGATATTTCTATTGAAACAGAATTGGATAATGTGATAAATTTTTATAAAATTTTTATGTATTATTACTTCAGTCAATTTCAGCTTATTTCACAGGCAGCTGTTTTTTTTTTCCTTCTTTAATGGGAGGTTATGAGTACATAAGAGGACAACTGTGTGTGTGTGTGTGTGTGTGTGTTGCAAAGTCTTCTTCTTCGCCACCTCATTAGCAGAAAGATCCTGCTATAGAATGTTTTATTATGTTAATGTTTTATTTATTCAAACACTTACAAAGTCTAATGTATTTTTCATGAAAATATTCAGTATTTAGTATTATTATAATGTATATTTAAACTGAAATTAAAGTAAATCTGCAGAATATGTTGTGAGAACGGAATCAGTCCGTTTAGATTAAAGATGGAACTTTTAAGCTTCAGCTGTTTTATATCATGTGACACACTTGTGTCCAGATTTACAGATCATCCAGCAGTGAATCAGTTGAGGTGCAGCTTGACTTTACCTTAAAGCTAAACACAATTTTCACTTTGAATTTCTTTCAAAAGTTAAACTAAAGTTGTTTGTATTTTGCTGACTAAACTTTCTTCTGATTGTGTCCCAAGCAATCGAGCTTTCTGCCTAACCTTATGTCACATTAGAAAGTTTAGATGGCAATTTGATAAATTTTTGTTTAATGGCATAATCGGATATTATGCCATTAATATCAGATTAATATATAATCTGATATATTAATAGATCAGATGGATATTGGATTAATATAATATATCAGACAGGGATGATCCAGGATGGGCATCTTCCAGATCTAAAAACATTTCACAGGACCGACGTCGTGGAAAAGCTGTCAGGGCAGACGAGGCTCGGTACCAGGCGTCCTTCATTTAAACATATAAACCATCACAGCTCTGGAGACACCTCCCCAGGTGGTGGAGAATGAGAAGGCAAAGATCCTGTGGGACGTCCAGATTCCGATCATGGCCAACCAAGCGGAGATCGTGATCATGGATCAGCAGCAGAGGAAAGCCAGAGTGATCGATGTATCCATCCTCAATGATGGAAATATCTGGAAAAAGGAGAAACTGGAGAAGTACCAAGACCTCAAGGAAGACCTGGAGAAGGCCTGGAGGGGGGAAAGCAACTGTAGTATGAAATGAAAAATACTTTATTAATCTCCAAAGGGAAATTAAATATTGTAGTATATAATAATAATTAACTAGAGGAGGTCTGATGGCTGCTGGCAGGAATGATCTTCTGTATCTTTCAGTCTTACATCGGACCTGAAGAAGCCTCTCACTGAACACACTTTGTTGTTTCATCACTGTGTTGTGGAGAGGGTGTGAAGAATCCTCCATCATCATCATCAGCTTGTGCAGCATTCTTCTTTGGACAATCAGCTCCAGCGGCTCCAGAGTTACTCCAAGCACAGAAGCAGCTTTCTGGATCAGTTTGTTGATTCTCTTCAAGTCTCTGGTTCTGATGCTACTACCCCAGCAGATGCTGCAAAGCTGACTGCACTCTCCACAACAGACTTCTAGAAGATATGCAACATCTTGGTGCAGACGTTAAACCATCTCAGCTTCCTTAAGAAGTACAGTCTGCTCTGACCTTTCTTGTAGATGTAGTCAGGGTTGCATTTCCAGTACCTGTAGTCATGGGAGCACTGGGGGCCGTGTCCCCCACACTGGAGAAATGGCTCCAACAGATACCTGGAGAAACATCAGACATCTCCGTCCAGAAGAGATCAAGACTGCAGAGGACCCTGAAGGTCCCAGGACTCTGGTAGAGACCCCCAGCTGGAGATGAACACCCCCCAAAGATGAGAATCTTTACTGATATTTTAAAGAAACTTTAGCTGCTTGCAGTACTGATATGTACGCATGGCCTCGGAGAATGTCGAGCCCGTCCTGCTGCAGAATCATTCGTTCTAAAAGAACAAAAATCTTTTCCTCTGAAGCTGCTGCTGCTCCAACAATCTGCCGTGCAGTAGATCCACTTCCCACAGACATCCTTCCTTCTTTAAGCTCTCAGCACGCTGAGGATGAAGAACTGGCTGTTTCCTCGTTGCCACGGCGTCCTGCTCCTGGCCAGGTGCCATCGTAAGGCCGCTGGTAGTAGGACTAAGTTCATTTAATCAGAACTCTCTGGGTCTTATATTTCCCTTTATAGTTGTATTAATATTCAGTGTTACTGAATTATTGCAGCATGTTGACAGCCACAGACTGTACATGTTCACGTGGACAGACTGAGAGCAATTAGCCTGCAGGGCCGCCGGCGACTTGCAGGTAATGACTGTTATCACATCTTAAACTATTTTTATCAATAGAAATACTTATTAGAGATAAATATTTCACCCTGGATCGCTTGGCTACAAGACAGCTGGATATAAGCTTTAACTGGAAATAAAATGATGGTGGATGAACATCTTATTTTAACATCATTTTCATAAACCAAGAAAAAGAAATGACTTGCAGTGGCGAGAATATAATGATGATGATGATGGTGATAATTTGAGCTAAAGAAAACATATGCCTGCTTATTCCTTCAGAAGCAGGCTGAAATGATGACAGATGATTGGGCTTGTGGTATAATCCATGTCAGCCGTCCAGGTTGCTCTGTTCGGGGTATAATAGCAGGGGATAATAGCTTCTCAATTATTCATATTGCCCCTGCACTCTATGGAGAATACTGTCACACAGCCACTATATGTCTTGATCTAATTAGCCAGAGAATAGAGCAAGGAAAAGAGGGAAGGAAAATGGAGTGATGGAAAAATAAATGGAGAAAACGTCTGAAAAGACAGAAGTATGAAAAATGAAAAACAAGAGGAAACAGAAGTATGGACACTTTGTAGGCGCTGCAAATATACACTACTCACAAAAAGTTAGGGATATTTGACTTTCAGGTGAAATTTATGGAAAATGCAATATGTTCATGCTACAGTGATATAATATCATAAAAGGAAGACATTTAAGTAGAAGGATGCACTACTGATTTCCTCATCTCAAAAAATTCATTCAACACAAAAGGTAACAACAATGGTAGTTACACCACAACAAAAAATTTGAACGTCTCAATATCTCGTCATGTGCCCTTGAGCATCAATTACAGCTTGACAACGACGTCTCATGCTGTTCACAAGGTTCTGGGGTGCAGGGTTTCGAGCCTCTACACGACGGCTCAGCTGATCCCACAGGTTTTCAATGGGATTCAGGTCTGGAGAGAGTGCAGGCCATTCCATTTGCGGTACACCAGTCTCCAACAGCCGTTCCCTGATGATGCGGCCTCGATGAGCAGGAGCATTGTCGTCCATGAAGATGAAATTAGGCCTGTGCTGTTCATGTAGGGGCACAATCACTGGATTAATGATGTTATTCAGGTAGTATGGGCTTGTCACTGTACCATTCACAAAGTGTAGGGCAGTTCTGTACCAAGTGGACACCCCTGCCCACACTGTAACACCGCCACCACCAAAAGCTCGCCTGGTGACAACAGTGGCTGATGCATAGCGCTCTCCCTGACGTCTCCAACATCGTTGCCGGCCATCATTTCTGCTCAGTGTGAATCGACTTTCATCAGAGAACAGCACTGAGGCCCACTGGTTCCTCGTCCAGCGTAAATGCTCCCTGGCCCATGCAAGACGATGATGCCTGTACCTGGTGGTGTGGTCAGGTACCCGTGCAGGTCGTCTAGCACGCAGACCACGCTGATGGAAACGGTTTGGAATGGTCTGACGTGACACTTGGGTGCCTCTCACCTCTCTTAAACGTGCCTGGAGTTGAGTGGCATTCATCATCCGGTTTCTCAGGGCAGTGTTCACAATGTAGCGGTCATCAGCACGGGATGTGGCCAAAGGACGTCCACTTCTAGGCCTTTCTGTGACTCTTCCAGTCTCTCCATATCTCTGTTGCAACCTGCTGATGACACTCTGTGACACTCCAAGCTCAGTGGCCACTTCTGTCTGAGAACGTCCTGTTTGAAGCATCGCAATGGCAAGGGACTGTTGTTCCATTGTTAGGTGTCGTCTTGGTCTCATGATGTCAAAATGTGAACAGCATGATGAGGACAACTGTTTAAACACCAGCTCTATTTGAACCAGGACATATAATATATATATATGTATATATATATATATATATATATATATATATATATATATATATATATATATATATATATATATATATATATATATATGTATATCTATATATATATATATATATATATGTATATATATATATATATATATATATATATATATATATATATATATATATATATGTATATGTGTGTGTGTGTGTGTAATGCTGATTTATTCAGCTAATTTCTGTGATGAAAGTAGACATATGCTACTCTCTCTTTGTTTTTGTGAAAGTCTAAAGCAGCTGAATCACATTTCCAGCTGAATGTTTCATTGAAGCTCAAATGAGAATTTGTCACTGAATAGATTCTATAATGTGTATTACAATCGCTGAGAAGCATGGTACGGTCGTTTCCAGCTAGAAAATGTAAAACGCATTGAGAATTTGACCCTGCAATTCAATTCCCACATCTTGATGGAAAAATATATTTGTTCATTATGCCAGATGAAGCTTATCAAATACTGTGCTGCAGCTGGCTCAGGGAGAGCAGCTTGGGCTTTATTGCACCAAAAGCCTGACACCTACTCACTCCTCCTCAGCTCTTTTTTAAAATTTATTTCTCCAAAGAACAGACACCCCTCTCCTGCAAGTTCAGGAAAAACAAAGCTGACACACAGACTTGCCAAATATGTGTTGCTGGTTCGTCTTAACCAGAGCTGACAGGTTGAACGCAGCGTGCTGCCAGTTATGAAACAGGATTGAAAAGACTTTAGAGGCAGAACCTTGAGTAAGTACATCCAGCATTGCACAGTGTGGGCTGAATGAACGCTGCTGCCTGTACTATAAAGGAAGTAGTGAGGAAATATGGATAATAATAAAGATTCCTTTGACGAGAATTTGAAAAAAAAAAAAACGTGTGAAATAAAGAAGAAAAAAAAGCATTCTCATCCTCAACTGCACTGCGCTCCCGCTGTACAGAGATAACCCTCCACAACTTTCTGTTTTAACACAAGAATTACCAAAAAGTCTATTCTATTCTATTCTATTCTATTCTATCCTATCCTATCCAGCCCTCAGTCCCTGCTGATAAATGCAGTGGCCAGTCAGGTTATGTTAATTGATGTCTCCTCCTTTGCTTCCTTCCTCTTTTCTCCAAAGTTCAATTACATTCATTCACTGCCATCCATCACTGGAATGAAGCCGGCTGTGGGGCAAAATTAAATGTGTCAATTTCAATTAGCCCGTCTGAGGTGGTGTAGGGGACAGAGGTGACTGTGCTGGAAATTGGTTTGTGGAGGAGGATTCAAAAATAGGGGTGGAGGTGGAGAGCGGGGAGCATTGAAGGCTATTTGGTAAGCAGAACAGCCGAGGAAAATATTTTATTTATGCCTCGCTCCAGCCCAATTATTTCTTTTCTTTTTTTAAAAAAATCAGGTCAATCTAGAAGCATCGTTTGCATCGTGCAATACGACTCATGCTGAAAACACAGTTTTAGACTTATTACAGGATTCAAACTTTTGGGACCATATGTAACGATGAGCAGTAAAAACATGCACGCCTTTGCATGCGACCTGCTCAAATAAAACACACAGCAACACCATGAACAAAAAATGCATATGGGATCAGCAGCATATCAGCTGCAAGAAGGAGACTTTCAAGGACAGAGGAGCTGCGTAGGAAGCTTAAGCACAACAACCTCAATAAATCACTTGCAGAGACATCATGTAAAGAATGTGATGATCTACAAGAAACTGTGAGGGGGGGGGGTCGTAAGAAGGAGAAAAATAAATAGCGGACAACAAAACAGGGCTCAGGGAAACAGATTCTAGAAATGACTGTGGTTTCTGATCAGCCACTTTCTGTCTTTAATTCAGAATTACGAGCGTCGCTGCTGAAGCCAAACCAGCTTTAAATGGCTCTCCCACGTCTCTGCATGCAAATTCTTCCCAAAATGCTTCAACAATGTTGCCCTGGTGATTTTTCTGGCTTCTAGAGCTGAGGAAAGCGCGCTGTCACTGCGTTTCATGCAACGTAACACACTAAAATGACTGCACTGGAATCATTGCAGCGCAGGCCGAAGAGAAAAGTCGTTTAGTCACAATGCATGAAGAGAAAAGAGCCAACGTCCTTCCCAAGCAGCTCTCAGGCCTGAAAACCCGGCTCACACGCGCTAAGAGCTGTGTGAGCCGATTCCTAACCTGAAATAAAGTCCAGCTGTGTTGTGAGAGCAGCTTGTTTAATAAGCAGCCAGCTGACGACGTCCCTTTGTTAGCAGCTGGTTATTAAAGCTGGAGCAGCATGACGACAACAATCAGAGGAGTTTCTTTGTGCTACTGTTCAAGCGCCTCTCACATGATAACTAGGACTCTCAAGGCAGCAGACAGGAACGGCTGATAAATAATCTCTTTACTGAGGACTGGCAGACAGCATGCTAGCGGAGAAATAATAATTTTTCCCCCTTTTCTCTCCGTATCCCCGGCAACGGACCTGGTTTGAGCCATTACCCCGTCCTCCCTCCCTCAGGCTGAAACCCACTGATACTTTACAGAGAAGTGATTTCAAACTTTTAAACGGTTTCTCTGTGACTTGTATATCCTCTAATTGTTATTCATAGCTCTGTCAGGAGAGGAGGAGGAGGAGAGGGAGAGGAGAGAATGAGGAGAGGAGAGGGGAGAGTGTTGAGGAGGGGAAAGAAGATGGAGGGAAGGAGGGCAGATGGGCAGACAGAACAGATGATATAGAGGAGCAAATGAGGAGTAGAAATAAAAATTGACGATTTGATGGTGAAGGAGGGAACAAAAAAAACCGCAAAAAAAGAAAAGTGTGAAAAGGATGAAGACAAGAAATGAGAAGGAAATGCGGCCCTTTTGTTTCTTCATATTTCATAATTATTGGTCTGTAAGCTGCAGAACTGCCTACACACACACACACACACACACACACACAGCTCTGAATATTTAGCCTGGAAAGACTGCAGAGTGTGTTGATTTAAATTTACCACCACATTTAAATCCTGAATTCATTTTAAGCTCTTAAAAGACTCGGGTCTAAAATCTGCTTTGGGAAAATAAAAAACCATTACATAATAATCATAACCACCATGGAGCCGAACGGAATGAGCTAACATCCCTGACAGTCTGCCTGGTGCACGTTTTCCTCCTGGTGGGAACGTTGCGCTCCCGTTCCCGCCTGTGTTTACCCCGCGGCTCGAGTCTCGACCAATCAGCTGATCGCAGAGCTTTCATTACTTTCCTTCCTGTAAAAAAACATAAAGGTCAGTCATATTCCAGCTGCTTGTTCGCCACAAAGCAACAGATTCTAAAGATACTGTGAGATTTCTAATATTATTTGGTTTTATTCAGCTTGTTTGGACATGAGGTTTTACGTCAGCCGGCTGATCCGACGCCGACGCTGCTCCAGTATAAACCGGCCTTTCAGCAGAGGAAAAGAGCCGTCAGTGCAGCAAGTTACAGTAGTTAGTCTGTGCACGAAGCTGCATCAGTCCTGTGCTGACTCATCTGTTGCTCTGGCAACAGCACATAACTCCTCCTCCAACTACTTTAACCCTCTGGGGACCGAGGGTATTTTAGAGAAATAAACCTTGCCGACTTTTTTTTTTATTTTTTTTAGTTTAAATGCTAATAAACACCACCTTTCAATGCCCCATAATGTCCTATACCTTGGGTTTTTTTTTTTTTTTTAATATTTTGAATTGAAATATCATAAACTGCTATGTAAATGAGGCTCCTTTGCTTGAAATAAAGAGTATTATAATTTGGAAGCATGACTAAAGGTACTGAAGGGGACTGAAGCACCGCAGCTTTCCAAAATCACTGTCAGCTGCACACACTGTATCTGTTACCAAGTTATACATCTGTTACGATGCCGTCGTGTCGTTTATGTTGAAATAAACTACTTGAGTAAAGCAAATGTTTGTTTGAGCAATTACGCATGGTATGCGTGCGTAAAAGCTGTTGTTTTCATCATTTATCAGCCTTGTAAATACAGAAAGCAGCTATCCGACCGCTAATGACACCGATGCAGAGTGATTGACACTGTTTGGAGGCGTTTCCTGAGGCGTCGTCGGCTCTGATTGGACAAAAACACATCATGCGCCAAAGACAAAGGCTCTGATTGGAACACCTAGTTTGACACAACACTGTATCACCTATGAAAGGGCTACAGTGATGCCGGAACTACCGTCTGAAAGCCCAGAGTCTCCCGATTAAGAGGAAAAAAAGTAAGTTTCTATCTTTTATGGTTCGACAGCTATGCTCGGTTAAACAACATGGTCCCTGGCATCGCTGATGATGCCGGCATCCCCAGAGTGTTAAGGATTTATACTAATGCAGCGTCTGTGTCTGGTTGGTTTCTGTTACTGCCGGAAGCTCTGCGAAGGCCCGCGGGTGGCGACACACACCTCTTCGGACCTGATGCAGCTACCCGAAGTACTGCCTTGTGATTGGTCAGAGTGTAACAGTGTTTCCAAATGTTTGGATCTCTGTATGCATCACATGTCTGTCTGTGGCTGATTAAATGTCAGTAGCCGTTCTTTCTGTTCTAAAACCAGAAATAATTGCCGGACCTGAAGCTAACCATGAAAAACCTCCAGTGCCCTGTGGAGTTTACTGGCCGATACCAGCTGTGCTGCCATCAGTAGACCCCATGCTCCACTATAAAAACACACTCCATCTGCGTCAGCCTTGATGCCATGTGAGTGGTCTGTTTGAATAACAATCGTATCAAAACTTCACATATCCTGAGGTTTTAACTCTTTAACACCCGAACCAGGAAAACATGCAAAGAAAAGTCTAATTGTTACTGGAGGTCTTTCTTCGCCCCTTTAAAGACAAACTACATGCATCCATCCTGCATCCTCCCTGAACTGTTAGACCTATTTCACGCTAAACAAAGTGTCAAACAGGTGAAACGTGTCGTCTGCCACGCAGAGGTGGCGTACCACGGCAGAATGACGGTCATGCAGGAGCATCTGGAAGGAAAGCACCCAGGAGTCATGGTTTCCAGCGTTCCTGATGGGAAAGTTAGCGTTAGCGAGTAGCGATGTGCTGTTGTTACCTCTGCCAAAGAGCTTCTGTTTTTACTGCCGTTTATCTGTTTGTGTTCAAGATAACTCAGAAAGTTATGGACAGATTTTCATGAACTGTTCAGGAGTTGTTGGAAATGTGAAAAGGAAGAAGTGATTTAATTTTGGTGGTGATCCGGATCACCGTTTGGATTCAGGATTGTTTTAAAGGATTCTTGTTTACCTACAAAACAGGCTTTTGCAAGATGTAAATCATTATTTTAATGCAATTCTATGGAAATTAAGATGTTAAAATATTTTATTTTTGTTTTCTTTTTGAGGCGAATTCTGTACAGCTTGGATATTAGGGGTGGGAAAATCTAATCGAAAAAATCGAAAATCTGGATTTTTTGACTTTTGTTAAAAAATAGATTTTTTTTCAATGAAATAAAATTAATCCACTTTAAAATTTTTGTCATTTTTATTGATCTTTTTACTTGTCTTCTTGGGCATCATAGCAGCAGAATGATGGTCTGGCTGCTGTGTTGTTTTCTCCTAACTGAAATCAAGAACAATTACCAGCAAAAAAAAAGGTTTATAATTTTTTTTCTTTTTAATTTACAAAAATGGGCAATATCAAAGAATTTTAAGAATCGCAATTTAAATTGAATCAGCACCCAAAAAATCGGAATCGATTCGAGATAAAGCATGTCGCCACACCCCTATTAGATATGACACTATTGCTAAGTTTGATTGTTTAAAAATAAATTAGTAGTAAGCTGTTAAGCTTAAATTTAATATTCAACTGGTTCAGGAGTCGTTCTTTTAACGGACTAAAGGACATCATGTTGGGATTGACTGGGAGTCAGGAGGACATTCATATGATACAGATGAAGAGAGTGGGCTAAAACGTACTGGAACCAGTAAAAAGAGCTGCGTCAACTGGAAGCACAGATGGTGGGCGTGACAGCAATAATCGCAACTAATCGACGAATGAAAAAAATTATTTAAGGATTAGTCGACTATTAAAATAATCGTTAGTTGCAGCCCTACTGTGCATTGATATGTTTTGTAGCGTGAAGCGCAGCTCTGCTGCGACGTTACGCCGCGTCCTGGATGTAAAAGCTGTATCGTGTCGGTTTCTCAGCCTCTGGACGCTGCTGGGCAGCAACAGCTCTGGAAATCACATGATAGATGTCACTGTGACATCAGACAAGTCCGGAACGTGGAGTTTTAAGGTCAGAAAGTTATGTAATGCATCTTCAACAAAAAAGGTTTTAAAACAGAAATGCATTTTTTAGGATATTTAACATTTAATACCATGTGACATGTCAAACTTCATACAGTTTATATCCTCGGCTTTCTGGTGTCCACCAAGCGCCAGAAGACAAGCATCACGCTGGACTCTCATGGGTTCATACATCACCAGAATGACGGGAATAAATCACTCGTCCTGAGCTTTGTGGCGAGCGTCGACATTTTCCCACCACGGCGTGAAACCTGTGGCAGAACAATGCAGCAGCAGAGTTTTGCTGTTTCACTTCGCCGTTGGGCTCTGTCTCTGGTTTGCAATAAACCCTGAGTAAATTATTTCACAATCTGGATGACTGATTGAAATTACTGGTGTGCATAGTCAAAAGCACATTATCAGCCTCCCCTGATAGTTCTTGTATGAAGAGAAGATTTCTGCTCGCATTCCCGTGTAACCGTCAGAGTGAAACAACTCCGAAGTCTGACGATGAAATCCAAGCTAAAAAAGCAGAAGCAAAGAATAAAACACTTAAAAAAACACAAATACTTGATGGGTTAGATTAAAGCCAGAACATAAAGCTGAAAGTTGGAATTTCTTCCAGTCTGTGTGGCTGCCTGGCTTGCTGGCTGGTATTCCTTAATCTGCTTAGGGTCTAATTGTGAGTAATGATGCTATTGGCTGATATGGCATGTAGCTCAGCCAGCCCCTCTGTGCCCAACCTGCATATCCATTCCATCTGTGAGACGTGCACGTACCAATACACACACCAAAACAACTGGCACACACACACACATTTCTGCAGCAACCTCCTCTAAACGCAGTCACACACACGCCGCAGCAACTGTCAGCGTTAGCACGTTGGCTAACCAGCAGATTCATAACACACCAAATTAGCTTTAGATTTGCAATGAAAAATCAGTTCATTAAAGATGCATTAAATATGGGGATGCAGTGTGTGTGTGAGTGTGTGGTGGGGGGTGCTTAATTTAGACTTTCAAATTTTCTCTGCCTCCCATTTATTTCCTCCTCCCCGTTTGCTGACTGGATTTTCCGTCTGTGGTCCCAGCGGGGTCACACCTCAAACGGCTGTCATGTCTCCTGCATCAGGATCAGGAAACTCCTCTCATCACACCCGTTCACTGCAGAGGATCATTTCTCCAGTTCTTAATCAAAGAGCTTTGGGTGCAAAGCGGTCACTTGCAAGCGCTGACCTGGCTAATCGTGTTGCAGATCAGACATGAGAGGTCCAGTATTTCTGGTCAGATGGAACATCCGGCATGAACTGGCTTCTCTAAAAAACCTGCAGACTTTACGTCCCTGTTCGGCTGCCTTTGGCTTCCCTCACCTGGCCAGATATGATTTGGCAGAAAGAGTTTGAGTTTGTTTCTGCTCTTTCTTCTGTCGCTGTAGACTGGCTTCCAGGCAACAAAGACTTTTTTAATTTTTTTTATTTATTTATTTTTTTATCACAATGCATAATAAGCCAAAAATCCAATGAGAGCAAAACAGTTTGAAGGCCAGTGCATGCTGGTGAAATGAGAAGATCGACTGCAGTAACTGTTTCCTGAGTACAAACAGAAGCAACATGTGTGCTGGGTTAAACAACAGAAGAGAAAACTGAGACAAGTTATCTGCAAACAGTCTGACCTTTGTGCAAGTGCAAACAGCCAGTTGTGTGTTCAGTGACTAAACTGTAAGAAAACATGGACAAACAGAGCCTTCAGCTCGGACTGAATCCCATTTTTGCACAATTACTGACAGTTTTTCTGATATTTCATCACAGAAATCTGATCACCATGCGCATTTTCTTCTGATTTTCATCTGAAATGATGTCATCATCACCGTTTGTCTCTGATAGCGTCAAAGTGGGGTCTCACTGAGACCACGGAGCAGTTTCAGCTTCTATTTTATCCAATTCAATTCAGCTTTACTTGTATAAACACAACAATATTGTCACAGGGCACTTTACATTTCAAGCCAATTCATACATACAGTTGTGCTCATATTTATTCATCCCCTTTCATTAAAGAAGGAAAAAAAACAGCTGCCTGTAAAATAAGCTGGAATTGACTAAAGTAATAAATAAAAAAAATGTGAAAATCATTACATTATTTTCTAATTCTGGTTCAATAGAAATATTTTTTTAAATAAGGCAAACAAATATGATAATTTATTACATATTACACCAGTCATAAAGTAATATTTAGTTGAACAATCCTTTAATGTTTCCGCTCCAGTCAGGTGTTTTCTGTTCCTCTCAGTCAGACTTCTGCACCTGTTGACAGGTATTTTGTCCCACTGTTCAACAGAAAAGTCTCTAATTTGTCCAGGACCAAATTGTTTGTTTGTTTTCTTTTTTCAACTCAATTAAATGAAAAAACAGTGTCTAACATTACTAAATTATATTTGTGCATTTTTTTAGTTATTGTTCCTTTCAGTCTCCAGTTATTTGAGTGACTGTTGTATATTCAGCCTTTTCTTTAATGAAAGGGGATGAAAACATATGAGCACAACTGTATCCTTTAATAGAAACCAACTGATTGCATCGAGTCATGACTTGGATCCAATCCTCCATCCTGAGCTGCACAAGGCGACAGTGGGAAGGAAAAAACTCCCCTTTAACAGGAAGAAAACCTCCGGCAGAACCCGGCTCAGGGAGGGCAGCCATCTGCCTCGACTGGTTGGGGTGGAGAGGACAGGAAAGACAGATCAACATGTACAACTGCACTTATTCAGGAAGACCTGCGGAAAAAAGGAGAAATAAGTTAGAGACGGCAATATTGGCATATATTTATACATGAATATATTAGAGAAATAGAGCGAGGTACTTCTCAGTGCATCAGGTAACATCCCCATTGCTACATAGATAATGGATGGCTAGACTACCCATAACTATAAGAGCAAAGAGCAGAACCTGGACATGCTCTATCTCTTCTACAGAGAACTGATAAGAAAAATCATTATTTGTGATGAAGGCTAGAAATCCTAAAGAGATGAAGAAAAGCTGTTTATTTTCAGACCTGCAACTAGACAACCTGATGACCTTGGAACGTGTCCCTGTCATCACACAAAATAAATATTTCTTTAAAGCAAAGACAAAAACAACAGAAGTGCAGTTTTTCTTAATGCATTGTCTCCCTGCTAAACGCTTTAGAAATGGTGCCCAAAGCCCCCCCCCCTCCCCCCGACCAAACTTGTTCCTGATAGATGGATGATTTAGTCTATGACTTCAGCTGATTATTCATTTATTTAATATTTCATTTTGATTTCTGGTGCATGTTTCCACAGCTATTTATGTGGAAATGAGCATCTTCGTCTGACACCAAACATGCTTCCCTTTGAGATCAGTGTGTCACTGTGCATCTCCCTGTCACGTAAATCCATTCACTACACATGTATTGTGTGTGTGTTACAACACCAACTCTGCTAAGGGAAAAGGGCAGCAACATGAAAGGACAAAAGCAAGTGGTAAAAGTACCATTTAGTGCTAAAAAAAACAAACAAACCCCAAAATGGTAATAAAACACCACAACGCCAGAAGTATTTCACATTAAACCGCGTCAGAAACACAACAATATATCACCACACAGCAACAATCCAACAAGTCTGAAAAAGCTGAGCAGCAAGCTGCTCTACACAACCACAATGTTCATCAGCAGCTCCGACTGGACAGCAGATGAGTGGGCCAATCACAGGCCAAGTATCCCAGATCCAACCAATCGCAGATGGGTGACAGAACAGTCGGTTGAGCTCTGATGGAGCCAGTCCTGGTATTTCCAAATGAAACAAACGCCAAGTCCTGGGACCATAACAGTGTGTGTAGGAGGGTCTCTTCTTCCTAAAGCTTGATATTAAAAGCTTTTCCTTCTGTCCCGTTTGTTTCTTCCTTCAACACAACCTGCAGGTTCAACCCACCGGTCAGACAGTATAGTCCCGCTTGTGATGTCATCATTTACACAACTAATGGGAAAAAACCTTTTTTTCCTGCTTTGTTTATCAACCCAGTTATCCCAGTTCTTTATCCTGCAGGTGTGTGCAGATGCATTGGACAGCTGCAATAAAAGTTAGCTGCTCTTTAGGGTGGAATTTAGATGGAGGGGATGTGGATGGAGGAAGGATGGAGATTTCTGATGACGAGGCTGATGAAGGTCTGACTTTGTGTCTTTTTCTGGAGATATTTTAAAACTGTTTGCTGTCTGTATATTGTAAATATTCCCCTTGCCGTAACTGACAAACAATAGATAAACAGTACACACACACACACACACACACACACACACTCGCTGTGGCTCTGCGCTGATAGAAGAGGCTGACTCGTCCGTAAATCCAGCTGTCATTATAAAGTCTGATTGTTTTAACAGATCCAGTTGTTCTGCTGTCCTTCTAATGTTACCGTGGATACCGCTGCAGAGGAGTAAATAATCCAGACTCTCATTAATGATTGTTGTTACTGAAGACGAACTTCTAAATGTTATTAGTAGAAAAATATTTTAAAAGCCCAGTGAAGTGTAAATCTCCAGATGCTTGTCAGCTGTTTCCTGCAGCTTTGCATTCAGAAAGGAATTCATTCAACCTGCATCTAGATTTTCAAGCTTTTAGTCTTAGTTTGTCATAAATCTACCAAAGCACCAGTTCAGTTTGCATTCCTAAACCTCCTCCTTCGAAGCAGCTATGATCACCTCCACTGTGGCCAACAGAAAGATTTGGGGGTTTGAACTAAAAAGCACATATCGACAAATCAGACCTTTTTGGATTCTGCCTACAAAGCCATTAATACTTACTGGTGGTTAAAAGCAGAGCTCCAAAGGCTCTAAGATGATTGTGGTTCCCAACCTTTTTCTGCAGGGTCCCCTTTTCATTCACGACAATGTCGAATCCCTCCGCCGTCACATAAAGAAACGAAACGTACTGAGAAATGGGTCTTTAGTTTTAGTGGCTGTATTGTAGGTAACTATAATTAAAACCATGTCAGTATTATGATCCATTCTTCTGCTTTAGTGTGAAACATTTTAAACCAGGAATCTCTGCAAACTACTTCAGGTGAGCCGAGTTTCTACGAGACGATGCTACTTTAATGAAACATCTCTGTTATATATGTTTATTTCTAAAGTAGCCAAAGTCTCCTGAATGTCTTCGTATTCAGGATAAAATGTCCTCAAGTGGGGTCGTAACTTGTTTGGCTTCATACTTCATAATATTAGAAGATTATTATTGGAATTGGCCAAAACGTACTTTCTTTCCTGCAGCTGGTCCAGAATGCACTGCAAGGTTTTTAACTGGTGTCCCTTCACTGGCTTCCTGTTCCGTTTAGGATCAATTTTAAGACTCTCTTATTTGTTTTTAAGTGTCTTAACAGCCTTCCCCTCCTTATCTGCCTGACCTGCTGCATTGCTACACAACACAGCGTGCTGTTAGACCAGATGCTTTTTACTGTCCCTAAGATACGCTGTAAATGCAGAGGAGACAGAGCCTTTCAGTTCCAGCTTCAAACATCAGGAAACAGTCTCCCTCTGCAGGTCAGACAGGCCTTTTAAAATGCCTTTTTAAACGACTTTTAAAAGTTAAACAAGTTTAAAAAGTTAGGATAACTACTGACTTTTAAAAGTCGTTTAAAAACACATTTTTATTCTTTGGCATTTGAGCAAGACTGAGCTTTCATGGGCTTTTCAAAGGACTCTGGAAGCCTCTGGAATGAACAACTACAGACCTTTCTCTAACCTCTCTTTTATATCCAAGATAATTGAGAAAGTTGTGTTCAATCAGCTTAATGTCTTCTTAAACGAAAGTGGAAATCTTGATAAATTCCAGTCAGGCTTTCAACCTCATCACAGCACTGAAACAGCTCTGGTCAAAGTCTTAAATGATGTTAGGTTGAATATGGATTCTGGTCAAGTGTCAGTCCTGGTTCTGCTAGATCTCAGTGTTGCATTTGATACTGTAGATCACAGAATTCTGTTGGACAGGCTGGAAAACTGGGTTGGATTTTCTGGAGTGGTTCTTAACTGGCTCAGGTCTTATTTTGAAGGCTTGAGTTATTTTGTTACAATTGACAGCGATGAATCTGAGCGAGTGGCCGTGACTTGTGGAGTACCTCAGGTGTCAGTCCTTGGACCTCTTCTGTTCAACTTGTATCTGCTCCCTTTGGGTCAAATAATACGGAACTTTAACATCAATTATCACAGTTATGCAGATGACACGCAGCTTTATGTGTCTTTGTCACCAGATGACCACAGTCCAATAGACTTATTGTGCCAGTGTTTGGAGCAAGTGAACACCTGGATGAGAGAGAATTTCCTTCAATTAAATGAAGACAAAACTGAGATTATTCTGTTTGGTAGCAAAGAGAAGACGGTCAGCGTTGGTAAACACCTGGAGACTCGAGCTCTCAAAAACACCAATCAAGTCTGTAACCTTGGAGTGTTGATAGACTCGGATCTGACTTTCAGCAGCCACATCAAAGCTTCACTAAGACGCTTTTTACCAACTGAGAAACATCAACAGAATTAAAAGTTTAGTCTCCCAGAAAGATCAGGAGAAACTCATCTATGCATTCATCTTCAGCAGACTGGATTACTGTAATGGTCTGTTAACAGGACTTCCTAAAAAGAGCATTAAACATCTGCAGCTCATCCAGAATGCTGCTGCTAGAGCTTTAACTAAAACTAAGAGGTCTGAACACATCACACCAGTTTTAAAATCTTTACACTGGTTTCCAGTCAGTCACAGGATAGATTTCAAAACCCTGCTGATTGTTTACAAATCCCAGAATGGTTTAGGACCAGAATACATCTGTGATGTGTTCAGAGAATATAAACCAAGCAGAGCTCTTCAATCCAAAGACTCTGGTCAACTAGTCCAGACCAGAGTCCAGACTAAACATGGAGAAGCAGCATTTAGCTGTTAGGCTGCAAACAAGTGGAATAAACTGCTAGTGGAGATTAAACTCTCACCAAATGTAAAAACTTTTAAATCCAGGTTAAAAACATTTCTTTTCTCATGCACCTATGCATGACATCTGCACAGTAACTTTTACTTAATTCTGCTTTTTATTATTTTAGTATAATTTATGATTTTATTCTGATTTTGTTATTTGTATTTTCTTTTATGCTTTTTTCTGTCAGGCTTTTAATGTTTCATGTAAAGCATTTTGAATTGTCTTGTACATGAAAGGTGCTATACAAAAAAACTTGCCTTGCCTTTTATCTGTTTCCTTGTATGTATTTTTCACTGTTCTTTTTAATGCATTTGTTTATTTTACCATTTTATTGTTATTTTATTGTCTTATGCTGTTTTTATTCCGTTGCTGTTACTGTACAGCACTTTGATCAGCTGTTTGTTGGTTTTAAAGTGCTTTACAAATAAAAATGGCATGGTATGGTGTGGTACAGTATGGTATGGTAAGGTGTGGTACAGTATGGTATGGTGTAGTATGGTATGGTATGGCGTGGTACAGTATGGTATGGTGTAGTATGGTATGGTATGTTGTGGTACAGTATGGTGTAGTATGGTATGGTATGGTGTGGTACAGTATGGTGTAGTATGGTATGGTATGGTGTGGTACAGTATGGTATGGTGTAGTATGGTATGGTATGGTGTGGTACAGTATGGTATGGTATAGTGTGGTACAGTATGGTATGGTGTAGTATGGTATGGTATGTCGTGGTACAGTATGGTATGGTAAGGTGTGGTACAGTATGGTATGGTGTAGTATGGTATGGTATGGCGTGGTACAGTATGGTATGGTGTAGTATGGTATGGTATGGTGTGGTACAGTATGGTATGGTGTAGTATGGTATGGTATGGTGTGGTACAGTATGGTATGGTATAGTGTGGTACAGTATGGTATGGTGTAGTATGGTATGGTATGTCGTGGTACAGTATGGTATGGTAAGGTGTGGTACAGTATGGTATGGTGTAGTATGGTATGGTATGGCGTGGTACAGTATGGTATGGTGTAGTATGGTATGGTATGGTGTGGTACAGTATGGTATGGTGTAGTATGGTATGGTATGGTGTGGTACAGTATGGTATGGTGTAGTATGGTATGGTATGGTGTGGTACAGTATGGTATGGTATGGTGTGGTACAGTATGGTATGGTATAGTGTGGTACAGTATGGTATGGTGTAGTATGGTATGGTATGGTGTGGTACAGTATGGTATGGTATAGTGTGGTACAGTATGGTATGGTGTAGTATGGTATGGTATGTCGTGGTACAGTATGGTATGGTAAGGTGTGGTACAGTATGGTATGGTGTAGTATGGTATGGTATGGCGTGGTACAGTATGGTATGGTGTAGTATGGTATGGTATGGTGTGGTACAGTATGGTATGGTGTAGTATGGTATGGTATGGTGTGGTACAGTATGGTATGGTGTAGTATGGTATGGTATGGTGTGGTACAGTATGGTATGGTATGGTGTGGTACAGTATGGTATGGTATAGTGTGGTACAGTATGGTATGGTGTAGTATGGTATGGTATGGTGTAGTATGGTATGGTATGATACGGTATGCTATTGTACATACAACACACTGCGGCCTCTTCATTACCCACCATTGATTATTACTATTAGTCGACCATTCACCACATCTACACCCACACTTCCTTCCATCCCCCCACTTCTGTTTTTTTATCTTCAGGATAAACAAGACTTCACCCTTTCACAATAATACAGACATGATAAACATGAAACATTTACTAACCAAAACACGGTTACTGTATTTTAAACTTAACACTTGAAGCCTCTCTTGTTGATTCATTGTTTCTTTTACAAATTTATCCAGTGCCAAAACTCCCAACTTTCATTCAGCCTCGCTGCACGCCCCCTCCCTTTTCCCTGGGATAACCCTGGGCCCCCCAGTTTGGGAGCATTTTGTTTGCGTAAGTGTATAGCTTTAAAATCAAGACTATATAATATATTCATGGCTGCCTATTTGCATTTAATAGCATATAGTTTCTGCCTAAACTGTTCAGATTGAAACTCGTTTCCTTTAACATCTTCATGCAGACTACCCGCCGGCGTGCGGTGCTGAGAAACTAATGGGACATTGGCATACTGCTTAATAACTGAGAAACTTTCCATTTCACTAATTAACTTACTGACTTGCTGATGGATTCGTTTTCCGTGTGAACGACTGCTTGCTCCGTTTCTGTTTGCAGCGCCTTCAAGGACGCCCAGCTGATAGAAGAGACATTCCCCATGCATCTAACCAAGTTGCTCGCAAACCAAATGAATAACTACGTTACCCATTGGCTGCCTGGCTGGTTAATTAACTTACTGTGTGTCTGTTTGTCGTGCACCCAAGGACATCCATCCACCTTGTACACAAACTATTTCACGCACACACTAACACGTCTCCTCTCTGGAGTGACGGGGAGAATATTTCCCTGTTTACTCAAGTGCCACTTCATGATTAAAAACTAATCAGGCTTCAGCCAGGCTGGAATCCCCCCTACACACTGACACAGAATGAACTGTAATTATCTTAACAGAGGAGTAAGAAGAGAGAGGCAGAGACGCATGGACGGAGAGGAGGAGGATGAAAGAGGAGAAGCGAGAAAATAAAACGACATCTGTGAAGGCATGATGAGTGGCCAGACAAAGTCAGGACAAAGAAACTGAGATAAAGCTGTGATTGTGCCAAATATAGACAGAAAATCTAAGGCAGAGGTGGACAAGATGGAGGAAATGTTTTCAGAAGTTGCTGATGAAGCTAGCGGACGCTTTGTTTAGACTCGGCGTGAGCATCTACGAGGCTTTCACACCCACAGGCTTCTGTCAGATAGAAGTGGAACTCTACTCCGACTCAGAAAGCTCAGCTGGAGAGTTTGGGCTGAAAGTCGGAGGAAATTTATGAGGATAAGAAAGCACCACTTTGGATGACTTGTTCCGTTCTTTCAGTCTGCCTCCACTCAAGCTGCTGAATCATGATTTTGCATTATTTTCCAGAACGCTGAAATGCTGTGCACGGCGGTGGAAACAAGCTGAGTGACACATTGTTGCATTTTACCTCAAAACTGCTCATGATACTCTCAGGAGAGGTCGTTTGTCACATAGTTATAGCGTTTATTTAGCCATAAATCCTGAAAAATTAAGCTTTGTGATCCATTCATCAGGAAGAAACGGTAAGTCCAGAAACAGTCCATCACACAGTTTGACATGGTTGTGTTTTTATGGCATAGCAGAGTGTCAGAAGCCCTTTTCAGGCAAGGGCAAAGGATTTATCAGTTACTATAAGTGACTGCATTCAGTTGCAGAGAAACTAGTCATGCTTATGTTCCACGTTGGTGCGTTCAGATATAACCATGACAGCGTGTGAGAGAGTAAAAGTCTGGATACACTGCAGACAATTGTAGATATTTGATGTTTAAAACTGAATGTTATCATTCTTTTGTTAATATCTTGAACTCTTTTGATACAAAGCCACGTTGGTTGAACACCTGCAGAGTGTCTTGCTGAAATAAGCAGGACTTCCCTGAAAACGATGTCGCTTGGACACAGCTGCTGCTCCAAAACCTGTAAGAACCTTTCAGCATTAATGGCGTCGTCATAGATGTGCAGGTTACCCATTCCGTGTGCACCAACACACCCCCATACAGTCACACGGGCTGCTTATGTTTTCACTTTATGCTGATTACAATACAGAGGGTTCTTGTGCTTTAGTACAGAGAACACTGCATCCGTGATTTCCAAAAACAATCTGAAATGTGGACTCGTCAGACCACGGCATGCTTTCCGCCCTGCATCGGTCCCTCTGAGATGAGCTCAGGTCTACAGAAGCCGGCAGCGTGTCTGGGTGTTGGGGATACTTGACTTTTGGCTTTATATGGTAGAGTTTTAACTGAAGTTTTCTGAAGTGTTCCTGAGCCTACGTAGTGGGGTCAAAAGCTACTTGCATGCAGAGATTTGTTCAGATTCTCTCAATCTTTTGGTATTATGGACTGTGGCTGATGAAATCCCTCCATTTTTTGCAATTGTATGTTGAGAAACGTTCTCAAGATGTTGGACTATTTTGCTGAATGGGTGAACCTCAAAGCATATTTGCTTGTGAATAACTGAACCTTTTGTGGATGTTCCTTTTAAACCCAGTCGTGACCCCCAGCTGTTAGCCAGTTAATGTTTGGAGCGTTAACTGAACGGTTTGAGAATTTCTCTACTTTCCCAGGCTGTTGTTGCTCCTCTTTCAGCTTTTTGGGAACTTGTTGCAGATATTAAATTCAAAGTGAATGAATAGTGACGAAACTGTGATGCCACATCGTGCCATTATAGCTTTTTATTTTACAGAATAGCAGCAGGGTGATCAGCCGTGAATTAGAGCTGCTGGAATGGTGAACGGGAGAGTATGGTATGGTATGTATCATCTGTCTCTCCTGCACACACGCAGAGTCAAAGCACATGTTTTAGGCAGCCTCTGTTTCTGCAGCAAACTTTTATTCCGGATTAAACAGACAGAGTTTTAACAGGCGTGTCGTCCACCAAGACATCGGCTAGTTCTTCCTGTGGACATGTTTACAAGTCACTCCTTCTTTCTACGGGAATTCTTCTTTTTAATCTTTTAAAATGCAGAAATTAGCGACCGGTTGAGAATTGTTTCTCCACACACTGAGCGCGTGCACAAACAAAAACATGATACTTTTAAAACATTTTAAAAGTATCATATTTTAAAACATTTTCCTCATGCATTAGGTAGTAACAACACATGCAACAGCTTCACAAATATACTTTTATAGATTTACTTTGGTTGAGTTTTTAGTATTTGTTTTACAAATTATAATAATAATTTTAAAAAATCATTAGAGTACTCGATTACTTGAAGAAATAATCGACAGAGTACCCGATTAGAAAAGTACTGATAGTTGCAGCTCTAGTTCCACACGTGGAGTTAAACTGTGGAATTATGTTTCCGTGTGACGGGAACACTGTACAGACATTACTCAGTTCTTAGAAATGACTTGAATCATGTATGTAGAGGAATCTAGAAGTTGCCTTAGAGAACCTGCAGACGAATCATATTTTTGGTCTTCTGTGAGATTTCCATCGCTGTGAGTGACAGTTTGTAGACATTTAAACGACGACAGAGGAAAACTTTTTCCTTTTTTGTAAACGTCTAAAATAAAAGATTAATCAGTCAATCAACAGCACCTTGTTATTCAGAAAGCTGCAGCCAAGTCAGACATGTTTCTGGATAATTATTGATCAGGAAAAGCTCAAAGTTTTAGAAAAAATTGACATTTTTTTCCATCATCTAAAATCGGTCAGTATGAGAATAGAAGCACAAACATCCACAGGCTCTGGCTCAAACACAAACCAACGCTGGAACGTCATGCAGAGACGAAGCAGCAGCTTCTTCTCCACATGAGGCACCAAAAATCGGAGTGTGAGCTGCAGATTACCTCCAACTGCCACGTAGGAAACTCTGTCATGAATACTAATGACGACATTTTAATACAACACAAGAAAACAAACGTGAGCTCCAAAACATTTTGGTGTGTACACTTTCACATGCCTTCCACACGGACACACACTCGTGCACTCAGTCTGCTTCCTCAGACGCTGGCAGACACTGAGCCTCCGTGTCCAGAGAGGAGATTTTACACAGCAGGATTCTGGCTACAAGGGGGTGCATGGTGTTTAGGTATTCAAGGATTTAAATAATAAAGACTTGCAAGACTCTCATGAAAACTAGAAGAACATGACAAACATTTAAACGCTGCAGCCTCGGTAACTTGCAGGAAAGGAGGTGTTTAGTGTCACATTGGGAACCATCGATATATCTGCAGCTCTTTAGAGATCTGCTATGGGCTTGTTTTATGTTTCAGAAACAAGTTTTATGTCTTTTTTTCTTTATTCCTCTTGCCGCTGGTTTTTATTCCAAACCGTGGGTTTAAGTCACTCCTTTGATTGCTGCTAAAATAGTTTCAATTGCCACCAGCTGCAGGCACAGCAGGGGCACCCCTGTGTTTTCAGCAATGTCTCCAAGACGCTGCTTCACTGCGAACACCTTTTTCTGTCACACTGACTTTACAATGATAAACTTGTTTTAAGAGTATTTTGTCATTTAGATAGATGTAAATGGATTAGTATAAACACGTCAGCTAGATGGAAGTAGAAATGATTATGGTATTTTGGGAATAAAGGAAGGTAAACATCAGGTTGTATCACATGTTGGGGTGGTGGTCACAGATTGGAGATGGGCGGAGCTTCCGTGACGTCACCTGGAGGTTTCTGAAGAACTGAATTGAAGCTCATTGGGCCGTTCCCACCGTCGCCATCTCGGCAGGGTCACGCGTGTCGTCCAGTGGCGGCTGGCCAATAGAGGGCGCTAGTCCCACGCCCCACCACTTACCACCGCAAAAGAAAAGGAATAATTAAATAAAATAATTCCAAACATATGTATGCATCTTTATAGATCAGCAAAATAAATATTATATAGTTAGTGAATAAAGTTCTTGTGTTAATCTTATTGTCTAAAGCAGTTTCTCAAACATTCCAGGGGGTACATGAAATGTTTGAAAAAAATGTACATCTTTTTATGTTTTCTTTCAAACATCCTTAAATAAAACAGTATTATATGAATATTTAAAGGGTTCCTATGATGGTATTTGGAGTTTTCTGAGCTTTCTACAGTGTTACAGTGTTGAATCCTCATCAGACATGTGAACGACACTGTTTTTTATCACCTAAACACATGTTTGAGTTTGAGTTTGAGTTCCAGCACGCTCTCCGTTCGGTTTCCACGGCGACGAAAAATGCGTTGTTTTAGAGAGTTTTTTCTACTAGGAAATCCTTGTGACGTCCCGGGGGATAAGGTTCGGTGATTGGTTACCTTCTACTGGTTAACAAGGGCATGTACAAATACATCAGGCGGGTGGAAAACGTGGGATAAAGTTATTTCCAACGATGGCTGGTGAGTTTACCAAAGAGAGACATCCTGCTGCATTCCTTGCTGTGGGTTGCTGTTTTCCACTTCGTTTTCAGGCTCTGATTCAGGTTCCAACATGTAGGGCTGGATGCTATGTGTTGACATTGTATTTTTTTTTATTTTTTTTTTATTGAGTTCATATTCGCCTAATCCTTCTGTTTATGAGATGTTACAATGACGGTGAAAGCAGGTGCGGTGCGCGCTCCCGATGTAGTGCAGTGGCGGGAGGCGGGGCTTAATGCGGAAGAGTCTCAATCCACTCGTTTTGCCCGCAGGCTGATCTGACAGCCTACGGAGAGGGTCGGTCTGAAGTGAATAAAGCCATTTGTGACAATAACTCCATCAATCCCAGCCCTTCTGGTCTCAGAAATAAAAATAAATTAGCCTGAAATGCACAGAATAGTTCCACTTAAATATTTTTCAATAAATGTGAAAGTGAACATTCATAAACTGAATTTACATTTAGATTGACACCATTTCATTCCTCCCAAACTCCCACAGTCCGACATGAACTGAACCCCACCGTTACAAGACAAATCATATCCGTCAGTCACTGTTGCCTTGACAACGCAACGGAGTCCTGGTTGGCGCATAGTACAGATGTTTTGCACGGTTAAAGTTTAATAAACCAAACACAAATGACAAAGTGCTGGGTTTCATGCTTTTTCTTAACCAAAGATACTTGGCAGTGGTTAGTGGGTACTTGGCTAAAATAATGTTATATGTGTGGCAAAAAGGTGGAGAACAGCTGGTCTAAAGTTACAAACTGGTGGCGTGTGTGAAACACGAATACACGGTGTTTCCTCAACAAAATGACACCTTCGGCTACGTTGCAATCTTATTTTATTATCCTGATGGAGAGAAAATGGTCATAATTCTGATATACTGAGATGACAAATTTATACATTTCTGATTTCATTTAATGAGTGTTTTTTGTATAATAAGGATGGTTTGGATTATTATTTATTCATCTTGATAAATTCAGGGATGAATTCCATAAACTGGGTTGTAAAAGGCAGATTATATATAAAAGTTGTATAAAGTACAAGCAGAAGTTCAAATTTCAATATATTTAGTTTGTAGGAAAATATTTCAAAGAAAATCTGATTTGGAGGGATTCATGATTTGCTTTAAAACTGTTTGTATCTGCCCTGGTTGAAAAGAGTCCACGCTTCTTACTGATGTCCACAATCGTTTATTTTCTTCTCTGCAGATTCATGGAACAGCGTAAAAACTGGAAATAACAGTGTTTTAACAACATCACATATTAGTTTTCACTTGCACCTCCCTGCGGTGCAGGAACCTTTGCCCACAGACTCTTGCTGTAAGTTCTACATGCATCATGCACAGATATATCACTGAAACAGAAGAAGCAGGAGCTGGTCGGGGCGCTGATTTCTAGCACCTGAAGCTGAATGCTGTCAATGTTTACTTGACCCTGTGAGATTCTTATACATGGTTGTTTTTGTTGTTTCTGCCTGTTTGAGCAGCAACCTTCCAGCTCTGGTTGGATGCTCTTCATTGTCTGATTAGGAATGAAGTTTGCAGATGAGCTCCAGCTGGAATTCCTGATTCCATAACTGGTGCTGCATCTTCATGTATCACTGCCTAGACAAGCCGGTCTCACCTTCAGCATTACGAATGCTGCAGTTTCACCAATATATCCTGACATCTTCAAGATGCTTGCTAAGGAGTCCTTTGGTGTTGGTGCCCAGGCACACCTGCTGTGATGACATTAGATGCTGAGAGCAAACAACGTCAATTTGGAGCGTTCACTGATGAACAAGTAATTAAATCTTCATAAAACAGCTGGAGAAGAGGAGATTAAAAAAACTGCGAGGTGTTGATGCCTGACACTTTGTTTTAAAGCTGTTTTTTTTTTTCCCCATGATTTTATTCACTCAATAAAAGTTTTAAGCTCTCTAACTGGGGCTGTACTTATTGCTAGTTTACCAATCTGTACCAAAACTAACGGCTAAAGACCCTAAACAAAGATCTGAAGCTGTATAAGCTGCATAAAACTCGTTAAACTGACTTTAGATGACCAATCTACAACGTTGCTTCTGCAGACAAACAAGGAAGAACGACGTGATTGTGGCGATAACGTCATCAAAATCTGTTATTTTACAGGTTATTATGTTTAAACTGAAAATTCAACAATGTTGCAGCCCAAAAAAAAAAAAAAAAAAAAAAAAATCAGAAATCAGCAGGCTTATTGTAAATGTTCTAGTTCCCTTTCAGGCTCTAACGTGGCCGTTAGACATGTTTTCATTTGCCCAGTGATTTTAATTTAGTTTTTGAATATTTTATCAGATTTCTGATAACTTGGGATCAGATAACAGCTGACCTCCATGTTGCGACATAAACAATGGAAATGAATGAAAATGTTAAACAGCAAAGGGTATAACCCGCATGGTTTTAATGTCAGCACTTTGCCCCGTCTTGGTGTTTCTGGCGCCATACACGACCATATTTGGAGAAGAAAAGGAATCTGGAGACTGATTTGAAGAAATGATCTTCCTGACTGAATATCGATGAGATGGAGGGCTTGATTTTCAGAAGGACCTCCAGCTCTCTGATCAAAGGAGGGAATCCACCTGATGAAGCCGATAAAAACAACTCTGTGGTTTCATTTGAGTTTTTCTGTTTTCCAAAAGGAAAATGCTCATTTTGTGTGACGGCAGCAGCCGGTTTTCCAACAAGCTTTTCTGGGTTTTAGTCCAGAGTTTGATGCAATAAAAGAAAATTTAAAAAGTCAATAATTTCCAATCCCATTTTTATTTTTTAAGTTTCATATCTCAGTGAAACAGAATAATTATTACATCATCATCACTATATTACTATGATTATTGTTACTGTTACTATGTTGTTTTTATCAGCTCTGTTATTACTGTAAGATTCCATGATAAAAATGATCTGCAAGAAGATATTGATTGAATAAACTGAATATTGTTGCTATCACTATTGTTTTATTTTAAGATGATGTAATGCCTAACAGTGTTTATGATTAGTGGTATTACATATAAACGCAGTCCTTCCGAACGTTTCGTGTTGTATTTCTGTATTTTTTTTTTATTTTTTTTTTATCATTATGTTTTTTTTTTTTTTTTTTTGTCTTGTCCAGCATTTAAGCAAGCAGACTGATGTTCTGGATGCTGTGTTCTGCTGAGCAAATTTATTTTGCCAAGGGGAACTTTTGTAGATGTAATGATCCCCTTGTATTTCTTGATTCTTATTTTATTTTTCAATTTGTTTTGGATAATAGCTTGTATTACAGAGTTTATGCTGCTGGACCCGACCGGAAAGGACAGGAAAGGGGCAGAAAGAGAACAGAAAAGAGAACATAAAAAAACAAAAAAAAAAAACAAAAAAAAAAACAAAAGAAAGAGATCAATGCATACATGTATATGCACATACATACCCACCTACATATATATGTATATACACTCGCACATACATTATATATATACATATAAACATACATACATACATATACACATACATACACATGCATACACACACATGTACACATACATGCATACATAAAGATAGATATACATACATACATATACACATACATACACACACACATATATATATATATATATATATATATATACATATATACACATATACATACTCACATACATACACATACATATACACATACACATACACACACATACACATACATATACATACATACACATACACTCACACATATGCATACATATATACATATCCATACACATACATACATACACATACACATACACATAAGTACACACACATACCCACCCACACACATAAATATATACACCCACACAAGCCAACTCTAGATTCGTGGAGAACAAAACCGTTGACAATCATGAGGACCAGAAACTAGCAAGTTAAGTCAAAAAGACAGAAAGAGAGGTACCTGCTGTTAGTGAATAAACTTGCTGGATGACTCAGTGACTGTGACACATGCAGAACATTCATGCAGAACATTCAGAGTGGAACGTGTTTAGAGAAGAGTGATCATGCCAATGTGACCCCGCCCACCTACAGCTAGAGGAAGGCCAGGAGAACCCAGAGACCCGGGTAACCGACAGTCACCCCCAGGTACAGATCCCAACCCCCCCACTCCAGAGCCAGCCATGCATCTGCCCAGGAGGTGGCGAAGGAGGTGCCCAACCAGAGTCCCCCGCAGTCAGGGGGAACAGGCCCCAGCAGGCCCAGGCCGGCAAGGGCCGATCCCACCGGGCACCGGCCACCTAGGGCAGACAGAGCGCAGGCCCCAGGGCCCCAAGAGCCCGTGAGCAGCCCCCCGCCCCCGCAGGCAGAGGGTACAGCCCACACCGACGGAGGACCAGGATCCCCAGACCGCCACCCAGCGGCAGCCAGGTCGCACCCCAGCGCACCAGCTGCGCCCCCGGGTACAGGACACCACCACCAAACCACACACACATATACATGCATACCCCCCCCAACACGCACTCCCCTCACACATATACATGCACACACCCCCCCCCCCCCCCCAAAACACGCACTCCCCTCTCAACCCCCATCCACACAACCCTCTGCAATCCATTTTTATCATTATGTTAAAACAAACTTTCTCAATCAGTCAATCAGTTGCTTAAATAGTGTAGCTGATGCTTTGTTATTGTTTATGCGTTTCCATGGCAACGTTGAAACAGCCGTAAGAGTTTGTTTTTTTTTAAAAAATATGTTTATAATCACATACTTGCATTCTGCCTCATAAGGTTACTGTCGTAAGTTTTAAATTTACTTGGTAAAATCTGTTGGGTTGTTAAGTTTACATGAGTCACATGACCCGGAAGTGACAACGGGAGTCGGGCAACAAGAAAGAGGCATCACGTGCAGAAAAAAGGACATTTGCACTCATCAAACTATCTACTACTGGTTTTACATGGCGTACACGGTAAAGACTGTTTTATTTTATTCATACTGTGAAAACTAATATGTGATGTTGTTAAAACACTTTTATTTCCAGTTTTCACGCTGTTCCATGAATCTGCAGAGAAGAAAATAAACGATTGTGGACATCAGTAAGAAGCGTGGACTCTTTTCAACCAGGGCAGATACAAACAGTTTTAAAGCAAATCATGAATCCCTCCAAATCAGATTTTCTTTGAAATATTTTCCTACAAACTAAATATATTGAAATTTGAACTTCTGCTTGTACTTTATACAACTTTTATATATAATCTGCCTTTTACAACCCAGTTTATGGAATTCATCCCTGAATTTATCAAGATGAATAAATAATAATCCAAACCATCCTTATACAAAAAACACTCATTAAATGAAATCAGAAATATATAAATTTGTCATCTCAGTATATCAGAAATACGACCATTTTCTCTCCATCAGGATAATAAAATAAGATTGCAACGTAGCCGAAGGTGTCATTTTGTTGCTGTAGACCTTTCACTCCATGAACACTCTGATCATCTTCCCAGCTTTTCTTCTCATCTGCCTGTGTGTGTGTGTGTGTGTGTGTGTGTGTGTTTGTGCTTCCTCCTGCTTTCCTCAGTACATCATCTCTCTTGTTGTTCATCCAAAGTGCAGCCTGACCTTTCCCAGTGTTTTTCCCCTCAGAGTTGCTAAATGCTCGCGTGTCTGTCTCCATACTTTGTTTTCATGTTTCAGCCCCTTTATTTTGGTGCTCGAATGCTGGATTTTTCTTGCAAAGGAATCCTTGGTGCAGCGGTGTAGTCCAGGATATACGCAGGTATACGGAGTATACACACTTCTTTTAAGTCAGCACTGAGGATACCCACCTCCAACCCCCCTGTGACGCTGCTTTTACAGTTACACATGTAGCTACGTTGCCTAGCAGCGCAGCTAATGCTACACCGGTGCAGTTAACCATCAGCTGGGTTAACTTTTACCTGAACATAGACATTATACAGATATATGTATATATGTCTATGGGCCTGTCTCTGACCAGTATGTGTGCCAGTACTGGTTTTATAACTCTCCTCCCTGAAACCGAAAAGCAGAAATTGTGTGACAAATATACTGATGGATCTTAAACTAAACAGTCGTCTTAAACGCCACTTTTTAAATAAAACAGTGATTTTCTGGGCTACTTTTTTCTTTTCTTTTTTTTTTTTTTTTAAAAAAAGGGGCAAAAAATTGGAAGTGTTGGGAATGTTGGGATTACAGTGCAGAAGGTTGGCATGATTCCAGCTCAACAGTTTAACAGTATGTATATTTTTACTGCTTATGGAACCCAGACGTCCAGCTGGACTGACATGTTTTTAGATGAATCACAAACAGTGCAGAGAAATCTGGGATGTACAGATCTATGTTTATGTAGAACACACTGCCTGGATAAATGATTAATAAAAACAGAAAATATCAACTTACTTCTTTTAAAAAAGTATTTGATCAGAGAACAGCTCTCTGAACATTTATGAATATCACACCATTATCCGATGATTTATTCTGTATTTTATTCATATAATGTCAATGTAACTTATAGTGTATTAATTATGGAAATCATGTTAATATAAACTAGGTCCTGTGTTTGTGTTTGTTTTTTTGTTTGGTTGTTTTTGTGTATTTCTGTTTTTTATTTTATTACCTTTATTTGTGATCATTGTAAGATAATGTGAATAAATAGCTTTTAACAGCTAATAGAGATCTAAATGAAATAAAATACTGAATGAAAGGAGCATTTTTACCTCAGCAGCTCCTGTCGGGTTGGTTTTCTGTTGGGATGTTGTATAAACGGATCTCACAGTTCTGGTCTCATGATGTCGCCTCGTGCTCGCTCTCTCTGGACGTCGTGCAGCTTGCAGGTAAACGACCACGGTCACTAAACTATACTAATACAACAGGTAGGATTTGCTGTACTTCTTTATTTATTTTAGTTTGTATTTATTTGCACAGAATAAAAACAGCTGGTATAAAACTATAAACAAGAAGAAAACAGATAAAAACTCCGTCGAGGGTTTTAAGAAAACAAAAACTTCAGATAAAAAATTTCACAGGAAATAAACATGTTTTTAATACTCTGTGTCCCTTATTAGCTGTTTAATCTCACATTTTCAACCAATCAGCTAAGTTTGAGTGTAATACTGTAGTTTTTCATGTACTTGCTTGTGTATTACTCGTTTGGACTCCATTATGTGGCTCAGATCTGATTCAGTCGCCAGTTTGTAAACAACACAATAAACATGGAACAGACTGGGATTTGGTTGTGATAACTGCTGGAAAAAAACCAGTAGCAGTATCATAAATGGTATCATTGAAATATTTAGTCCTTATTAGTACTAAATATTTAGTTGCAACTGGACAAGAAAGCCTCCATTTATGAGGATATAGAGAATAAGAATCATGAAAAGCGCTTTTATTTTGGCGTTGTTGTCGTCTCTCCTTCCTTTCTGAACATCTTTGGACTTTCGCTGCTTTCAGTTTCACTGGATTTTATTTTCACTGCTGGTGCAAATGTACATCAGTCTGATGTAAAGTTTTATAAAATCACTATTTTAAGATTTTTATATGAATCCTTGACATGAATTGTTCAGCATCTTGTTGTGATTGTGTGCCAGTGTGTGTGTTTGCTTATTTACAGCTAACAGATCATGTGTGAAGGCTCCCACACTTTTGCTGTTGTTATTTCTGGCAAACTAAAGATGATACGGAGCTCAAACACAAATTCTACTTCCACACACACTTTAATATCATTTTATAAAAAGAGCATTTATTTCAAAGTTTTTTTTTTTTTTTTCTTTTTCTGCTTCGGAGATTGAAGCACATAGTAAAGCAACAGTACAATGTTCAGAAAATATAAGTGTGATGCTGTAACTTTTTTCTTTTAAATCTTCTTAACATGTTGTTGTAATACTGGAATATTCTGCATGTATACTAAAATAAGAACTTTTAAAATTGTACAAATCGGTACCATAAAACTTGACAGAGAATAAAAATGAGGCGTTCTTTCACTGCAACAAACACAGATTGCTAGTTGTCCTCTTGATCGGGGAGAAAGAACAAAGAAACGCCAAATAAAGATAGAAATAAACTGAAAGGAGAGGAGAAACGTCGGGTGCACGCAGGAAGCAAAAGCTGATATTTAACTTTTAGTAATCAATTTCTTACAGCTGCAGACGTCTAAGTTTAGACCGCTGTAAGAACATCCCATCGCAGCTGCAGAGTTAAATATCAGCGTTTCCTGTGCAGCTGCAGCCAGAAAAACCAAAGAAAACGAACAGTATCGTCATAATAATGAGAACAATAATAACTGAAAACAACACTAATCATAATAATATAATAACATTAAAAAGAGATTGAACAAAAACTTACACACTTAAAAAGGATGTTCTGCTTTCAGCCTTTCCAGATCATGTTGTATGTTCCTATGTGCACATTTCATTTCAATGGCAACACATGTTGATACAACAGATGTTGCTGCCAAGCTGACGTGGTATCAGCGAGAAAAGCCCCAACGTGGACACCAGTCTGCGTTTAGCATGCTTCTGCAGAAACAGCACATCCTCCTAAGAGTGCATGAGGCGCAGGTTGGATCCTCAGTGATACGTCGCGCGTCGCACGTGGCTCTGTACACACCTAACATGGAGATAGTTTGCTTTCGGAATACATGTTTCAAGTTACAAAAAAAAAAAAAAAAGAAATAAAAGGAGAAACAAAAAAAGGGAGAATGCACTGCGTTGCAAGAGTGTCCGTTAAGTTTAAGGCGATTCTTAGAGCTCACAGGTTTATTCTCATTGTCGTCATTGGTGGGTGGACGGAGAGGGGGGGCGGCGGCTGCTGATGGGAGGATTTGGGACGCCAGGGTCGTGGAGAAAGGTGGATTTTCTTTTAGCATCTTCTCAGCAGTGAAGAATAAAAACAAAAAATCATCCACAGGTTGGAAACTGAATCCATGTTGAGTCTTTTGGGGAGTAGAAAAAAAAAAGCTATTTGTGTTGCGTTTTCACAGATGCTCCTTTAGTCCACGTGTTGGTCAGTTGGATGCTACTGAAGCTAGCGGTCTCTATCTTCAGTGTTGTGTTTACCCCTGGAGTTGTTGTTTAATTATTATAAGGCCACCATACTGTGAAGATGCTGACAGCATCTTCACAGTATCAACAACCCAGAGTCTGTCACGCCATCTAAACAACAGCACCTGCTGGATTCAGCAGATAAAACAACAAATTTGACTTTACTGACACATCTTCAGACTTCATGTCTCTTCGCGGGACCCAAACAAACCTTTTTTTTTTGTTTTAAAGTTTACTTTCATCTTGCTTTCCTCTTGTCTTTTCAGTGATTAAGAAAAGGAGAGATGCTCCACTCAGGAAGCTTTTAAGGGACTAAAATCACTCGGAAAGCGTTGAGGAAGCATGTGAATCCAGTCCATCAGGGTTTGGAAAACCTCTGACACACTCAAGGTTTCGCTTTAAGTAAAACAACAATGTTTCCATCAAACTGCTCCCAAACAAAGACAGCGGAGGCGTTGAGCTCTCAACCCTGCAAGGCTCAGGTCTGTAGGCGCTACTGGGGGGGATTTGGAGATTTGGAAATTTTGGGAGCAATTCAAGTCCAAGCATTCATTATGAGTCCACTTACAGATGGTCCTGAAGGACCAGGGAGGTGCCGGAGGGAGAGCGGGTAATATTCATCGACAAATTGGCATGAACTGATCAGCTGGGAGATGGTAACAACTGGAAACTGGGGGGGGGGGGGGGGTCAGCTCACAAATCCTCATGGAATCAGTAAATCAGAAATCTGGGGCGTCCACTGAGGAAGACCTCTGTTAAGAGTCCTCTCCTTCATCAGCATCGTTAATGGAGCAGTCTTTGGTCCCGTACAAATCTGCCAGCTTCTTAAACCTCGGCCCCCAACTCTGCAGATAGTCATAATCCAAGTCGGACTCTGTTGTGACGGACTCCAGCGAACTCAGCGACCCAGCCAGCGACCCTCTGCCTTCGTAGCCGTAGATCTGAATAGAGTCGTAAGGCGGCGCCGTGGGGTCGCTGTCGGCCTCTGCAATCCGAGTCTTGATGAAGTCATCGACATCGACGCTGTTGGCTGCAGGACGCCCCAAGCCGGGCCTGATGGGATACTGAAGCTCCGGTTTCATATCCTTCCTTGGCAGGAAACCGTTGGCGCCATCTGGATTCTGAGCAGAGAGAGAAAACAGTCAGACGAGGCTGGAAGTAAAGCCGTCAAATAACCAGAGATGAAGCGGATTTGATTTTATTTGCCGGCAGATAAAAAGCACCACGTTTAAATATTGACAGGAAACACAACTGGGATATCCATCCTTTAATCACGCAGAAAATCAACACAGAATTCCAAAATATCTTCATTGTGAAGATATTTATGAGCGACGACGTTATTACCTGCAGCGTCGCGATGTCGAAAGCCTCGGTGTCCTCCTCGCCACCGCCCTCGTCGTCGTAAGTGATGATGTTCTCCCTGATGTCCTCCTCCTCAAACACTATCAAGGGTTCTTTCTTCTGACGCCTCAGTGCAACAAACAGAACAACTATAGCTGCAAAAAGACCAGAAAACATCAACATTTACTGAATAATCCCAGTTCCCTTGCATCTCTAAAGCAGGAAAGTGCGTACGAGGCGATAAACATGCATGTTAGCTCATTTAGAAGCGCGGCTGCACCTTGTAGTTTATTTAGTCATTATTTAGCTGTAAACATTTGGCACTTTGTTGGGGCTTTTCAGCCCATGAGGCTTTTTAAACCTCGCAGAGGCAGTGCTGTGCATGTAAAGGTTTTTATTTCCAGGAAGAAGTTTAAACCAGACGAAGGAATTTATCCAGATATTCCACCAAAACATTTACCTGGCATGTCGGCGTCTGTCCATAAACACGCTCTACAACTGGTGCAGTTGTTGGGTTGGTTGGTACTTTATTACATTCTCTGTGGGGCTGCCCAGAAGTACTTTTGTTTTGGAGTAAGGTAGTAGACCTTGTTTCCCAACTTCCCCATGGACCCTGCATTGCTTCTTATCTTGGACAATTCAAGATTCCCAATCAAGCAGAAACAACGTAAATTGTCGTTGGCTTGCATGACTGCAGCTAAAAAATTCATCGTCCAGAGGTGGCTGCCTCCCAATGACCTCCCAATAAAACATCTGTTGTACACCCTGTCGGATATTTTGTACCTGGAATTATCTTCAGCTAGAATTAACCATGCTAGTTCGTCTACTATTCAAAACTGGTTAAGAGGAATAGATGGGGCTTCTTAATGCTGTCTGACTAGTTTACTATTTAATCCTTCCTTGTTGGCTCATTTCCTTGACACTAAAAATGTAGATCTGTAATGTGTTGGTTGGGTGGGGGGGGGGGGGGGGGGGGGGGGGGGGTAGAAGGTGTTCCAAGGGAAACTCCGCTCCATTGTTGAAAATATTAATAAAAATGACAAAAACAGGCTCTAAAACAATGATAATCATGCTGATAAATCAGGATCTCATCAGAAACATGGTTTTTATTTTGCTGCTCACCAAGTAAAATGACGATACAGGCCAGTATGGCTATCAGAGCTCCAGTGCTGAGACCAGCTGGTAGGACGTAAGGCTCCACATTACAGGACAGGATGGTGTCTTTGCTGTCACAGGAGCAGACCCTGATGGTCAGGGTGTTGGTGCTGCTCAGAGAAGGGAAGCCGTTGTCATTGATCTCAATGGGAAGGTAGTAAACGTCCTGGGTGAGGCGGCTAAATCCTTTGCGGATAACGTAGATACCGGCGGTCCCATCTGCAGAGAGAGCGAGAAGAGAAATATGATGCTTGGCAGGGAGAACAAATTGTTCCATTATTTTCTAACTGCGAAAGGTTGAGGAGTTTGTGGGCGTCGCATTAAAGCATCGCACGCATGTAGAAGGAAAAAAAAAAAGCACTAATTCTGGGTTTGTTAGCAATTCACACGCAGATTTTTGTTTAAATTCCGTCCACACTCACTCAGGGTCATACACACTCACACAGCTGCCGCTGAAGTGTGACTGACATTAAATTTCTCCACCATAGTGGCTCCATTCATCAGCTAAATAGGAAATGTAGTGAGAAGCATCGTTACAATCAGAAAATGTGGGCTTGCTTTGCCTTTGTACATCCTCTCTGCTCCCCCCTTTTTCTTCTTTATCTTATTATTCTTTGGTTCTCTCCATCCAATGAGTTCATCTCACATTTAGTATTAACTTTATTGCCAACAAAGAATATTATGAGGAATCTGAAAGGCATTTTAGAAGCATGCAAGTGAAAAATTCAGAAGCGACTTTAAACAAAGTGTAGAATCATTTAACTAACAAAGGATGACATTAAAGCTACACTGTAAAAACTCAACCTGTAGATAATATTCTGGCATTTGGGACATCAGAAAGATACGGTTAAAAAATGTTCTAGTAGAATTCTATGATAGAAATACAGTTTAAAATTTCACGGTTTCATTTTTATTTCTGTATTTTTAATGATTTATTGAATATGTTGGCATGTATGTTAACAGCTAAATGAATTATAAATGCAGGCAGGGCCTTGCTCAGTCCAGGGACTTGGACCTGTCCACACCTTGACCTTCTAGATCAACACTATTTAGTATGTATTCATGTAAAGTGTAAATAGATTCACAGTCAAATGAGAGATTACTGGAGTCAAACTTGAATTTATGAATTTCTTCTTTTAAAAAAACTTTTAAGTGAAACTGTGATAGATTTTTTTTCTGTTTTTATGCAAAATGACAAATTTCCTTTAAACGTGTCAATTTTATGTGTTTACAATAACAGATTTATAATGTAAGTTTACACTAAACATACATCTACAGTCTGTTTATATGATATGATATGTTTATTATATTATATTTATATATACTATTGATATTACAGCTTTAAAAAACACATTGTACTTTGAAAAAGACTCATTTTTATAATATTTAGGGTATTTGATTAACTGCAACATGAGCAAAATCAGCTTCTCTTGTGAGGATAAAGTCATTCAGATGTTTAATATGTTCTATATTTATATTATACAGTAACTTTGCTGTTTACACATTAAATATTAAGATGGTTATTTCACAGATTCATCTCTGCATTAATGATTTAATTTTTACATTCCTGGTAAAAATTCCAAATTGAATTGATAAATGTCGGCTATATAGTTGTGAAAATGATGTCCTGACTCTGAACCTGGGATCTAACGGCGTAATCTGGATTCCAGGTTGAAATCAACTCCACCTGCATCTGCTCATGTCTCCGTCGCTTGTTGCTACAAGCCTCCTGGCAGTGTGTGTGTATGTGTGTGTGTGCTCAGCTCAGCTCAGCTGCGTTGTTCTGTCAGTGTTCTGTCAGTTTTACATGGATGTTATTGATGACGTGTTCCATAAGGGATTTATTGATGAGATGAACGGCACGTTAAAACAATTCCAGTTTTTCCTTTTCGACCCTCTCTCTGGATTCTACTGTTCTACTTCATCTTACTGCCGTTCCTCCCAGCACTCACAAAACTTAATTCAATCACTCCCCCCCCCAAGATATATGTACAGACGGATGGAGACCCCATTGCAATTAATACAGCCCGCAGGACGTGTGTGCATGTGTGAGTGTGTGAGAAAGATTCCGAGCACCTGCTGATTTCTACAAGGTACCGTAAGCCTCCATCTGGCTATGCTTTGATCTAATCTGAGCGAGGGGGGGGTAAGAGGCTGCAAATGAAGAAACACAGAAACTGGCTGCAGAAAAGGATGAAGAGAGAAAGAAAGAAAAGAAAGGATAGAGAAAAGCAAGGCTCCTACCTCTGTTGCTTTTAAGGGAGAAGTTCTGGTTGTGTGCGACCTCTGGAGCGAGGCTGTACGTGAAGTATTGCCTGTCAGTCATCTCGTCTTTGTCCACTGCACTCACTCTTTCAATAATCTGCATCACACGTAAAAACAGGGGTTAGCCGAGCACACGGTGATCCAAAGCTCTGGTTCTGGGAGGTTTCTGGGTTTTCAGATGCTGACATGTTGTCGGACGCAGACAGACTTACCCTCCCCGGTGTTACAGTTTCACACATGAGGACTTCGTTGTTGCTTGCAAACTCAGGGGGGTTGTCGTTGACGTCTTTCACTTTGATGTTAACGCGTACCTTGGTGTCCTGGTGGTGGCCTCCTGCATGTGCACACAGCGTAGCGTGACAGGATGAGCTTTCCAGCTGCTAACAGACGCTTGAACCAGAAAGCCAGACTTGGTCTTTTACATAGATTTGCAATCGCCTCTGCATCTGGATTTAAATGTCCTTTTTGGCTTTAAGTGAACAAGAAGCTGCTTTTATTTTCAAGCAAAGCTGCCCGTCAGTTTGACTTTCAGCCAACTATTTGTTGTTTTCATTGGCAAAAACTACAGACGTGTTTATGATGACATGAAACAACGCCGTCAAGCGGCCCCCCAGCTAATTCTTCCTGTACGCCACCACTCTGATATGCAAAAAGTGACAAATATTACGCCTGCTGCAGATTAGCATAAAGCAAATATTATGACTCAGTGATCTAAAGAACTGAAAAACAGCATCTTTATTTATCTTCTGATCTTTATACGTTTAAAAAAGAGATCCTCCATGTCTCTGCTGCAGCGCCTTGCATATTTGCTGCTGTAGTCGGTGTAATTTCTCCACCACCCTGTCATTAGCAGGCATTTATTTAGCTTCCCAGGGTCTGCAACCGCTTAGCATAGCCTGCAGTGGCTCTAGCTTTGTGGGCGGCCAGCCCGTTTCCATCTGTCTGTCTGGCGTCTAGCACGCCACAGTGAAACCACGCGGCGCTCTGCTAGCTTCAGCCCCAACCACAGAATACCAGGGTGGGGCCGCTGTGGACCGCGAGGGGTTTCTGGACCTAAAACCATGGAGGGAAAAGTTCTGGATGGGCTGTGGGGTGACTGCTCTTCCCCTTTTCTGTGCCCACTCTTTTTGTGTAGTTAGCAGATAACTTGTACTTTTCCACTTCTCTCTCTTACGGCGTTACAGATGAAGCCTGTCAAAGCTGTATAAATACATACTCATTAAAAGAAAACGTATAATCTAACCACTTTGACGTGCTCTCTAAATATTTACATTAAAGCAAGCAGTGGGTAGATATATGAGTTAGGCATCAGAAGCGGCTTTTGTTTCTTTTCTTGCCACCTTAAACGCACACAGAGCTAACCTCTATTAGTAGCCTTTTGTCAACGCAACAAGGCTTTTGTTTTTCCTTCTGGCCAAAGTTTCACAGGAAGCTACGTGGAGTCATCTGCATCTAGATGCACTAAATCTAGATCTCATATCACCATCAGTAGGTACGGCTGGATATGAATATCACCTCTACAAATTCACTGTAAAGTAGTCTGCGTGGCATAATTCCCTTCTTGGCTTAACCTAAAAATATCTCTTTTATATACATGTCTCTGAGCTCTGCACTGACATTCATACCCAAATGTTGCTTTTTTTCCACCTGGAAGGATTACATTCAAGCCAGCTGCTTGAATTCACTTAAGGTCTACACAAAATATGTCCTGGAATGTACCCAACACTGCAGAATGACACTTTAAGCTTCGGGTGCCAGCAAACGCGTAGCCTGGTGGCTATTTGGGAGTTGTCCATCTGTTACTTCATGTCTGACTTTGCCTCTCTCTCTGACGACGTACTGGAGAATGAATGAGGAGGAATGTTTCAGTAAACACAAATCACACAACAGGTAAGCCCCAAACTGGGCAGAGTTGTGCTCATTGACTGAGTGACGGTGTGGGAAAGAGGTAAATCCACCCTGACAGCCTCCTCGTCGTCGCACCGCTTAACTTTCAAACGCAGTCAGCCTGAGTGTTGATACGAGAGGAAAGGTCTTGTTTTATGCTTGATAAGCCATCGCAGCCTTGTGTGTTTGTAGCTTTTATTAGAATAAAAACACTTTAAGGAGAGAGCCACATGTCAGGGTCAGGGTGTGTATGATTAGTGTGAGACATACCGATCTCTATGGCTGACACAGAAATGTTGTGCCAGGCCTGTGTTTCTCTGTCCAGAGGTCTGGTCGTGGTTATCATGCCGTCCTCTGAAATGCTGAAGAACTGTTCTACGTCGGTGTAGCGAGGGATCATATACCTACACAGAGAAGTCACACACATGCACTTCAACGTGAACAGAGTTATCCTTGAACATCTCGTACCTCCTGTAGCTTTTTGTGCAGAAATTTTTTGCATCTCTGTGAATCAGGAAAAGGAAAATACTGACTTATTCTACAGTTCTGACATAAACTGTGTTGGAAGTCCCTGAAAGTATTCAGTCCATCCATTATTCTGGTGAGAAACCACACACACACACACACACACACACACACACACATCTGCGTTACCTGACAGGATTGTTGGCGACATCGGTGTCCTTGGCATGAACTCGTCCCACCGCCGTGCCTCGGGGTGCGTTCTCCTCCACCTCAAAGGTGTAACTGGGAGCTACGAACACAGGAGGCTCGTCTGCGTCCTCCACCGATATCTACGCACAAACGTAAACACACATGCAGTCAAATGCCACGTAGATCTGTTGTCACATGCGAACAGAAACACCTCATACGTACCTTGATCGTGGCTTCGTCTTTGTACGGCCCCCAGGCCAGGAACTGAGAGTCAATGTGTGGGTTGGAGCCCTCCACCTTCAAAGTGTACGATCTCTTTGTCTCAAAGTCCACTTGCTGAAAGACACACAGCACAGACACGAGCAGTGTTTGAGACACAATAAAGGCTTTTTCTGTGCATGTAAATACTGTCCTTCCCTGCAGAGGCTGACTGGTTGGATGAAACGCATGAGCGACCCGTGCTCTGCTACCCTCCTCTGGTAGGGGGCGCTGTTGCCACATGAATGAGTTAAAGCAACCCAGCAGTCATGCTACAACCACTACTGCTGCAAACCAGCTGAACCATTAGTCCCCACATATACAGACTTTAATTTCAAGATCTTTTGTGTTGCATGATATGGCATGATATGATATGATTATTTTTGGATGTGAATGAATCATTTGGCTGTTTCTGTTCTTGCTGCTTTCATCATCAGATGAAAACAAGGCCGGTCTGTTTCTAATGAGCCAGGATGAGGTTTGGGAGTCTGGGACACCACATGATAATAGGGAATAGAAAGTGCTTTCAGTCACAAGATGAAGACGAAGAGAAGAAACAAGACCACAAGCTGTGTGCCAATCGAGCTCTGCAATATTTCCCGTGCTACACCTTAACAAAGGGAGCAGGTAGATTAATAATAGATTTTTATTTAATATCCCAGGCACAGAACTTCAATATGTCAGTGTAAAATAGATTAAATTCAGTCACATTTAACTAAGCATCAGTTCATTTACTTTGCATTAGGAGAGAACCAACTCTCTTGTAATAGCCTTGATACTGAATTGATTCACTTGTGTGCTTAAGGGTTTCCAATTCTGTGCCAAATGTACAAATTTTCCTCTCACATCACATTTCCATTTAGCCTTATAAAAAAGTAACAAAGCAATTATAAAGCAATGACCCTCGGCTAAATATTCTGCAGGGTAGTGTGCATCTAATGAATCCCCGTCTTTCCATCCGCTTCTCCTCTTAGGGTCCAGAATCCATCCCACAGTAGGGAGAAGTTTAAAGTCAACAAATGTTCGGGCAGTTATTGTGTGATGCCATGCCCAGGAGTTTCTCTGCTATGATTACGATGAATCATGTCTTGCCAGGAGCTCTTGGCAGCAACTTCATCTGCAGCCCAGTTGTAGCCGTAATCATAGCTCTTTTAGGTATTATTGTTTGTCATAAACCCAGATAAAAACCCTTCTCCTCTACGTGTGACGGTGACATTAACGTGGCAGAAGGTTGATGTTTTCATTTCAAACCTCCCATCTCAGTAGGAACGGAGAAGTGGGGACATCTCAAATCTACAACATCCCACTGGCTTGTTTTAGAGGCAAGTAATCCTGTTTATCGTCGATGAAAGACTCTGAATCCAATCAAGATGGTATCTGTGAATGGAGCTCACGGCGCTGTCTGTGATCCAACATGAAGGCCAGAAGGCGGCACGGCGCGCCAGTGGATTGTTCCACACTCATCCAGCTGCAGGTAAACATGTTTAATGCGATGATGCCGGTGCAACCGTTGGAGACGAGAGGTGACCCAGTTCTTTCATTTCCTCTTCATCATCCCCAAACTCTTCATTCTCTCTCTCTCTGTCTAATCAGGATGCCATAATGATAATAATATTCACAATAACGCCCCTCCTTCTCCCTCTGTTACACACACAAACACAGGCGCACACACACAGCTCCTTAATATTCTGTGGACTGCTTTCGTCAGGACACAGTTGAAAGAGAATAGCTGATTAAAGCTCATCCCCGTGTGTGTGTTTGTGAGGAGGAGTGTGAGAGAATAGAGATTAGTGAAGGCTACTCTTGATGCTGATTTGAAAGTGTGTATGAGTGTGAGTTTGTGCACGGGCTCTGGCTTGTGTGAATGCATGCACTTGGCTTTTAATTTTGCGTGGCACTGCCTTCAGGGTGCAAAAGGTTCTGATTTCCCTCGAGAGGCATCAAGACCCAATAATCTCTCGCACATACACACACTCTTTCACTTGTGCAAACACATACATACAAACACATCCAAGTCAAGATGCTGTCATCAGATGGAGGGGAGCAGAAGTGGCTGTTGCAGAGTGAGTGTCTCAGTCTGCACTCGCACACGTTTAATCAGCAGCAGTCTGTTAGTCCACACAGCGGATGTGTGGCGGCTCTCCGTGTCAGTCAGCAGGCCTCCACACACACACACACACACACACACACACACATTACTGTCTTTAAATCAGCATCAAACATGATAAAAGGATTAAATGATGATAAAATGATCCAATCATTTCCTGTAAAGTGTTTTTCAGGAAATCCACAGTTTGCTGGTATATTCAGATGTTTTTGCAATAATGAATTTCTTTTATTAATGTGAACTTATGAAGCTGTTCAGTGAGGTCATCTGGTTTAATTATTATTAAACCAGAAGCAACACAGCAGAAACGTCCTCTGTGCTTCTCTAAACACTAAAACATTCCTTATTCTCTTTTATTTTTTTTTGCACAAACCCATAAAAAGCTGTCGTTACTGTGATTGGCAGTTTTGTTTCGGTGATCCGTACACGCCGTACACGGCTGCATGTTCCAGGAGAGGTCCTCCATCTCAGATGATCAGATTAGCTCTTGTTACATGCGTGCACAGGGATTATAGACCATGTGGATTCCAGATTTTGCAGCACCGCCGTGCTCTCCTACAGGTAGTAAATGTGTAAGTTGTTGGTTATCTGTACTGCTTTACAGTGTGTTCAGACCAAACACGTTTTGAGCAGTTTAGCTGCTCACTAAACTGCCACTTTTGTGTCCGACGCCCAAAACGCTCCCAACGCTCCTGCCACGCCTGCCGCTTGTGTGTCTGGAGTGAGCGGCAAACGCGGCGGAAAAGAGAGGAGGGAGGCGGCGCTTTCCTTCCGGTCAGTCTGAATGATGGCGGTGCAGTAGAGAGATGACATGGTTTTATTTCATAAATGAAGCTAGAGAACGTTGTCGTAGGGCAGTGATAGTCAGTGTTAATGCAACGAGAGCCGCACTCAGCAGAGAGCCGCCCCCAAACAAAGCGTTGCTAGGCAACGTATCCTGCTACGTTGCCAAATCAGTAACATTCAGCTTTTTAGCAAGGAATGGTTATCCTACATATTGCATGGAGTAATGGCGTCTCAGCCCGGGTCTGGTTTCACCACAGGAATCCTTAACAGCTTAAAAAACTTCTTAAATTTTCGGCATGTTCCACACGGAATGCCGACGCCCAAAACGCTCAAAACGCGACGCGAGAAAGCTCGACGCCCCCTTGCCGCGCCTCCCCATAGACTTTACATGGAAACCTGCCGACCTTGACACTCAAAAACGCGTTTGGTCTGAACACACTGTAACTGCAGCTGCTCAGGCAAGAGGAAGAAGCATCTTTTATTTCACCATTGTTTTGCTTTTCCTGCTTCTGCATGGCGACGTTGCTGCCGGGAGAGCTCCTAGCCAGTCGCTGCTCCTCTCTCACTTTACAGAACCAAAGAAGTGTTCACAAAGACAGTTTTTAGCATTTAAAATGGAAAAAGAGAAAGAAAATTGGGTCATATTGATTATTACAGGGGGTGATTTTCCAAACGCATTGGAGGAAGGTTAAGGCCGGTTGCTCTTCTGATGAGCATCGTCGCCGTCTGGGCAGGAAACGCCGCCGACCACAAACTCCATCAAACGTTGGGAAAATGCATAATGATGACTTTTTCAGAATGGGTTTGGTTTAGGAAGCAAGTCGGTGATTAACTTTAGTTTGACTTTTAATTTCTGGAGTGACCATTACAAGAAAGATAAGTTGCTGTAATTTAATTCTTATTTCCTTCACATTGATCGTGTGGCTCTGAAGGCTGTTAGATTTTAACTGGAAGAGCCAGAGGTCACGAGGAACACTGGAACACTCGGCTCGTAATCCCGACCTGCAGCCACACTTACAACAACGTGTCTGTGTGTGTGTGTGTGTGTTTCATGAGGCAGAAATGAAAGGCAGTGTGTGTGTTTTAGGCTGTGTGTGTGAGTGAATGAGTTGATCACTGGTTGTGTTTGCATGTTAGAATAACTAACGAGGAGAAAAAGTAATCGTGTGTGTGAACGGGTTCGTGCTAAGACAGGCTGTGTGATTTACAGTCACCGTGCACAGCTGTGGTTCAGTCACACACACACACACACACACACACACACACACACACACACATGGAAGGTGTTCATATCAAACACCACGAGAAGCTGTAAAGGTTTCACACACTGCAAAAAAAGAAACCTCCCTGTTTTCCATTTTATCACCGTGAAGCTTGACATTTTCCTTCTTGTTTTCTCTTCCATGACGCAGTAAACGACCAGTTGCAAGTCTGGGTTGATTAAGATCAACCTCGCAGCCTTGTCCCTGGGAAAATGTCGTCTCGTCTACGTTTCTGAGCTGGCAATTTGAGATGTTTCCATCAGAGCTAGTTCTGAAAGCGCAGAGCTTCAGGCCATGTCAGACACTCCTGCAACTCGGTGTTTACACACTTGACCAGGTATGACCAAGGTGACAACACCTCCAGTTACTTTTCATCACTTGAGAGGTCAACATGAGACGATGGAAACTGCCTCGCGAGGAGCTGAAATCATTTTCCCACAGCAGTATCAGAAGCGTGGAAATAAGAACATAAAAAGTCCCCAGGAGAATGCAGACCTCCTGTAGGTCACACATCTATGTCATATGTTATAGTTCTACGTTCATTTTATACATTATTTCATAAATACTCAGTGGCTTGGCTATATTGTGGTGTTTGTTGCATGTTTACATTTACATTTGTTCTCTTGCAGTGATGGGAAATTCCAAAAATCTCCTATTTTTTTCTGTTCTGGATCCAGAATTTAGCTGGGATAGAAGTCCATCTCTCATATCTTGTAAACTCTGTTGGGAACTTCTGGATTTATGACTTATTTATGATTTATATGCAGATATACTGATATACCGGCCCTATGTCGGAATGAGGAAGCGCAGGCTCCTCTTGTCTTTGTATATTGAGTTAGGATCACTGATTTAATGGTATCTAAGCTGGACCAAGACACAGAGGAATAGGGACATAGAACAGACCATCCATCCATCCATTTTCTTCACCATTCAGTCCATTTCAGGTCCCAGGGAAGCTGGAGTCCATCCCAGCAGCCATTGGGCAACAGGCAGGTCCACCTGGACAGGTCGCCAGTCCATCACAGGCATAGAGAGACATCGGGGAATATTTCCTGGCACTGAGGAACATCCACCCTCCTCCCCAAAACATAAAACCTTCCTTCACTTCTTACCTTCTTCAGTTTAATAACAGCTTCTCTTGTCTCCGAGTTCGTCGTCAGCTCAAACACACCCATTCCATCGCCATCGATTAAGCGATAGTTGACCAGTCCGTTGTCTCCAGATCAGGGTCTTTAGCCTTAAGACGTCCCACCTCCTCTCCTGGTACTTTGTCCTCTGACACAGACATGGAATACACACCTGGAGAGAAACAAGCACAACGTTTACGTGGCTTTGCTTGGCTGCTTGGTGACAGCGGTGTCAACGTCTGCTCGAAGCTCGCTTTAGTATTCAACACTCCTAAAGTCTTTGGAGAATTTCTGGCTGGCTGCCACTGTGTTTACTGTCTGAGGCAGGGTCAGTTTGGAGGGCAGCGAGGGATTAACATGAACTATACCATCTGTCTCATATGGCCCCAAAGGATATTAATATCTCCCATAGTGTCAGAAGTGTGTGTGTGTGTGTGTGTGTGTGTGTGTGTGAGTGGTGAAGGTGTAGACACCTGGTTTTGAAAATGTGAGCAGTGGGACCATATGTCTGCTCACTCTCTTCTTTTATCCCTTCTCCTTTTCCATTTCTCATCTGTTCTTTCCGCCTGTTCCCTTATTCCTGCCCGAGCTTTTCCTCCTCATTCCATCTCATCTTTCTTCTGCTCCTTTTGTCAGAAAACTATTTCCCTCCATCCCGCTCTGCATCTTCCCACTTCTGTTGTTTCCTTCCTCCTCCTCTGCTATCCCTCGCCTCCTCTCGCTCCTGGATTCCTGCATCCAGCACAGAACTACGTCGTGATTTTCTGACTCGTGCACCATTAGCGTGCTTCTCCAGCTCATCCAGGTGTAGCAATCCCACCGAATCATGAAATTCATTCAGTGGCGTCTGAGCAGACGCAGGTGGAACAGGAGAGCGAATCACAGGGCTGGACCCTTCCCGCTGAACCCCCCGGCTACCCTCCGGCTCTTTACTTTTTCTTCACTGCCTCTCCATCGATCCTCAACAAATCCCGCCCATCTTTCATGCATCCTCATCCCTGTACCTGCCTTCATACCGTGTGACTTCTTCCTCTGACGCCTCTCCTGCCCTGCAGTTCCTCCCCTCCGTCTCCCATCTCCATCCCCACAAATATTTTCCGTCATCCTCATCTCTCCTCCCCCTGCTGCCCTATTTCTCTCATGCCTGCCTGTCTCCCCTCTTCTCTGTCCCCATTCTGGATGAAAGCTCATTTTATGCCAGCCCCCCCCCCCCCCCCCCCCCCCCCCCCCCCCCCCCCCCCCCCCCCCCCCCCCCCCCACCCCCCCCCCCCCCCACCCTTTGCCCTTTTCCTCCCGCTCTGCTCCTGTCATATTCTTGCTTTTGCTAAGTAGCTTAACTTCAGTGGCTTCTGGCAGCTGAGTTAAACATTGTATGACAGAGCACACGGGCAGCTCGGCGTACCTGGCTGCAGGCAGAAAGAAACACTCCCATACAGGAAATGTACATTTACATTAAAAGACCACAGAGGAAGATGATGTGTGTTTCATCACGGGGGTCATCACTGGAAAAAAGTTAGTGGTGCATTTGAGAAAGTTGAGCCAGAAACTCATTAGTTTTTTTTTTGTTTTTTTTTTTTACATAAATAGACATGTGTGTTTAGATCCACAAGGAAGGAAGCAGGCGGAGAAGAACTCATAAAACCAGTAAATATATCTGTCATAGAAGCGGAAAATCTACCCGATAAGCATCTTATTTTAAGCCTGGCTTTGTGTCAGAGTCCTACATTACACCATATTACATTTATCTGCTGAAACTTTCTCCAAAGTTACTTGAAATGTGCAGGAGGAGCCAGTTTTGGGGAACAGTGATTGACCAAAGTGATTCTGACAAGTGAAGTGGGAATGTTGGGGATCGATCGAGCAACCTTTTCAGCTGAAGGACGACCACTCCATCTTCCTGAGCCAAACATAAAACTATTAACAACACATATTCAGTGACTCTGACGTGCCTTGAACTCCCAGTTTTCTGAAGCACGTTTCATTCTTGAAAAGATGCAGAACATGGCCGAAGATCACGCTTGTAATTCCTATCCGTCGTATTGGTGACACACACATGCTTTATCTTTTTGACATGATGCTTTGGGATTTTATCCATTTATCAGTGTTTAAATGTTATGAAATTACAGAATAATACAATAATTACAGAAGAAATTTAGGATTTTAACCAAGGTTGTTAAATTAAGCTGTGAAATTAAAACCTTTATTTTTTTAAAACATAAATGACTAAAATAAATCTGTGTCTTTATTTGACAAGGCCACTTTGTCACAGTTATACTATGGTCAGTGATAAATGTAATTCACCTGGCTGCAGTATTGTAGTATATATGCACATGTAGTTTGGCGGTTAAACCCAAGCGGCACCCTTCAGCGGTTAAAAGTGAAACCTATGTGGAAATGCATAAAACAGCAGTTCCCCCTTCATCCACCAGGGGCTCTAAAAGTACGAATCCCCAATAGACTCCCGTGTTAAAAAGGCCAACTTCACAGCAGAAATAAACATGTTTACAGCCTGGTACAAAAATCTATTTTAGGTTTAATAGGGCAGGAAAGTAATTCAATCTTGACATTATTTAGGGGCGTGTCCTTTTGATTGACAGGTACCCGATCTCCCGCTTCAAGTCAGAAGAACGTAGAACAACCGCGGTTTTTAGCCGGTTAACAACATGACTTAGCTTTAGCCCGCTTACCTCCATTAGCTGGTTGGCTCCTGTTATCTCCGGGTTAGCTCGGTTAACTCTTAGCTACAGGCAGTTCGCTCGATGTGAATCATCCACCATGATGCTCACAGCCCCCCTCTCAGTTCCATCTCTTTGCCCATATTTGTATTTTCCAGATGAGACGACACGCATGACCCTGCCAAGATGGTGATGGTAGGAACCGCCCACCGAGCTTCAATTCAGCTCTTCAGAAACCTACGCGTGACGTCACGGAGACTCCGCCCATCTTTTATATACAGTCTATGCTTAAATCACTGTAATATCCCTTCATTACAGGCGTCGCCATAGCAACGCGTTAATAAATAACTGATTTAGAACAGCTGGTTTCTGACAGGTGAATGAGAGAAACACGCTGTAGCTTCACAACAATTATTTAGCATAAAAACTACATGGAGACCAACATAAAATATTTCCTCTACTTCAGCGTATTTAGCAAGTTTTGTGAAAAACAAATAAACATTTGTTATAAAATGTTTACTCTGTGGGTATAAGTAGATTAAACAACTTGGATCCGTGCGCGTCGTGGTGTTCTAGACTCTGAGTCGTACATTATAATCGTCTAATGCACGGCTCCTCATTGTTTCATCCTTAGATGATGGCTGCAGGACGACCCGCACCGCACAATTCAGTTGTCGTGTCGGGGTCGGGGGGTCGTTACAAAGTTACAAACTTGTGAGAGACCTTTTTTGTTCTGTATTAATTTTTCCTTTCTTCTGTACAGTTTGGTTCATGTTTTGCAGTTTGGATGTTTGTTCCTCTCAAGCATCAGTGGTGGAGCTGGCACGAGTCTCAAACTGAGCCAATAAATTATAAACAGTTTTATTCTACTGTAATTAATTTGCATTAAGTGTAAGCACATAGCTGTAGACTGAAATGTTTCTGTTGCCAGAATTTACAGAGCATAAAATTACTTCTAGAAAACCTTTTCACGCTACAGAAAGATGAAAAAAGATGAGGTAATAAATTATACCTTAGAATAAAGATTTATTGTCTTTTTCCCCCTTTTTGTCTTTTACAACAAATAACATAAACTTGGGAGAAATCTTCTAATTAAACGTGTCAGATGAAGTCATGGAGGTGTTTTTTACCGACTGATTCTGCTGCGCTTCATGAAGACAGACAGATCTGTAACGGCAGTCCTCCAGGTCAGAGAAATGAAATGTCTAATAGCAGCCTGTAGGCATCAACCAGAAGATGATAACCGTCTCAAACTGAATTTTATCATCTTTGTTCCTCACTGTTTGTGTTTGAGCAGGAACGAGGAGTTAGCTTTGAAGCTGACATATATTAACGGTATTTAATGCAAACATCTGTCATGTCAGCCTGATAGAGACTGAAGTCGGAGTTATCTTCCCTTCCTTCTATTCCTTCCCCGCTTTCTTTCAGTTCCAACGAACTCTGGTCGAGACTCTGATGCATTTTCAGGACGTAAATGAAAGCTGCTTGATAATGAGGTTCATGGGAGAAATTTTCAGGGACAGAAAAAAAGAGATGAAGCCTTGGAGTGAATAAAAGCTGAAAATCTTCTGGAAGGCAGAAATGAGAGTGGAGGTGTGGCGTACACAGCATATGTTTTACTTTTTCTTCCTTCTCTCTCTGAGTTTCTTGTTTTTTAAGCTCCAGTTGCAGCGACAACCACATGAAATGTTTTCAGCTTGTCTGTCTGTGAAAAAAGCACCTTGTTTGTCTCATTCTGAACACACCTGAGGACCATTCTGGCCATATTATCAGCACCATAAGTCAGAAAGCTTGGAGATGTTATGTAAAGGAAAACGTGACACGATGATGGAGAGCATTAAATCCAGGTCGTTTGTCTGGTTTTATTTCCTCGCACGCTTGTCATTTTCCATGTTTTCCCGTCTCTTCTCTCCCTCATTCTGCCCAGCTATTAAATAAGTAATCACTGTCCTCATTCACGCCATCTGGGAGACTTTTCATGCAGGTGGTTGTGCTGCTTCTACTTATTTTTTTGAACAGGGGTGTCCACTTCTCCGGCATATTGCCGTGTTGTTCTGCCGGCGATGCACAGACAGGATTCAGATGTTATGCAAGGAGGTGCTTTGTAAGCACATATGCTGGATAATGTTTGGTTTTAAAACATACTTTGTCCTTTTATCTTGTTTTCAACCCGATTTACATCTGATGTGATAATAGTGACGCAGGCTTATTGGAGTCCCGACCCTACAGAAGCATATCTGCTTGACTAAACCTGCAGTTTTCAACCAAAGCAGCTTGTCCAAGCAGGGATCTCAGCCTGCTTCTGGAGTCTGTGTCTGCTTCTCATCACTCCCACCTGCTGTGAAGGAAGACCGAGGTTCTGATAAGGCCCGATAAGCACAATGTTGCATGGCTGATAAAACACTGTGTTTGCTGCTGGGGAGGTCATAAGAAGCTTAAATGATCAAAAGGTTATCCAAAGTAATGAAGTAGCATGAAAATCTGCAGACGGCTACTTTTGTTTGGAATTTTGCCACTAAATTCTTCGACGCCGGCTTTCATCCATCTCCCACTCTGGAGATGTGGTCTCATGCTTGCTGGGTTTTAGCACATGCTTCAAGTTTGTGCAATCTGTCATCGTGTTGGAAAACATGGCGCTATGAAAAATGCAGATACGTCAAACTGGAAACTTCAGAGAACTTGCATTTTGAAGCCAGACAAAAAAAAACCTTGTTGTGGCCCACAGGATCAGACTTTCACTTTGCACTGCAACACAATGAAAAGCCGTCATGTGGAGTGATGGCTTTGACAGACTGTCTCTGCATCTCCCTGTCTTTTGCATTTGTTCCCGTCCTGCTTCTGCTCATGTTTCTCTCTTTTCTCGCCTATTCAGCTTCTCCACAGGCTAAATCCTGATCCCTCATCTCTTCTTTTCTCCCTCTATCGTCTCTCCATCCATTCCTGCAGCTACTCAGCTGAATCTCTGCCAGGAGTCCCTCTGCTCAGAGGAGGGGGAGGGGGGGTACGAGGAAAAGGACAGAGAGAAGAGCAGGTGTAGCGTATGCTAGATGCAAAGACTGGAAATGGAAAAACAGAAAATACAGAAGAGAAAAAAAAAACTGTAACTTTGGTATTTAAAAAAGTAAGTTGTCTTTTTTTATCTCCATAACTTTGACTGTGTGTAGAATAAATGAGTTCCGTGTTTTCTGTGTGATGCACATGAAATGCATCGACTTACATCACACATGATGCAGAAAGAGGATAGGAAGCTGCAAGCTGGGGGTTCCAACAGCTGCTGTGCTGTTCAGTAAAATGTCTGACGGTTTCCCGCCTCTGGTGGAAATGTCACCAGAGCCACATGACACATACGTGTTATAGAGCAATAATTACAGTATAGGTGTTTACTCACTCTGTGGGAACTTTGGAGGGTTGTCGTTGACGTCTGTCAGGGTGATTTTAACCTCCGTGGTGCCTGACAGCCCACCCATGTGACCCCCCATGTCTTTGGCCTGGATGACGACGTCGTACTCCTGCCGAGCTTCTCGGTCCATGTTTGGCAGCGCGGTGCGAATGATACCTGAGGAGAAACACGACGGATCAGCTGATGGCTTTAAACTTTCATGGTGTTTTTATGAACACTAAAGCTGTCATGGTTTTTGTGCCTTAGTTTCAGGTTTCCTGTTTTATTTTGTAGTTTTTCCTGTTTGGTTTTCTTGTTTGTTGTTTAGGTTTATTGAGTTCCTGTTGTAGTTCACCTGGTCTTGTTTTAGTTCATTCACTACACCTGTTTCTTGTTTGGTTCCCCAGTGGATTTATACCCCTCAGTTTCAGGTCTTGGTTGCTGGATCATTTTGTTTGTTTCCTGAGTTCCTCTGTCTAATTAAATTAATCTTGAACCTACATCCCTGTTCTCTCGTCTCTGCGTTTGGGTCCACGCCTTCACCGCCGTCCTGACAGCGTGCACGTAACGGGCTCTTCGTTTTGCACAACAGGTGGGACGTTTTACAGCAAACAACTGACTACGTTCAAATACTTTTCTTCTTTCTATTTTACTTTAAATATCATTTAGACTCCTGGGGGGGGGGGGGGGGGGGGGATCCTGACCCTCACTCCACCACCAGGAGATGTACTGAGGTTAAAATAGCTGATCATCATCTCATCACCCAGTTTATGTTAACTAGAGGTGTGTTGGGTTACCAGAGGCACTGGTGGGGGGGCAGCAGGGAGCGATAACTCATCCAGGGATCCATGCTCTGAAATAATTTGTTGGACTAACAGCTGTGAATTCATCATGGTGTCTAGCCGTTGCTGCGATTTCAAACATCCCGACACAGACTGATGCTCTCTACGAACATGTTCGCTTCGTGGTTCTGGCCGTTTGTCGGCCAGCGGAGCTGGAGGCTCTCTGCAGAACAGCAGAGTGTGCATCACAACGGAGCTCATGTAAGTTGTGAAATGCATAGCTGGGAAAATGTACTAAACATTTGTTCATGTTGCTCTCACACAGTGTAATGCACAGTTTTAATCCTGCAAGTCATGATTAGATCTTTTATTTCAGTTCTTTCTCCTGCGAGGATTTAAACACTATTTAGTAATATTTCATTTGGAAGAAAAACATCGTTTTTAATCTTTCACAGAAATACAAACTGTAGTTCAACATCTCCGAAGTCTCATTTTCATCTATTTCAAGCACCAGTAATCTTTTCTGTCTGTTTTAATCATCACCCGCCACTCCCCCCCCAACTCCTCCCCGTCTGGCTGCAGTGTCGCCGAGGCTTGCTGTCATATTATACCAAGTGTGTGTGCATATATGTGTGTGACAGCATGAAAAGCTGATAATCTCCAAACCAATTAGAAATGTGAGCTCTGGATTTGAGCCAGTCAAATACCCAACACTGGTTTGATTAGTCAGATTTACTCTGCTCAAATCTCTCTGGCTCCCAGTGCCCTAACCACTCTCTTTCCATGAGCTCACTCCTTCTGAAGCAAATTTTCTCCCCGAACCTCTTGCTGGAAGTCCTTTCTCGCCCCCTCTGACCTAACACGACTCCGTGTCTGCCCTAACTTCTCTCCTTGCATCTAATTTCTTCTTTGAATGCAAACCCAGATATGATGCCTGTGCTCTGCAGGGACCCAGCTGAAAGTCCCTCTGGGACCTCTTCTTCTTCTTCTCTCTTTTTTTTTTTTACACCCATGCCTTCTTTTCTTCAGCAGTTTCATTGGAAATGATTTGCCATCCATGAACCCTGCAGCAGGGAGTTTGCAGCTCTTATAACAGACGGAAATATTGCAACAAGAAATCGGTTTTTAGTTTGTGGTTTGCAAGAAGCAGTAAAGTATTGATGTTGTGTGTATTATTATGATACTAAATTGTTTTATTTTTTCATTTTGAGCCAAATAAAAAAAAATCCAAAACATGCACAGTTACTTAATGTGTTATAAATTAGCTCAAGGTGCAAACTGAAGCGTTCAGTCTTGTCTCTGGGTGAGTGTGGATGGAGGGATGAGTAGTTGTCAGCCTTGAGGAGCTCTATGTGTGTGTAGTCTTTGCATCAGGCCACCGTTCCTACGTTTGGTTCTTCCAGAGGATTATAAACCAAAGCAGGATTTTGTTCTGAGCCTCACCTGTCTGAGGCTCCACTGAGAAGTATGGCTGCCCTTGCAGAATGCTGTACACCAGTCTGGCGCTGTTGCCGTAGGTGGGGTCGTCTGCGTCTGTAGCTGTCACCTGGATCACTGACGTACCTACAGGACAGACAGGACAGGAGGAGAGTCCACCTCAGAGATTCGGTTCAGGAACAGTTTGACAAACAAGCTTGTTTCAGCGTGCCGACTCACCGGCCGGCACCAGCTGGACGGGACTCAGAAACTTCTCCTAACCAACCCTACATGACTGATCTCCACTCTTTTTTCTCCACATTTCATCATAATCTGGTGCAGATATCGTCTGAAATTTCACTCTTTTAAATATTTCATTAAAAAAAACCCACATATTTCATCCATGTTGAGTATGAAAACCTTCCCAAACTGAGGAAATGAATCTGATCTGAGCTCAAGATCCGTGAACTTCACAGCTTCATCTTATCCTTTCCAATATCTGCCATTTAGAGGATCAGTGTTTGCTGTTTCTGTGTCTACATCCATAAGATCTGTTAACAGAACCTGACCCAGTTCAGCTGAGCCCGAGTGAAACACAGCGAGTCATGGGAAATAACTTCCTTATAATAAATCTGTGAAATGTGACACTTTTTTAATCCATGAGGTTTCCTGAGAAATCAGCTTAATATCTGCAAATCTTCACAAGAGAAACGCAGCTCTGGCTGTGAAGCGGACATGAATAATCTGCCTCTAAACAAAGAAAAGTGATGAAGGACTGATTAAGAGTGTGCTGTCACCTCGCAGCCGCCTCTAAAGGCCCATTTCTGCCCTTACGTACGTAAACGGTGACGTCCATTTTAAACGTTGCCATCACACCTCCGTGTGTCGTTTACATCGTCGTGGTTGTGAACATCAGTTCCGTCCCTAGTGGACGTTGCTGAGTTAACACAGGTTAGTAGCGGTAATGTACCGCCGTAAATTCTTTACAACCGTCCCACCAGAAGAATAAAAACAACTTCTGTCTTCCTTTCCTGGTGCTTTTTATTTTGGCAGTTTCTGCGTCGTCTCCTTCCAGTTCTTCTTCTTCTCTAGTTTGCTTCTTGGTTGCAGGTCAACACTGCCCCTGTTATCTCCAGTGATACTGCTCTGTTTTCTGCATCAAGTGATGGACGTCTGTAAACGGACCAAATTACGCTCATAACCGACACAGGAGACGGAGGAAACTGTCCGTCTGCTGCGTATCTGCTTCTGCATCGAGCATAAATGTGCCTTAAAGCTGGAAAACTGTCAGAATCTTCATAAATTAGGAGTATAAGGTGTTGGTGGATTCAGTTTATCCTGTGTTGAGGCCCTACATGGTCAAATTCAGCTTCTCTGGCAGAGATAATACAAAGTTCTGTTGTTGAAGGTGCTAATTTAGCTGATTCCTCTCTTCATTGCAGGTTTAATTTGACACCACTGGTAAAAATACAGATTATAAAAACCAGATTTGTTATTCAAACTACTGAATAAATAGATATTGTTGCTTAAATAAAGTAAAAAATAAATGGATAAATACTGAAGCAGGGAAGCTAAACCTGGTCCAGTGGGTTCGATGCCTGTTGGGTTAATCGCTGTGGTTGATGGATAACTTATAACATGTAAGTCGCTTTGGATAGAACTGTCTGCTAAATCTCTATAGAATAGAATAGAATAGAATAGAATAGCACTATAAACTGGATCAGATGCGTGTGTTCTGGATAAAAACTTCCACCTAAAGGTAATTTTATCCCGACCGACTCGTTGCTCATCCATGTGGAGCCCAGAAGGGTTCGATGTGGGCTGCAGATTACAGGTTCATCTATGGATCTTTTGTTCAGCGATTTTCTCCATGTTTGCAGGCATTTTAGCATCATTTGCTTGTTTTGTATATGTATATAACCCACATGGTTTCATTCAGACATGGTCTGACGCTGCCTGAACTGTTAAAAGAGAGCTCATTTAAAAGCAGAAGCCTTTTCTGTCTCTTTACCTCTCAGACCAGCGAGACAAATTCAAGCTTTTTGTTCTGATGAAGTGACAGCCCCCTCCTTAGCAGAGAACCTAAAGAGAACTCATGTTTACATAAGCTCTTTGTTTTTAAGTCCAGTTCATTGAATATCTTCAGGTTTTGTGGTTTTTACAAACGCTGCTAGTGCAGTTCATTCCAGGTGAGCCTTCAAGGCTTAAAAACTCTCCAGGATCACATGATACTCCGAGAGAAAATGTTCCGGATCAGAAGCTCGGAGTGAAGAGGCTGGAAGGAGACAGCCGAAGCCCTCAGCTACGCCGACATCTCACCGGGATTTTCCTTACAATCCTCCTCTGTTGTGTAGGTTTATGTTTCTGTTGTCAGTAAGTATAACTATATACAATTTATAAAAACAAACAACAAAACGCTTCTTCAGGAGCGATGTGTGTCAGCTAATCGCTCGCTCTGATTTTACTTGATACACCTCCTGTTTGGAAATCTCACTGATTATTAATAATGCATGAAAAGCTGTTTAACAGACAAACAACACTGCTGATGAACTCCATCAGCGACTTCATTTCCAAATGTCACTCATCAGGAAGCAGATTTTTTTCCTCTGTTAGAATCAGGAACTTTTTTGGACTCATTTTTACCCATGACTGTGGAAATGAAATCTGTTCCACCTTCATAAAGAGCTAAAACAGAACATTTAAATGAAAAATGAAGCCAGTTTTCTCCTTTTAGATGAAACACACATTGCATGGTGATGAATAACACGTGAGTGTGAGTTCAGACACACTTCCAGGAAATGTTGGACAGCTGTGAGCAGCATTTCCCCGACGTTGACATCTTAAGCTTTCACCAATCTCTGACCTAACTTTGCTCTTTCCTTATCACCCAACTCAGCCTCCCCCCTGTTCTCTGATCCGCTGCTTCCATTACTCACCAACGTTGGACATCTCAGGCACTCTGGCGTAGTACGGCCCGTGTAGAAACTCCGGCGGATTATCGTTGATGTCCTGAACCTTCACGATAAACTCTGACGGAGGCTCCAGAGGTTTATTCGTGTCTCTGGCCACAGCCTGGGCTGTTAAGGTGTACTGGGCTTGCTCCTCGCGGTCCAGAGTTTTTGTGGCATGGATGTTGCCCGTCTTGTCGTCAATAACGAAGATTGTTCCAGCGCCTTCGCCGGATAGGATGTATTTGATGTTACCGTCGCCGGAGTCTACATCAGAGTGGAGCTGGACAGATGGAAAGACATAAAAACACATTTTTAAGCAGATAGTCGACAAACTAAAGAGCTGGAAGAGTTAACCATGGAGGTGGGAGGTGACGTTCTACATTACAGCCAATAAAACACCAATACAAAGAGATTTAGAACACCATCATGAACAATGAAGACTGTAAAACATTCGGTTAAATCCTTTTTATCCTCACCGGCCCTCCACCAGGAAATAAGATGCATTGCAAATATCATTTGTTGTTTGTTCTGAGAGCCGCTGCTCGGCGTGATTAATGACGTTGTTACAGAGGAGAACCACCAATCATCTCCACCAGAATGTCACCGTGACCTCTCGCAGCTTTTTCTCGCGCTTTGATAAATGTGAAAAGTGCGCCTAAATCTTGTTGGCAGTTCGCTGGGCCCACACCATGACTGGAGCTGGAGGGCGCTGTGACCTGCAGACATAGACTAATTCCGTTTTAAGAATAAAAAGGGGAAAATAAGACTTACCCTGCCAACCAGAACCGGGTCTGGACCGGTGTACTCCTCAATGACAAAGAACTGGTTCCACACCCATCCACGTTTGGACCTGTGCAGAACCTGTCCTTCCTTCCCTGTCCGCTGTTTGTGTCTGTGCAGCAATAAATGACCTACAATTATTTTAAAAAGAGAAAAAAAAGGTCAGAAATGCAGGTATTTAACAGAGCCGTTGGTACAGCTGTGATCCAAACACTTTAACAAACAGATTACAAATGAAAAGCTGGGTTTGGTTCAGCCTTTGTGGAATAAATGAATTAAAACAGAACTCTATTATCTGACATTACTCTTATTATTATTACTGAAAAACAAAAAGCAGCAACTTTGTGACAACAGGCCTGATTTTTAATTGCAGGTGAAAGGTTCAAGTCCCAGCTGAAAAATGTGGGTTGTTTGTATGAACCACACACACTTTGTGTTTCAGGTGGCTCTTAGCGAGGCACTTAGCCTCTGTTTGTTGCAAGCGCTGAGCGGCAGGTGCAGCTGACATGTTGAACATCTGTAAGTGAAGAGTGCTCAGCAGGAAAACAAACAGCTAAATGAGTCTAAAAAAAACTATGGAAGATGTTGGGAGTGAGCGATGTGACTGAGGAGAAAATGAGTAAAAATGTTGCTTTTCCAATCTGGAAATGAGAACGGATAAGAACACTTTAATTATGATATAGTTTGTATGAATAAACTGAAAGGATTTCTGTGGTTTTTAAAATGTAGAAACATCCTCAGAAACGGCTGGATGTGTTGGAGAGAGCATACACGTGAAAGCTGAATGGTTTTACAGCCTACCACTCCAAGTTAACCCACATATATGAAACTTGGCTCAAAATGCTGTGAAACAATCTGATTTCTGTCTTCTGGCCCCTTAATGGACACCAGAACACAGAAGTTTACACTATAAAAAGTTTTACACATCACTTTGTATTAAATGGTAATGTCTCTAAAACAAATTTAGGTACTTTTTTTCTATTTTGTTAAAGAGATAAATAAAGTCTTTCCTGTCGTCTCCACCCCAACCTGTCGGGGCAGATGGCTGCCCTCCCTGAGCCGGGTTCTGCCGGAGGTTTTCTTCCTGTTAAAGGGGAGTTTTTTCCTTCCCACTGTCGCCTCGTGCAGCTCAGGATGGGGGATTGGATCCAAGTCATGACTCGATGCAATCAGTTGGTTTCTATTATAGGATATGTATGAATTGGCTTGAAATGATGAGTATGTAAAGTTCCCTGTGGCAACATTGTTATGAAGTGGCGCTATACAAATAAAGTTGAATTAAAGACCTCTTATTACAAAAAATGGACTTTTTTTTGTAATGGTTTGGGTCTTTATGGGTGAAAGGATTCTGATGATGTTTGAGTGATTTGTGATGAGGAAACCGTGGCGTTTCGTCCTACCTTGATGTCTGTGTTTGTGGTGTCTGTGCTCCAAGGAAGTATTTCCTTTCCTGGTTCCTAATGCAACGCTACAGAGCAGAGAAACTCCCAGCAGCACCAGGAGGGCCCTCAGCAGCCCCAAACCCTGCCGCTTCATTATTAGCATCGCCATCTTGCCCAGCCTGAGCAACCGTGCACTTCTCTCCGCCTCCGACTGTCTGGTTCCTCTCAGTGGAGCTCTGCTCCCTCTGAGGCGGTATCCTGCGTTTTCTGATCAAGACCCTCCTAGTTCATTAGTTCAGATGAGGCCTGTAGTTGCTCTGCAGATACTCATCACCGACTTGCTACGCTGCTGCCTTCGTTCTCTTAACTTTTCCGTCTTCTTGCCTCTCAGATAGTGTTTCCTCCTCGTGTCTTCCAGTCAAAGAGCCTGAAATAGAGCAGAAGAAAACGCAATGTTGTCAGTGACAACAGCAAAGTAAAACACTTCATGTGCAAAAACCTTCTGTTTTGCACGTTCACGAAAACATTGCAAATTGAGTTGAGAACCGGCTTGTCAGCAACATGTCAGGTTAATTAGGACAATGTACTAATTACATCGACAGTGTTGTCTGGAAACCCATCAGCTTTGATTTAATTAGATCCGGACAGATTCATCGTAGAGGCAGAAGGCCAGTCTGTTTTCATCTCTTTGCAGCTCTTTCAAATACATTCACGTAAAATATTTTATACTGCCCAGACCCGGACGTAAGCAGTGCGGAGTAAGGCTGCACAATTAATCGGGGCGGCTGTAGCTCAGGAGGAAGAGCAGTTGTCCTTCAACGGGTAAGTTGAGGGATCGATTCCAGGCTTCCCCTGAAATGGCGAAGTGTCCTAGGGCAAGACACTGAACCCCAAACTGCCCTCCGATGTGCCTATCGGGGTATGAGTGTGTAGAATGAGTGTGTGTGTGAATGGGTGAATGTGACAAGTAGTGTAAAGCGCTTTGAGTGGTCTGTATGACTAGAAAAGCGCTATAGAAGTACAAGTCCATTTACCATTTAATCAGACTTTGATCGTGATCACGATTTTGGTGGCCACACTTAAATAAACCTGATTGTCAACGATATTTATATTTAAAATGCGAGTTCTGCTGCATGCTAGCAGTCTGCCGACCACCAGGGGGCGAACATGAGGTTAAGGCTTCATTAAGTTGCCTAAATACCAAGCGCGCATTTTTTTACCAGCAGCCCGTGAAGTATCGTTGGATTGGTTGGACATTTGAGGTGGGCGTGGTTAACCACTTCCGCATTTTTCCTGTTGCAGGTAAAACGGATTGTTTTGATTAAACAGCTGATTGAGGTAGTAAAAAAATATGAATATTTTTACAACATGTGGCATTAAAATACACGAACCCTGCTGCGTGCACAACCCGCCCTGCCGCGGACTAAATTGGTCGTTAAATATGAAATAAGCAGCTTCACTGCACAAAAAGCAGACATCGCCGCCCACATTGATCCCTCCCAGCTTCAGACGAAGCTTCTGGTGGAGGAAGTAACAAGCTTTAGACTGATGAGAGCAAGTCATGTTGAGAATGGAAAATACAGCTGTGCAATAAAAATAGATATTTTTCCAGACACAATGAATGATTGTGATTAATAATCATGATTACAATATTTACAATATTTTGGTCATAATCATGCAGCTCTAGCAGAGTTTATTTAAGCTTTTAATTTCTTAGTGGTGTGAATGCTCAAGTTAGACAAACCCTCCGGGTTTGACTGTTAGCCTCGAACCAATGTGTCTGGCCTTGCAGCATAACTGCAGGTAAGGGATGAGAAGACAAAACAAGTTGATTTGTGCAGCATATTTCACATACATGTACAGTACTGCTTTACGTAAAACATTATAAGTATTACAGTTGGTGCAAAAAAAGCACTGAAATGTCGTTAAAAGCAGCAACAAATAGCAAAAATCACAAAAGATATATTCAGTTAAAATTATTAAATTAAGATAGGTTTAGAGTTGGTGCGTAAATTTCATAAAAAGGTGCGTCAAAAGTTTGTTCCACTTGTTTGCAGCAAACAGCTAAATGTTTAGTCTGGATTCTGATCTGGTCTCTAGTCACTGGTCTGGTCTCTGGCCTGGTCTCTGGTCTGGACTCTTGTCTGGTCTCTTGTCTGGTGTCTGGTCTGGACTCTAGTCTGGACTCTAGTCTGGTCACTGGTCTGGACTCTAGTCTGGTCTCTAGTCTGGTCACTGGTCTGGACTCTAGTCTGGTCTCTAGTCTGGTCACTGGTCTGGTCTCTAGTCTGGTCACTGGTCTGGTCTCTAGTCTGGACTCTTGTCTGGTCTCTGGTCTGGTGTCTGGTCTGGACTCTAGTCTGGACTCTAGTCTGGTCTCTAGTCTGGTCACTGGTCTGGACTCTAGTCTGGTCACTGGTCTGGTCTCAGGTCTGGACTCTTGTCTGGTCTCTGGTCTAGTTTCAGGTCTGGACTCTAGTCTGGACTCTAGTCTGGTCACTGGTCTGGACTCTAGTCTGGTCTCTAGTCTGGTCACTGGTCTGGACTCTAGTCTTGTCACTGGTCTGGTCTCAGGTCTGGACACTTGTCTGGTCTCTGGTCTGGTGTCTGGTCTGGACTCTAGTCTGGACTCTTGTCTGGTCACTGGTCTGGACTCTAGTCTGGTCTCTAGTCTGGTCTCAGGTCTGGACTCTTGTCTGGTCTCTGGTCTGGTCTCAGGTCTGGACTCTTGTCTGGTCACTGGTCTGGACTCTAGTCTGGTCTCTAGTCTGGTCACTGGTCTGGACTCTGGTCTGGACTCTTGTCTGGTCTCTGGTCTGGACTCTAGTCTGGACTCTTGTCTGGTCACTGGTCTGGACTCTAGTCTGGTCTCTAGTCTGGTCACTGGTCTGGACTCTGGTCTGGTCTCTAGTCTGGTCTCAGGTCTGGACTCTTGTCTGGACTCTTGTCTGGTCTCTGGTCTAGACTCTGGTCTGAAATCTGGTCTGGACTGGCTGAACTGAGTCTTTGTATCCAGGCTGTGATTTAGGTTTACATTTTCTAAACATATTACAGACACATTCTGGACCCCCTGGTGATGGTGACCTAGTGGCAGAGGTGTAAACAGTAGAAGTAGACAGTAGAAGTAGAAAGTAGAAGCAGAAAGTAGGAGTAGACAGTAGAAATAGACAGTAGGAGTAGACAGTAGAAATAGAAAGTAGAATTTGACAGTAGAAATAGAAAGTAGAAGTAGACAGTAGAAATAGAAAGTAGACAGTAGAAGTATAAAGTAGAAGTAGACAGTAGAAGTATAAAGTAGAAGTCCTGTCCTGCAGCTCTTTCCAACCAGTCCCTAAACCAGGTGAATGTAATCAGCTCGGCTCCACTGCAGGTAGATGAACCTGTTAGTGGAAACACCGGTTCTAAATGCATCACTAGATCCAACATGGCAGGACTTCTACTTTATTTTTACTTCTGCTTCTACTTTATACACATCTGCCTGGTGGTACCATGCCAAAACAAGACACCAACACTTTTCTATATGAATGGTCATAATTCCATTTCTTCTAGAAAAATTCCACCAAATTCTTGTTTTTATTTAATTTAATGACGGCCTTGTAATGGACTGGCGAGCTGTCCAGGGTGTACCCTGCCTTTCGCCCAAAGACTGCTGGGATAGGCTCCAGCTTCCCCACGACCCTTCATCAGACTACACGGTTAGGATGATGAATGAATGAATGGATGAATAATTTAAATGAGGACAATGCACATTAATGAACACTTTGTATAAATTCTATACAGTGTGTAAATATGCCAGATTTAGCTAGAAGGTACTTTCCATCTGTATTCCTCAGACATTTACAGACATTAAGAAAAATAAAAACATAAATCAAATTACACACACACACACACACACACAAAAGTCAATCCACATACTGTATACTGCATATTTAAACCTCATCTGTGTCTACAGACCAGATCTGCGTTTGTTTCGCTCAGCTTTTGCACCCAGAGCCGTGTCTATGGATGCTCCCAGATAGAATGACAAATCAGAGCAATAAAATGTGTAAAGCAGCTCTGAGCTGCATTTGTTATTGCTTGTTTGGTCTTATAGAATCAAACCCACTCAGTATTAGTTAACTGGTTTTGATTGGTGCAGCCCGCCCCAGACATGGTGGGAATCTGTTTATAAGCGGGGGAAGCCAAACACATTCTGACAGAGTAAATGAAACATGAGCTCGTAGATTTATTTGCTTCCCGGGCCGGTACAGTGCCTTGCTGCATCCTTACTTTGCTGTAGAAATGATTGCAGGAGTTGTTAATAACACAAAACACCTAAAAAAAAATGTGCGAACGATGTCCCACGTTGACTCTCTGTTTCTTTCTCTTTTGTTACCTCCATCCTTTGATTTCATCCTCCGTATTAGCCGTTCTTTCTTTGCCAAAACCAAATGAGCAAATGCTGTGCAGACAAATGGGTTTTAATCTGAAGTAGATAAGAATCCTCCCGCGAGGCTCATCGGTTCCTGTTGATCACAAGACCAGCAAACCCGGGAGTGTTGATAGTCACTCCCTTACCAGCTCATCATCTGTCCAATTATTCCCCAGTCCTCTGACTGATGCATATATCTGTTTGAAGATGTGTGTGTGTGTGTGTGTGTGTGTGTGTGTGTGTGTGTGTGTGAGATGGTGCCGTCATCCATCTATCTTGGCCTTCCAGCTACTTCTTTGGCGCTTGATGCAACTAATCGAGGATAGGACTGGAATGGGAAAAGGTGAAGAGTTTGGAGGATTATTTTGCCAAATTAAAGCAGAAAAGATGTAGATTTCATTTATTATTTGGTTGTTTTAACAAATAAGAGAGGTGATAGCAATGAAAAGCTAAATTCAGAACGACCTGCTTTATGAAAGTTGTGTGACTAAATTTGCCTAATTGGACAGAAGATGAGCAAAACCTTCAAAGAAGTCTTGAAAATACCAGCGAAACTGGAAGACAATTACACACTCTGGCGTGCACTTGTTCCCAGAGCTGACACCTGCTATAGACAATCTATTAACAGGCCTTCAAGCTGTCATCGCAGCGTCAAATTAAGCGGCGGCTTTATTTAACAAGTAAAAATAAAGTGTCCAAAATAAATTGCTTTCCCCAGTCGACCGATTTCCTGCTACAGGTCATCAGTTATTCCTTTAAAAATCTGTCAAATCTGTCAAGTCAAACAAATAAAAAACGAGACTGCTAAAGTAAAAGATTGATGGGAGTGTGCAGAGTGACAGCTCAGATGAACTCAGTGTGACTGAGTCTGATAGTGGGCGACTTGCTTGATGACACAAGAGTGACCCTAGTGTTGCATCCGGCCGAAACAACTTGGAAACGATTTTCTTTCCGTCTAGATCCGGAATAGTAATGAGATTTTCTAAGATTGTATTGATTTATTAAAGGAATTATACATATGAATGAATCTACAGTATTGTCTTGAGTCAGGCTTGTTTTTCGAAGCATTCTCATGCTTGTATATTCATGCATGTTTATTCAACATGCAACTTTAACTAATGAAGGTGAAAAGCAGGACAGAGGCCGGGGCTCCCTTTAGGGCATTTCACTAAAGAGAAACATGCTGTTCTGAAAGGAAATAACCTTATTTAAAAACAAAAACAACCATGTTGAACACGCCTACTTCACAGAATAAAGCTGAGTTCATGTCCAAGAAAAACATATGACGCAGCCTGTATACAGCGATCCACTCCATACTTCATATGCAACAACTCTTTAACAAGGCAATCCTCAGTATGTGTGTGTGTGTGTGTGTGTGTGTGTGTGTTGTTGCTTTCTAAAGGTTGACAGAGCAACGCAGAGCGAGGCAGAGGCAGAAACTGTAGCACTGAAACAGACAGTGATAATGACTCCCCAGGGCGAGCATGCCTTTTGGCCAGACAACTTCCTCTGTCTGCATACATGACTCAAGAGTCACATTTGAATAGGGAACAGTATGTCCATGCATGAGTGTGTGTGCACCCACACTATTCCCTTGGGTTCAGAGCGTCGCTGGGAATCCATGAGTCAAGTCTTTGAGTATACTGCTTTGATTCACTGGCTAACATTAGATAGTAGCTGAATGCATACTGTGTGAGTGTGTGTGTGTGTTTTTGAGAGGGTGTTGCACAGAGATCAGAGCAGTGGGGTTTAAAAAATATGTGTGATATGCTCCGCTGGCTGACATGTCCTCAAATCAACAGTAAGACCACATGTGTTTTAGATTATCAGTGATCACGACTGAATGTGTGTCCTTAAAAGTGTTTGTGTGTGCAGGAGACTGTACAGCTAGCACGTCCATATGGCGCCCTGAAGGGTTAGAAAAGGGTCCCACGCGGGTGGAGTGTCCATGGTGGCCATGTGGGTTTCAAGTTGGTTCTGGCAGTGGAGGCCCCATGTAGGTCCCATATCTCAGCCATCATGTCCATGTGGGGCCCATAAGGGTTCTGTGCTATGTGGGTACTGTGAATGTGAAGCCCAAGGGGGCCCAAGGTGTCTCCATAAGGCAGGAATCTCCCAGTCTGGTCCTTGAGGACCAGTGTCCTGCAGGTTTTGGACTTTTCCCAATGCAAAACATCTGATCCAAATAAAATAGATCTCTGCAGCCTGTTAAGTTCTGCAATCTGTTAATGTTCCATTCATATGAATGAGGTGTGTTGCTGCAGTGACACATCACTTACCTGCACAATACCGACCCTTGAGGATGGGATTTGGAAATCATTGCCATAAGAGATGTAGGTGGGCATGTGGAGCCCATGTGGCCTGGCTAATTGGGCCTAAGTGGGCTAAAATCCAGTCCGAACTAACCTGAAACCCATGGGGACAAACACCGGTCAGGCCAACTGCAGACAAATCCACATTGGACCCTTATCTGCAGCCCAGATTCAACCCTTTAGGGCGCCAGGCTTTGTGTCTCAGCTTGGGAGGGATTACACCTGGTTTTCATAGAAGCACATTAATGATCAAACCATCATTTTCTGTTAAAAGATGGATAAATTTGACAACTCTACTTTTGTTTTATTTCTTAACTTTGCACCAAAAATCCATCAAACTGAATAACATGTGATTCCCAACAAGCCATCTGTGCGTCAAGTAAAAGTTTGTTTGAGCAGGTAAATGAATATTTCATGGCAAGTATTGCTCTTTTTCTTCTTGTTTTTCATGTCATGTCCCGAAAGCTGAAACTCTGCTGGTCAAACAAATCCTCAGAAAGGGAAAAATAAACATTAGGAGGCAGATGAGACGCTCTGCCTGTTGGATCTTGATGCATAGAGAGCATATGTCTGAACAAAGGCTTCTTTCCAGAAATGCTTTTAATGTCTTTATTGTTTGAATCATAAAGAAACAAAATTACATAGTAAAAAACAACAAAAAAAAGCTTGTTTGAACAACTTTCCTTCCTTTAAACACAGTTTGCTTCCATTTCTGAAATGCTGTAGACATTCTAGCTTGTTCCCATTAGACAACAAGAACCGAATGCTTTTCTGTTTTCTTCTCACACCATCTTTCTTTCTTTTTGTCTTCTCTCTGTTGGTATCTCGTTCTCCCACGGCTGGGTTTTCATTACTTTTCTCCTCGTTGAGCCAAACCTCCAACAGCAGCCATTAAAATAACTTTGGTAAATGCTTGAGAAGTATATAGAGAAAGAAAGCAGGCTTGACCCTAATTTCTTTTTCTCTGCTCCAACTTTCCCTCTGCTTGTCTCTACGGAGGTCAGTACTAATGAACGTGATGGAGTACAGCATATTCACGTATGAAAGTGATGCATGAAGTCTGCCTGAGTGCACTGATTCTGTGTTCTGTGGGGGAAGGGTAACCTCATCATAACCTCACTGTATCTCTTATCAACAGAGACATGATAGAGTTCTCTAATCAATCCATTTTCATGCAGGTTTTCCTTGTGGCCCAGGTTTTAATAGATGTTTCATACAAAACAAATTGGGAAAAATATATTTTTTCATGTGATCATTTAGAATTTACATCATGGCTGTTACTGCTTGCCACCATCTTTACACAACTTGGAGATTCCATTAAAACTGTGTAACTTTTGGCCACTTGGAGCTTTAAACCTGTAAGTTCCTGCTTGGGCTGCACAATTAATCGGATTTTCATCGTGATCACGATTTTGGTGGCCTAACCTGATCTAGTTAAATAGACCTGATCGTCTATGATATTTACATTCAAAAAGCGAGCTCTGTTGCATCTCTGATCACTCAGGTTCTCAACCAGCAGTCTGCCAACCACCAGGGGGCGAACACGTGGTTAAGACTTCATTAAGCTGCCTAAAGACCAAGTGAGCACACCTTTTACCAGCAGCCAGTTAAGTACCGTTGGATTGGTTGGACATTTGAGGTGGGCGTGGTTAACACGGAAAAGCGCGAAGCAGTAAGATGCTGCTTCCACATTTTCCCTTTTGCAGGTGAAACTGGTTGTTTTGATTAAACAGCTGATTGAGGCGGTAAAAAATATGAACATTTTTACAACATGTGGCATTAAAATACACAAACCCTGCTGCGTGCACAACCCGGCCTGTCGCGGACAAAGTTGGTCGTTAAATATGAAATAAGCAGCTTCATTGCACAAAAAGCAGACATCGCCGCCCGCATTGATCCCTCCCAGCTTCAGACGAAGCTTCTGGTGGAGGATGGAACAAGTTTTAGACTGATGAGAACAAGTCATGTCGAGAATGGAAAATACAGCTGCATCAAAACACTGGATTAGAAATATGAGATCCCTTAGTGTAATTATTTTTCCGAAGGGCCGTTGCCTGCACTGTATAAAAAATGTCAACATCAATAGAGAGGGAGCGCTATATATATGTATACGTAGAGTTGCCAGGTAGGTTGTATAAAAGTGGTGCATTAAATGGTTATTTACAAGTGGTGCATGTTTTTCCAGAGACAATGAATAATTTGTGATTAATAATCGTGATTACAATGTTGATCGAAATAATCGTGATAATTATTTTGGACATATTTGTGCAGCCCGACTTCCTGCATACCACATGACACTGTCACTAGATTAAATGAAAAATAAACAAGCAATAATAAAATAAAGAGCCTTTATTTGTGTTTTTCTAGAAATGTTTAGGGAGTCATGTTAGCTTTGGTCTATAGCCGATTAGCTTCAGCTAGCCGCATTTAGCTTCTATTAAATAGCAAAATAAAGACACAAACGTATCCTGCAACGTTCTGCAGCTCATCAGGTGCTTACTACCTTTGGTTTGAATAAGCGCTGGCTGAAAGATGTGGAGAAGTTCATTACATCTGGTACTTTTGCACAACAGGCAATGAGCTAACTTAGCACCTTGCTAACACTGAGGCAAACAGAGGATTTTACATCCACACTGTTCTTCCATTAGACTCGAACCAGCAGGTGAACTCGTGCCTTTCCTCTGGAGCGATCCCTTTCCCACTTTCTGTTTCTGGCCTCCTCAGACACCGTTTTCACCTTCTTACTTTGTTCAGCAATGACAAAAAAGTAGCACAAAGCAGAGCCGTGGTGTTTATAGAGGGGTTCGTAAAGCGCTGCAGGTCACATGATCCCATGAGAGACGGATCCGCTCCTGCAGAGCTGAGTTACAATATGTGGTTTCTGAAGAAGGCAGCCCCCTCGGAGCGCCAACACCCGTCAAGCAGAAATCATCTATTACTCCCATTAGGTTTATGTTTGGGTCAAGTTTCACAGTTTCCCTTTAATTACAGTATCAAAAACTGCAATTAATTCATTATAAAGATGCGTCAATATTGTTGCTTTCCATAAATAATTATGTCTAAATCATATCAGATGATGAAATAATGTTTTAAATGAAAACAGATTTATCCAACGTTTGTGTTCATGCTTGTCTTGCTTTGCTATCCTGCCATATGAGTTGCAGAGGAGACATGCATGAGTAGGAAAATACAGCAGAAGAAGTGTTAATTCCATTCAAACCAACAGGCTAAGTCGTCCTTTATGGATTTGTTTGGTTGTAGAAAACTAAGCTCAAGATGTGATTGTGTAGGACGCCTCACCAGCCTGTAAGGCGCGCTGTAAAAATGCTGCAGTAAAAGGAGGCGATGCATCGGGCAGGAAGCCAACCAGCTGGGGGACCTAAAATCAAGGTAAAGGTGCTGCAACTGGAGGGAACATTGTGTTTCAGTGAAAAGAGTCAAACTGTGGACGAACTTCAGAAAGGAAATCAGAAAAGCTGAGAACTGTGCAATAAAACGGCATATTTACCAGCAGCAAACTGGGTTGTTGTGGTTTTTGTATTATTTTATGTTGAATATAAGATAAAATTGCTGAAAATGAAAGCGGGGGTTGTGATAAAATGGCAGATATCAGTTTTTTCATCCTATTACTCCTTTTCATTGTTTCCATTTACTTGCTTTTTGTTTTATTTTGCTCGATTTGCTTTTCATTGAATCAGATTGCAGAAATAAAATAAAAATAAACAGGATTAAATCAAGTTTATGTTGCCTGATGAAGCATTAACGTTAAATGTAGGGATGTTCGATATCATGGGTAAACAGATATTGGATAATATCGAAATCGATTTCTACTTTTTTTTTAATGACATAAGTTTTACACAACATGTATAAAACTCTTCAAGTTTGAATCAAATCAGATACTTTTATTCATCCCCGGGGGGAAATTCAAGGTTCAAGCCAGCTCGTCCAAGGTTTGACATCCAGACATGTTCAAACTTGCTTTTGGAACATTTGCATGTGAAGAACATTAAACGCCACATATAAATCACATGCGCTTCACACAGAAAAAGTCTCTTAGAAATCACATGAAAATGTTACATGTAGCATGTGCATGTCAACACGTGTCTTTTCTGCAAGAGTTTTAAATAAACTAAATTTCCGGGTGGCTTTGCATATTTATGGTGTCATGAAATGTATTTACATCTCATTAAAATCAACAGATTATTTTTCCCACAGTAATTATTTCAAGAAAAATCGATACCTGTGACATCTGCAGGATTAGTAATAAATAAACTGAAGATGAGCAACATGAAACTTTAGTAAAATGCAGATTCTCATCGCATAACATTTATTTCTTTTACGTTCTCAAACTAAGTAATTATTGGTTTCTGCTGCTCAATGCCTTTTAGGCAAAAGTGAAATATGCACAAAACTACACGTCATTGATCAAAATGACGTATAAAAATTTCATGTTTGAATAGATTTAGAGTATTATGCAAATTATAGGGACGGGTTTACAGCTGGTCTCTGGTTGGTTCAGAGGATGGACTCAAGGACGCCACAAGCAGGGCGCCCTCCGGGCCCCTCTGTTGCTCTACACGCTATCTAAACAGATGTGACATATTTTTTCCAAGTTTATGCAAGTATGGGAAAGAGGGTCAGGAGAGGTTTAAAATGAGATTTTCTGTTACTGTAAAAATCCAGCCCTACTCTCCAAAACAAATCCCTGAGCTGCTCTGCAGCAGACGCAAAGCCCTGGACTGCCTCTGCCTCTCTCGCTCGCTCGCTTCTCGTGTGGGTTTCATGAGGAGAGACTTGATAAATTGAGGTGTGGATGCGATGGAACAAGTGGAGCTATAAGAGACATTAACACTGCTCGTGTTTTGATCCGACTGTCAAGTTCATTTTATCCGGACCTCTGAGTTTGGATTTTTCCCTGCAAAAGAACGTGCAGAAATCTCCTGCTGGAAGATGAAGTGTCGGGAAGACCTGGCAGAAAAATGTGGCCAGTAAATTCAAGTTATCAAGTAGGTTTTTACTGAAATGAGGAGACCGCAGAGTGAGAAAAGGGGAACTCAGGGAAGGACACAAAAATCTGAAAGGCAAAGGAACGGCCAGAGTCGGTGTATTAAAGTTCACTGTGGGTGTCGTGTTTCGGCCGCCGGCTCTTTGTGGTCTGTTAAAAGCTGAAAAACACAGCGGTGCTGAAAACAGACACCCAGCGTTTAGCTCACACCACGAAACCTGAGGCTTAATTGCCTTTCAATTAAAGGAACTAATAGAAGCATGTGTGTGAGCGTGTGCGTGTGGGGGGGCGAAGCAATTACCATGAAAGAAGTGCGAAGCTTCCTCAGCATTCACCAAAATAGGTATTAATGAGCGGCTAGCAACTCTGATACACTCAGGCACACACTCCGACTTACTGCAAAGTAGCTCTTTTCTCTGTGTGTGTGTGATTGAGTGAGTGTTTGCATGCATGTGTGGAAAGGCGGCTGAATCCTATTAATCCATTAGTAAAATTCAAGAGCTAATTACTTTCCAAAAGACCCTGCGTGCGCTGCGTTCCTGTGCACTAACACGGCTTTCTAATGTACGATTCATTAACATGGCTAATCAGCATCATTTTCTCATCGCTGCTTTGAGGGACAAAAGTAAAATGTGCATCAAGACACGACATGTACAAAGTATTCTGGAGGAATTTTAACTACATTGCACGTCAGTAATCATAATTTTGTTTAATAATATATCTATTTTCTATATATTTGTCTTATAAATCGAAGAATATTTGGATTTGTTATCTGTTGTGATATTTTTTTCTTTCACTAAACTGGATGCAGAAAACAAAAACAAAAGGTTTTAACAGTAATATATATATATATATATATATATATATATATATATATATATATATATATATATATATATATATATATATATATATATATATGTATATATATGTATATAAATGCAAGGCACATGAATAGTAGCTGCCAATTCCGATGAAGGAATAAACAGATAAAGTCTCATGGTGGTTCGCTTCCACGCTTTGCTTCTGGGAATAAACTTATTGATTATGTATATTGAAGAAATTATGAGAAGATTGATTTGGTTTTTGTGAAATGAAATTTTATTTGCTCTTTATGTATAATCACAGATTTAATGGCTTTTAACATTAAACATGGACATTTATAGTGTTCACTGCGATCTTCTGGGTTTTTTTTTTGGTATTTAAAAATACAGTCAAATACCTAAAATGACAAAAAAAAACCCTCAGAAATAATAGATTATTTTTACAGTGCAGATAAAGACAGTGGTACAGACTGTAATCACTGACTGTGATAATTCCACGGCTATCGGTGCACAGTGAGCGGAATCACTCTGGAACTAGATTTGGTAAGAATGAAGTTTAATCGCAGCCAAATCCTGTCAGCTGTTATCCATCAACAGAGCGGTGACGCGCTCCGTGGCCTCGATCTTCGATAGGTTTCTGATAGAACGGTTAAAAACGGATCCGTTTGCACCGGGAGGCAGATGAGTTTCCTCCTGGGAGAAAAAAGCTTCTCCTGAAAGCAAATTTATGTGGTTGTGTAAAAGGTGCAGCATCATTGAGAATGAATGTGGGGCTGATGAGCTTTTAGGAAAGGGGGGGGGGTAATGTTCAGTTAATATCATACAAATAGTGTTTTGTAGTTCATACATGCAGTAACATATCTGAGAACATGCTGGCAGGGAGAACGCCACGCTCTTATCATTTATAGAGGACTGGTCCAGTCCTGGGGGGTCGGTATCCGGCAGGTTTTTGTTGTTTCCTTCCACCAACACACCTGATACAAATCAGATGGATCCAGCGGCTTCTTGTCAATTTATGAATTTCGGTCAGGTGTGTTGGAGCATGGAGACCACAGAAACCTGCAGATGCCAGCCCTGGAGGGCTGCAGTTTGACTGCTTTGCTTTAGATGCTCAGAAGTTACAAACCAGAAAGCAAACACCTGAATCCGAAGGAGAAACATTACGCAGGTGCAGATAAGCACCTTCTTATTTTCTTTGATAGATTTGATTGATTAAAATATAGAAATAAACAAGAAAACAATACAACAAAGAAGAGAAGATATGTAAATGGATGTATCTGTACGTTTATCCAGTTAGATTTTTTCAGACATGTTTGCACAGCAGCTGCTGATTCATCTTGTATGTGGTGAAGATTCAGGTCCATGAACTGATGTGTTTTTCTCATATAGAAGAAGCTGGTTGAAGCCATCACATCATCACCGCTTCTCGTGTTTATTCTGCAGGTTTACTCAACAGAAACCTTTAAAGTTACAAAACAGGAGTTTCAGTAATGCATGCAGAGAACAAAGAACTCTCCCACATATTCTGCTTTGTTTCTGTCACAACAAATTAGCTGGAGCACGCTCTTCTGATTCGTAGTCTGCTAAATGAACAAAGCTGCTAATGGAGGTGGCAGACAAACACGTTTCTGACTGTTGCATGTGACTCGCTAACAACTAATTACACATTATTGTGTTTCACATTAAAGGCTGAATTATTCTGCCACAGAACTTTCTCTGAGAGCGTTTCTGTTCTCATCCCCTGTTTCTGAAAGTCACACACTTAGTGAATGATGTGCAGCGGGACGCTTCCCTGCAGACAGGACAGCCATTTCTTTTAAGATTATTGGGGAAACATGCAGTTTAACCGACTTTATTCTTCTCTGCTGCGACTCGTTGTGACCGCCGTTCGTCTCTATCGTGACAGCTGCATAATTTCATGCATCATGCATTCAACAAGGGACAGATCGGTTCCAACACACACCCAGTATTTTCCTCACAGAACCGTGATTATGGTCTTTGCATGGTTACTTAAGTACCTTTCTTATTCATCGTCTGTTCAGTGAAACTCGTTTAAATGGATGTGAAAAAGTAGAATGAATGTTCCTGGGAAGCTTAGGCCCTGCCATCATCCTTCCTGAATAAAAACAGGGTGAATTCAGGGGGGAAAATCAATTTTTAATACAGAAAAACATATTAAACCACCATTTTTTATATATATCCAACAGCAAAAAGTCCCAGCGGTGCTGTGAGTGCTGCAGCAGGGAGCATCTCTGCTGCTTCTCATTTGGCCTTTAAGTTCACGAGGAAATCCTCTGAGCTGAAAACAAGTTAATGACTAAACCAATCAGCTTTCTGGGTTTTCCTAAATGAGCAGCAAGCATGGACAGTAAAACAACAGGCGCGCTGATGAGACATGAGCTTGAGGCGAGACAATGCGCTTCCAATTAGCCTGCTGACCACATTTTATCGGCTACGGCTTTGCTGGGGGATGCCCTCTGCATGGGATTTAACTTTGTGAATGCTCACATCTGGAGAGATGAGGTGCACATTCTAAACATTCGCAGTTAATTACACGGACTTACCCGCCATTACAGAACGGGGGAAATGTTGTGTGAAGACCTTCCTGGAAAACTGCAGTCAAACGGGTTTGTTGGCCCGTTTGATTCATAATAGAAACATTATGAATGGCTTCTGAGCAGCGTCTTTAATTAATTCTCTATTTAATTCCTCTCCATGCTACCATGGCCTTCTGTTTTTTTTTTTTGTTTCTTGTAAAACCAGTTTTCTCCTCTTTTGCCTCTCTGTATCATTTCCCTCTCTGTCACAGTCCAGGAGGATTCATCATTGCAAATTACAGCCTTGGAATATGAGGTTAGACCAATGCTGTAATCACTGCAGAAGACTTGAACAATATACTGAACGTGGATAATTATGTGCTGCTACAGACCATCACATGTTTTGTTCTTCATCTTAGTTTACTTTTTATGTGAAATTTGGAGCAATCAGATGCAAACATCTGCAACGTGTGCTTTATGATTCGTTGGAGGTTCTCCGTTGCCGGAGATGCAGGACATGGACACTGTCTTAAAGTTTCCTGCCATCCTCTGCATGTGGAAGTTTTATAGTTGGGGGAAAAAAAACAAGTAAATATAAGTCAATAACTGGTTACTGTATATATATTATTGCAGCCTATTGCTCTGCTACAGTCACTTAAAGTCATATTTCCAGTGATATGAAAGGAATGCAGGTTACTAACCAATCCCGCGTTGAGTAGGAAACTGATCCAGCTGTAGTCTAACGCTGCACATGCGACATGCGCAGACGTCGACACGTCGGTTTGTTGGCGGGATGAAGGGTCAGGGTGTCAACTCTGCACAAGCCTCCTCATTGGCTTAAAAAGGGCTTTTGTGGAGCGAGTGTGTCCACTTTCAGCACTTTAAGAATAGCTACAGATGCTAATAATGAAGCGGTAACTGTAATCTCTCTCTGTAATGTATCCGTAGTTACATACTCCTCTAGTTAATTATTATTATATACTACAATATCGAATTTCCCTTTTGGGTTTCATAAAGTATTTTTTATTTCATTTCATTTTATAGTATAATGATAATATAGATAGAAATGCACAAGAGGAATCCATCATGAGTCTGTTTGGACTCTTCAGTTTGCCTTTTATCCACTTTATATGATTTATGCTTAATAAACAGGAAACAATGTAAATCTAAGCAACCTAAATTCAGCACTGCTGAAGTATTTATGAACATATTTGATAATCATATGTTAGCTGTAAAGTCCCGCCACATTTTCTGCCTTCATCACAGATTTATCTTCCATGAATGACGGAAACTGTGGGAAAAACACCGACATGTCCTGATCGAGAGAATCGTATGAATGGAGGATAAATCTGGCTTCTTTAGCTGGTTTGCTGGTTTTCTTCCTTTTCCAGGTGATTGAGGTGTTTTCTCTATTCCAGCAACACGAGGAGCATCCCGACATGCGGCCGCCTTAAATCAGATAAATAACACCTGATTTACTGTTCAGTGTTTTAATGAACAGATCATAAAACTGCTCTAGAAAGTGACTCAAAGTGATTTCTGTTGTCATCTGGCGCTCCATAAAAAATTAAATTAAGTTTAATTATGTTGACCTTGTCGGGGTTGAGCCCTCTCTTATATAAGGAAGGGAAACGCAGACTCTGAATGAGGAGGGAGGAAATGGGCAGCCATGGCAGCGTTACGTTGATGAAGTTTGCTTCTTATTTCCGAGATAATGTCACTGTTTTTTTGTGACTTTGACCACATCAGATCAGGTCCTGCTGCAGAACTACAGGACTCCTGATGACTGGAACATTCTGCAGAGCTTGCAGGTTTGTCGGCGTACTGCAGCCACTTCCTGACCTTTCTGGATATTACTGTTTGGAGTAGTTTAGCTAAACATGGTGGATATGTTCCTTTAAAACAAAATGGGCTGTAATTTCTAAAATGGGCATAATTTTCTAAAATGTTTTGTGTTGAAGTAGATTAAGGTTTCTTTTTATGCTCCCTACCTAGAAAAAGTGCTGGCCAGGATCATTTTTTTCTGTATCTTTTAATCTGAGAGGCACAAAGATAAAAAAGAGAGAGAGATGAGGACAGCAGGAGTTCAGCCAAAACAGATTCTGTTCAGCAATAATTGCTCCGACGTTTATGATTCTTACTGTAGAGCTGGAAATGGGAGGAAACTTCATGCTATTGGAAAAAAATCAGGCAGAATTCTGGGACTGTGCCTGTTTCTGTGTGTGGTTTTGGTCTTTGGGGGGGGGCAGGAAATGGTAGCGTCTGGAACTGATTTGAGGCTGAAGGAAAAATAGAATACTTTGGATTCTTCAAGGTTTGAGGAGCAGAGACGAATGACCACAAAGAGATGAAGAGAGAAAGAAAGTGGTCACATAATCACAAGGGGGAAACAGAAAAATATGGTGGAAAAGAAGAGCCATAAAGATGGATGTATCCCTCTGCACAAACGTCTGAGGGCTTCACGTACGCAGGAGGGCATACCAGGTCTCGGTTTTACAGAAAGACAAAGGGAGCCCACTTTGAGGACATGCTCTGAACTGTGATTCCTGTTCTGGAGATTTCTTTGTCCCCGTTCCTTCCTGGAGGAACCGTTTGGCAGCAGAGCCAGTCAATAAACGAAACCATTTGCAAGACTCTGACTGTAAAGAGGGAAAGAAGTGGAACGTCATCATTTTCACCCTCAGGTTGCTACGACAACAAATGCAGAGTTAGAACTTAGACTTGACACACACACACACACACACACACACACACATGCAAGGAACAGAAAATACCAAGAAGAAAAGTGAAGAAGAGGAAATGTAAAGCTGTAGAGAGCCGGGTGTGAAGGGAGGATGAGGAGAAAAGGGGTGAATAACAGGAGAGGGGGATAACTTGAGACACTTCTGCAGCAGCTTCAGAGTCTCCTGAAAACCTGTTTCACACTACAGCTGTGAAACTGTTTATTTTCTATCCCTTTTCAGCAGCAGTGTGTAAGCATCCGGCTTTGATGCTGCCGGTTACTCTGATCCCTGCGCATGGAAGGAATGACAAGAGGACCCCGACCGAGCCAAACAACAAGGTGGAGGAGGGGGGGGCACAGAAAGCTACTGTATGTGGTCACTCCAAATGATCCGAAATAAAATATCTTTATTTCAGCAACGTTTTAGGCTGCTGTTTTATCATAAAAAGTAAATGTTCATAATCACAACATGCTGTCATCCAGCTTATGGTAAACATCATTTTTAAGTTTAAAAACCAAGTAAAGCAAATTTAAAAGACCAGAAACTGGAGAGTGAAACTGCTTTCCGTCAGCTTTCTGCTTAAAATCTCTGGGGAAGGCTGTAAAATTAGAAATATGTGATGCCTGCAGATTGTGTATAAAAGGTGGATAAAAAGCTTTAACACTGGAACGTTATGAAGAGACCAGCTACGAAGGGTTGGGCAGAAAGCAGAATCCATAGACCCCGCTTCTCTACTTAAACTGCAAGAAAACAATTAAAACCAGAAAAACTGAAAGCACTAAATGAGGGATTGTATCAAACCTGGCAACTTCAGCAGCGGTTTAACAGAGAAGAGAGTTCCGGATCACGACGACTCCCGCCGTACGATTCACCTGCTCCTCCTGCAGTCTCTCTGTGTGTCTGCCGGGTTTTCTACAGCTGAGAAGTCAGTCCACAGCTTAAAGACACCTGGAATATTTCATATCTGCAGCGTGTTTCCACAAAGAGCCACTTTGCTTTGGTTAAGATTTCTTTTTGAGCTGATCAATCCGAAGTTATCAGGATTTGTCTAAAGCGCAGCGTCTATGGAAGGCCAGTTGTGGTTTCACCGCCGTATGAACAACGAAGGTCCATGACTGTTGGCGCACACTTCTTCTAAATACTCCTTTGTGATTGGTTGGTTTGTGATTCACGTGTTTCAAGATTTCTGAATCGTCTTCTTAAATTCATGCAGTAAATGTGGAAGAAAAACCGCAACACAATGCTGAGAAGACATTTCACCAGCATGAGCATCACCGGCCCTGCAGGGAAAACCAACCTAACCTGACTTTTTCCTCCACATATTCATTTCTGGAGACTAAAGACAGTCTGAACAAGGTAAACGCATGTCTTCAATTCTGATCCAGGTCACATTTATAGGTCGTACTCATGGCCAGATTATCCAACGGGAATTGGACTCACGTTGGGCCCACGTTGGGCAAACAGCAGCAGTTTGGACATGAAACAAAATGTACATAAAAGCCAGATAGTTACACCACTACCAACAGTGTGTTGCTACTGATACCACTGGCTGAGAGATGTTAGAAACGTCGTTTCATAGTGTGTCATGCACTATTTTCCCAATGTTGTGGTGGGAAACGGGCCCCTGGTACACTCTGGACCCAGGGGCCTGTGCACTTTTAATCCGGCCCTGGTGGTACTTCACTAGATAGGCTACATATCCAATGTTTTTCAAGGCGCCCTCAGACAAAAGTCATGCATTTAATCCAACGTTTTCCTCATTAAAGTGAGTCAGATGTCAAAGTTTGGCAGTAAAGAAAGGGTTTCCAGTCGGAGGATTAAATGAAAACAATGAAAGAAACAATATTGGATCATAAACTCATCAGCTCTGGTTGCATAGCAACATCAGATTAATTCACACACATGCTAACATGTGTAGTGTCCATTTTTATCTCCTGAAACACAAAAAGCCACATTTTCCTCTGTGAATGTCGCTTCAAGGCCGTCGAGTGTCCTCCAAGCGTTTGGACTTTCCTTGCTGCAACATCGGACTCAAATCAATGGATGATTAGTAGACTTGAGTTTCAGGTCAAGCGCTGCACCAGTGTACTAATTAAGTCTGATGTGTGTCAGGTGAGTTCAGACCAAACGCGCTCTGAGCGTCAGGAGCGGCAGGTTTCCATGTAAAGTCTATGTGGAGGCGCGGCAAGGGGGCGTCGAGCTTTCTCGCGTCGCGTTTTGAGCATTTTGGGCGTCGGCGCGGAACGCACCAAAACTTTCAGAAGTTTTTTAAGCTCGACAGAAAGCCAGAGATGGACAAAGCTGAACTTTGGCCGCTCGACGCGGGGCGTCAACCAATCAGAGCGATCAGCTCGCAGCTCCTGGAGGATTCCTGTGGTGAACCCAGACCCGGGCTGAGACGCCATTACTCCGTGCAATATTTAGGATAACCATTCCTTGCTAAAAAGCTGAATGTTACTGATTTGGCAACGTAGCAGGACACGTTGCCTAGCAACGCTTTGTTTGGGGGCGGCTCTCTGCTGAGTGCGGCTCTTGTTGCGTTAACACTGACTATCACTGCCCTACGACAACGTTCTCCAGCTTTATTTATGAAATAAAACCATGCCATATCTCTACTGCACCGCCATCATTCAGACGGATCATTCAGGCGCTGGAGTCGCCCACCCTGCCATAGACCATTTGTCCTGCAGTATGATGGTGGCAGCATTTAAACTGTTATGTAATGAACCAAGCAGAAGAAGGAGAAAATCTGAAATGAGCATCAAGGCCTGCAGTGTGCCGGAGATTTTCTTGTGATTTTATCCAGTTTGGCTGCTTGGTGATCAACACATCTGTGTGTGATGTGACACACTCTGACCACTGCGTTCTACTTCTGTTGCTTAACTAAAGGAGGTAAAAGACGCGTCCAGGCAGAACGTTGCACGTGGAGCTCGCACCGTGTCTTCCAGTAAATCTTCCTAATCTGTTGAACGTTTCAAACAGCATTACTGTAGTAATCAAATCAACCTTGACCTCAATATTTTCTGTGCGAGCTGTGAGAACTGTTAGTCGGCCGAGCAGCGCTCAGTGCCATTAACTGATCAGCGGGAAGCCCATTCATCTTATTAGCAGTGCTGGTTAAAGCGAGCGCAGCGACGACGAGCGCCGTTGTGTGCTGTTGGCCCGACGCAACAGTTCCACAGCTGCCAAACCGCCGCAGATGGAGAACAAAGAGCCTGGCTAAGAAGAATGGATGCTGCTTTCAAGTCCATGACAAACATGTGACATTATGAGGGAGGGGATAATGGATGACGGCGGCGTAGAAATGAAGAGATCAGCTGAAAGTGCAGAGCGGTGGAGGGAAAAGGAGGGAGCGGCGGAGAGGGATTTGTGTCCAGCTATGGTTAGCCATGTGTGTTCATGCTTTAGCAAGCTCACTGAGTCTGTTCCAGCATGATGAATAGAGACTAGAGATATTAAAATATGAGACAGAACGAGAGAGAGAGAGAGAGATATGAAAGGGAAGCTGAGAGGATAGGAGGAGGAAATCCTCTTTTTTTTCCATTCTTCCCCAAACGAGAAATGAGAGACTTAATCCTTGGGGGCTTACATTTGTTTGCCCCCCCCCCTCCTCTCTCTGTGTATATCTCAGTGTTTTAGTGACTCTGCTTTCTGATGCTTTCATTACTTCACCTGAGCTTCACATCCGTTCTTTCCCTCCTGTCCTCTTCGTCCATTTTTCCCTCTCCTCTTCCTGCCCTCCATCTCCTCTCCTCAGTGAGTTCCTTCTGTCCCAGAATCCCCTGTGTTTTCCTCTCTCCATCCCTCTGACTCCTCGCAGGGTTTATGGCTTTATGCTGCATAGTAATCTCACTGCAAACATATTTATCAGCCAACTCTTCCCTCCTCTCTTTGCCTGAGTTTTGCCACGGTACCTATAGGATATTTACATCTGATCTGAACATGAAACGGAGTAGAATCCTCTGACGGAACAGATGAGAGCGAGGAAGAGCCGTACAAGTGGAAACACAGCAGTGAATGCAAATTCAGGTGACGGCGATCCAGATAACAGGCAGAGCAAGGCTGAATTCAAATGAAATCCATCCATCCGAGACCTGCATGTTCAGGTTTGTGGATGGGGTAGATGTCCGCCTGCTTCTTCCATTTGATTCTTAAATACAAAATGGGTTTTCCATATTTAAAAAGCATCGAAGAAGCCACACATTTGGGTCACAAGGTGCTGTTTTTGTCCCGACTTCTGCTGGGAAAGCGGTGCAGGTGGCTTTGTGGCGGAAGACTTGGTTGATCAAGCCAAACCTCTAATCTCATATTGGAGGATAACTTCATTTCTTGCATCCTTTGAGCACATAAAACCAATTTCCCTCCATTCTGAAATGCTATTTTCTCCTGATAGTACATCACTTAAGCTTTTAAATGAAATATTGTTACCTGATCTCATCGTTCAGTCCTCCCAAAGCTCCGGTGATTGCATCATCACCTGCATCATCGACGGCGGTCCTTCGCAGTGAACCAGGAGCCTCCAGTTAGCTGTAAACCAGACTTTGTGGATTCACCCCGTTTGGCAAACGAACACTGGACGTCTCTCTTCACAGGAAACTAATATTTTAAAACACTTCTGGGATTCAGAGCTATAAACGTTTCCCGGCGCTTCGTTTTGGTTTTTGTGCTCTGAATGAGAACTCGGAGTTAAATTTGCGCATATTCCAGCTGGAACTTGTGTTTCCAGTGTTTGCTGTGTCAGTGGGAGACTTTCAACATGGTAGATAGTCCGTGTAATGAAACGAGCAACGCTGTCATTTCCTCAGAGCGTCAGCCCACACAACGGTTTCATCTTTTCTCCGTTACCGAGCCGTCCTCACGTCGCACTTTCACAGCGTCCCCAAAACTTTGGATGCACATTAATCTGATGCTTTTGATCAGAACATATTAATCACAGCAGCGCAAACAGCAGCTCCAGCATGTGATGTCACACCGAGGCTTCCAGGGACGATGCTGAATATAAATCAGTTTGCTAAAGTGTGACGAGCAAACCGGACCCAGTTTTACAGAGTTAATGTTGGATTTTAACTCCATCACTGTAAAAACTCAGCCTTAAAAAACAAGAAAAAAAATGTGCAAAAAAGAGGTAAATGTTGTTTAAAATAAGATAAATTATCTGCCAACAGAACAAGAAAATTTGGCTTGTCAAGATTTCCCAAAACAAGTAAAAATACTCTTAAAACAAGAGGAATTCTCTGGAATAAAAACTAAAATTATCTTACCTTTAAAAAAATTTGCATATGTGTCAATTTAAGATTTTTAATCTTACTTAGAGTTCAGTTTTTGCAGTGTATCAGGCCAGAAGCTGCTCTCAGTTGGTTTTACCTGGTAAATTAATGGTTAAATAAAAATAAAATGTTAATATATTTTTTAATTTACAACATTACATTTGCGTCCTGCTCCACAACTAGCTCGTTTTGTCTGTAATCTGAAGCAAATCAGGCAAATTGAACATTTTACAGAGGACACAGACGTGTTATCAGATGGACTGAAAAGGTCTGAAAAAAGGAAAACTGAACGGGATGTAATTTAGCTTTTTGCCTCCCAGAGTGAAATCTCTCCCCGACAACCCGTCCATCCTTCGGCGTGGAAAACACCACTGATGCATCTGAACGCGGCGCCGGCGCTTCATAACACACAGAAGAGTCTTGGATTCTAATAAAAACAAATCCTTTCAAGATGAAATAATGAAATAGTTTACAATCAGAACTTAAATGAATTAACCCTGTATTTGCTGAATTACTTCAGAATGTCCTGTTTTATTTTGTAGAGTCATTTTCTTGTGTTTTCTGTCTGCTTTACTTCCTGTTCCTGTTTCCAGTCGTTACCTGTCACACCTGCCTCTCACCTGGCAATCAGCCCCTCTGCGCTCCATGTTTCCCAGACTGTCTCATGTTTTCTCTGAGTAAATCCTTCAGTTCTTAACATGAAACTTCGTTCCTGCACTCGTCTGCCGCTTCGGCCTGCGTGGTGTCACAGTAAGTCCAGGAATCTGATTTTTTTTTTTAACTCTCAAAAGAAAAAAACAATCATGGAAAATATTTCTATGTGATTAAATTACTTTCTTTTTTAAACTGAAGCAGGTTTGTTGGACTAATTTACTGAGCAAGAATAAGATTATTACATTTAATAAAGGGATTCTTCAGACATCAGGTAATCTGATCGAACTGATTGAATATTTTACACTCGTGGGTGGAAAAGCTGCCAAAACATTAAAAACTGCATCAAGTAGCAGTAAAAAGGTTAAATCACCAAACATGAAGATGGTTCGACCCTGAAACATGAAGCTGGAGTACAGAATAATTTTTTATTTATATGCTTTTGTTCATGTCCAGCTGCTTGTTTTAAAGCTCTTTATAAAGAAATATTGATTGATTGAGAATTGCGCAATGTTAAAATGAAACAAATGAACTAAATGGAAATACTTTCCCTGACTGTTTTTTTTTTTAAATGTTTATTTTAAGATGTATTATTTTGTGTGTGTGTGTGTGTGTGTGTGTGTGTGTGTCGGCTGGTTTCATCTCGGGAGCATTAAAGTGCACGCTCGCCGTTTGAACCAGCATGTAGGTGGGAATGGATGTGACTTTAAACTCTTCCCAGCTTTTCCACGGTATTTTATTGACGTGTGCTTTTCTATATCTAGCTCTCAATCAGTCAGACGGCTGCATGATCAATACTGCTGGAGGACGCTGCAACTCTGCGTGTGTTTGTGTAAATCCCTGCAGGGGAGGGAGGAGAGTCTCTCCCCTAATTCCTGCTCCTTATCTGTCCTCCCAGACACCCATCAGTGTCACTTTTTTTAAGATATATGAACCTGATAGTTAATGAGTTTAAAAGCATTTTGCCGCACTGAGTGAAGCTTATCAACTTCTTCTGCTTTTATGTGTTAAAGCTGGAAATGCAGGCGAGCTGCAGCTTCTCGGTATCCCTCACCGCATTGTTCAGCAGAGGTTAAACATCCCTGCTGTAATGTAAAGCACCATGTGAAGGCATGTTCAGAGCACACTTTTTGTCGTCTTTAAAATGTATAAATGTTTGAGGATTTCGCTCTTTGTTAGCTGCGTACCTCCTTTTTTCCACTTTCACATCCAGTTTGTTGTCATTCAGAAGTGGCCACACAATCAGGATTAATCAAGTTCCTCCAGAACTCGTTTGAATAAATGCACATGTAATGAGGAGCAAATGCTGAGAGGAGCAATCATGACCCGATTAATTCACTTCTCCAGGCTCAAGTGTATTACACGCAGCAGATCCAATCATTAGATCAGAAAACAGTTTTTTAGTCAGCTTTTTGAAACCTCTGGCAGAAGCACAACGGAGTTTCAGGGGAATTCTCACTTCAATATCCAATTTTGTAATCGTTACTCTGCAGCTATGCACTTCATGTGCAATGATGCAGCTGTAAGCATTATATTTTCTGAAGTTAATGCATGTAGAATCAGACTCGGAGTTAAGAAATGTACCAAATACGTGATGCGCATGGAAACGAAGCTGTGATATCCAGAGCTTTCTCTGTGAAACTGTCTGACACGTGAAGAAATAAGCTTTAGATAATAATGTGAGGAGGAGTTTGCAGCTTTCTATCCACGAAGCCTCAAACTAGGGCTGGGCGATATGACCTTTTAGTAATATCCTGATTTTTTTATGGCATGTCACGATATACGATATCTATCTCGATATTTACCTCAGCCTTGAATGAATGCTTTGGTGCATACAATCACATCAGTAAGATGATTTTGTGTCTCCATTAAAACATAATTGTTCATACTGCATTAAGATATGCTGATTTTAAACATTCATGCCAAAAGGATGAAATTGTAACGAAGCAAACTGATCAAAACCGTATTTATTGAACAGTTAAAGCAGCGGCAGAAACATGTCATTTTAAAACAAAATAAAGTGCCTTTGCATGATGTAATAAATGCAACGTATGAAAATAGGTGCTCTAGGGGGGACTTTTCAAATGATGAACTATTATAAGGCTTTGCTTTATGGATACGTTTTTGAGTTGTCGTGTATTTTTTTAATCGCAGAGTTTAGCGTAGAAATCAGTCTTATAATCCAGGCAGAATGTCCTCGTATCGTCTCCAATAAACGGCTTCAGCCAGTTTTTATTTCAGGGTTTGATTCCCGCTGCTTTCTGTACTTTTTAGAGACATGAGGAGCTAGATAAATATGCTTGTGTCACACACAGTGGATGAGGTGAGTAAGTGACAGAGGCTGTGAATGTAATCAAATAGAATGAATTATTTTTGCGTGACGTGAAAAACGTTGTAATTTACGTCCCACTCTGTAATCCAGAGCGGGATCGGTGGCGGATTTGGCTGTTCATTGTGACTGTAGGTGGAGTCGTGCAGGTGTCCTCTCTGCTCCTCTGACTGGCTGCAGCTGCAGCCGGAGCGACTGAGTGCTTTAGGACGGGGAGAGACTCTCCTTCTGACAATAACTTTACAATATGCGCTTTAAAGTCAGTCGCCAAAACACCAGGAAAATCTCCAACAACTCCAGTAAAAGTCGGCAGATTTAGCGAGAAAGTCGGCAAGTTGGCAACAGTGGCTCCACGCTGCCTCTCATGACGTAGCACGTAGCTCACGTTATGTACGTAACGAGGTGCACTTGCTTTAACTCTCTGTGCAAAGCGGTGCAGAGTCGAGGAGGAGGGAGGAAACCCCGCCCACAGCTAAAAACACCTGCGTGACAACAGGATACTCCAATATGACGAATATAGGCATTTTCTATATCGCACAGGGGACTAGCCACGATATATCGAGAATTCGATGTATCGCCCAGCCCTACCTCAAACCTCTGTGCTCCCAGGCTGAACTGCCTGGGAGCTGAAATGGACTGTAGTTAGAAAAACAAAAGGAGCTGATGGAGAGGAAATAGATGTTACTCCTAATGTCCTCCTCTTGCTGTCTCTAAAATTGGTAGCGAATAAGTCAGAAACCTTGCCTAGGGCTGCCTATTTAACACGTTCAGGACAATAAATCAGCTGTTTTTTCTTTTAGTAGCAATAGGTCCAAAGAGGGAGGCTCTAATCTAAAGCAGAGGGAGGTAGAGATACACAGTAATAGCAGGAGAGAGACAGAGGGAAGGGATGACCTGAGAATTGCTCAGATAAGCTCTTTTGTTCCTTTCCTATTTCTCTTCCTATCACTGAGACGGACACACACACAAACGCTGAATCTCTTTGTCAGTTTGCCTGCTCCTAAGTTCTCCCAGTGACTAAGGAGGTCATCTGGATGAATGTGTCTTATTATGGGATATCAGCTCTCATCCCCCAGTGGAGGTCAAAAGGTTAAACATCCAATCAGAGCACCGCACAGCTAAACCCTTTTGAAGCTAAGAATCACAATATGTTGCCAGTTGTATCAAGAGATTTCAGGGAAGGCGCCGTGCGCCGGAGGCCACCAGGCCAAACCGCGGCAGGTGTCCGATGGACAACCCGCGTGTAGTTATGTACATGAAACAGACGTATGTGCAGACGGAAAACATGGAATAACTGTTTTTTTGTTCCGTCTTGTGAAGTTTTCATGTGTTCTTGTACATGTAATTTCCCCAGTTTAGTAAATGTGCAGCTGCATCATCATGCTAGCGACGCTTCATGAAGCTGAAAGTCAGCCGGAAGTTTCATCATTTGGACTGAAATGTTACATTGTAAGATTTTTCCTTTTCAGCAGCCGTTTAGTTTGAGATGGTACCCCGATGCCCCCCCCCCCCCCCCCGCGTCTGGATCCAGCTTGATCCAGAACAGTGTCGCTAACAACACCCTCGCTTTGCATGGTCATGATGGCTACCTTGTGTTTCCGGGGTTTGGTGGACTTTTTGTGGTGCAAGTCATAAATGAAAAGCAACGTGGCGGTGATTTGTAAACAGCATAGCAACTATAGACTGTATATAAAAAGATGGACGTAGCTTTTGGACGTAGGTTTCTGAAGAGCTGAATTGAAGCTCGGTGGGCGGTTCCTACCATCACTATCTTGGCAGGAGCATGCGTGTCGTCTCACCCAGAAAATACAAATATGGGCAAAGAGGTGGAGCTTAGAGGGGGGCTGTGAGCGTCATGGTGGATTATTGACATCGAGCAAACTGCTTTCTGTAGCTAAGAGCTAACCGAGCTAACCTGGAGATAACAGGAGCTAACCAGCTAACGGAGGTAAGCGGGCTAAAGCTAAGTCATGTTGTTAACCCACTAAAAACCGCGGTTGTTCTACGTTCTTATGACTTGAAGCAGGAGATCGGGTACCTGTCAATCAAAAGGACACGCCCCTAAATATGCAGAATTTTGAGATTAAATTACTTTTAAATGGGTGAGTTAGAAAAAAATCCACTCCCCCCACAGTTGTCATGACGGTAAACCTGACCTATTAAACCTAAAATGGATTTTTGAACCAGGCTGTAAACATGTTTATTCCTGCCGTGAAGTTGGTCTTTTTAACATGGGAGTCTATGGGGATTTGCTGTTTTGCAGCCCCTAGTGGATGAAGGAGGAACTGCAGTTTTATTCCACATAGGCTTCACTTTTAACCGTCCATCTTTCATGTACAGTCTATGGTAGCAACATATGTGGCTTTGATTTCCCAGAATGCCTTGCAGCTGTTTCTGCCACAGCTTTAACCCTTTAATGGTTGCTTTAGGGAAATGTTTTAGTTTTTTTTGTCCTTTAGACAATATTCTTTTTTTTAAATATGGTTGAAATTACAGTTACTATAGTAACAACACCTCCTTCTGCCATTAAATACCCAAACATGGGGATAAAGATGTTTCAGCCAAGTTTATTTCCACAAATATTGAATTTTAGTCTCTGTTTATGTTTTAAACTCTTGGAGCCCTGAAGGCCCCAAACGTTGGGCTTCTTCTTCACCAGATATATAGCAGAGATATCATCCTTTTTCCAAAAGGGTGCATTTTAAAGCACAATGGGCTTCGTGTTCAAAGGTTTAATCCAGAACTGGAAGTAGAACTTTTATTTTTGTTCAGTCCCACCTCTAAGATTGAATTAAGTGTTGAATCAGAAGTCCAGTCCTTTAAATCAACTCTGTGTGGACGTGTAACTCCAAACTTTATTTAATATTTACCACCTAACAAATGACGTTCTGGTTGTGCCGTCATATTCTCAACGCTGTAACAGCAGGTTTGCATTTGCTGAATTGCTGAGTCATGCTTTAATCCTTTTATATCAGTAAGTTCTTAAGAAACTCTTAATCCTAGTGAACATAATCATCCTTTTTTCTAAATATGGCTCATGAATCTGCGCGCTGATCTTCTGGCTTGCCATCTTCAATGAAACGACAACCCAACAAATCCTTTGGAGCAGAATATTCAGTAACAGCTTTATTATTGTGGCTCTTGTCTGATCTACTGTATGCGAGTCTTTCTACACATTTGTCTTTTTCCCAGTTTGCAGCCTGCAGTTGAAGGATTAGACAATGTGGGTCTGAAATCGGCTCGTCAGCCTGCCGGCCACAGATAAGCACACTCAGGATCGATTAGATCTGCTTTTTAATCTATTCAACTTTTTTTTTTTTTTTTTTTTTTACGAGGCAGATAGAGGAATGCTTGGTGTGGGAGATGCGAGGTGCACGATTCTGACTTTGGAAACATGTGACCAGAGGGCGAATGCATTGTAAGCTGCATTTTCAGGCATGACATCACATTAAATATGCATTTCTACAAGTCCTTCTTAACCAGCCGCTGTAGGCAAACACAAACTAAACATTGCTGAATAATTTTCTATTAGCAGAGAAGGACGGCGCTCATTACGAAGACACGCGAGCGAAAACAGGAAGCGTCTTCATGGCACACAGCAGGACGGAAAATGAATGAATGTTAGGGAGGCTTGCTAATAAAAAGCCAAACAGGTTGCTGAGTGCATTGCGTCAAAGCCACTTCAAAGCCTTTTGACTCAACACACACACTCACACACACTCGGAGAGAACATACCTTTTGGCTCATCACAGTGGTGGATAAGATGGAGATTTTCCTTCCTGCACTGTGACACGGGTCAGCCTGTATGAGAGAAAATACTGTTATTCACATGTGAGAAAATCCATTTATAAAATGCAGTTCAGACACATGAAATCACACACACAACACACATCAAGTCACAGCTCTACTGTTAACCTCGCGCCAATGTAATCCAATAAAAACAGACAATAGGAGGGAATAATCCTCTTGACACAGGATATAAACCAAAATCATCTTTTATGCAAATTTTAATCATTGTATCTTCATGTATGACACCCTGCAACCCTTTAATACACATAAAACTGTCAGATATTTCCTGGTCAATAACTACACAAAGAAAAACGGAAATCTGACGGCATTCCAGGCGAGATTCTGCAGAGACGTAAAAATTTCCCAGTTTGTAATTCACTGGAAGTCAGTTGCATCTTCAGACAAAACTTAACCGTAGCTGCTTGACTGGCGTAAACTTAGGGCTGCTCGATTACGACAAAAATTATAGTCACAATTATTTTTAATGAAATTGTGATCTCGATTATTTAACACAATTTATAAACAACGCTGCGCGTCGTGGTGTTCTAGACTCCGTGTCGTGCATTATAACCGTCTAATGGACGGTTCCGAGTTGTTTAATCTGCTTTTACCGCTTATATAGGAACTATTTTACGTTGGCCTGGATGTACGTTTTATACCAAACAACCGCTGTCAGGCTGCAGCGCGTTTCTCTCATTCACCTGTTAAAAGACGGCTGATCTGAACCAGCTGGTTAACACGTTGCTATGGTAACGCCCCGTAACGGAGGGATATTACAGCGTTTAACTGGCTGAACTATGTATAGGAAAATAATGCAGCCAGTTGTCACTGACAATGGTATAAACTATGTTTAGGTGAACTTCCACAACCTACTGCAGTTATTCTACATGGACCTGCAGCCGGAGCCGACTGAGACTGGCCGCCTGGGAGTGCTTTAGGACGGGAGAGGCTCCCGCTGCTCCTTCCTTACAGTAACTGCAGAACAATATGTGCCTTCAAGTCAGTCGCCAAAACACCAGGAAAGTCTCTAATAACTCCAGTAAAAGCTGCTAGATTTGTCGCTTTTAACAAAAAAAGTCTCCAGATTTAGCCAGAAAGTCTCCAAGTTGGCAACAGTGTCTGAATGAAAGCAAAGCGGCTGTGGGAGGAGTTTACAGCACAGCGCTGCAACGCCAGAGACGCTCGATTAGCAGCTGAAGACAGCAGGAGAGGAAACTGCAGAGAGAGAAATAATCACACCCATCGTTGGAAACTCAGATCGTAACTGAGATTAAAATCTGATTAATCGCCCAGATTTACGTAAACTATCAATAAAACATCTATAAATCATGCATTCACCTCACCGGTTCTCTCTCCTTTTCACACCAAGTGAAGCAGACCAGTCTGCAGCTGGTTTAGGCGTATTAAGGTGTAATAAGCATTTATGCAGTGGAACCATCAAGTTCCAACTCAGACTGAACATTTATTGATTTTATCTGAAGCATTGTCGTGTTCTTACCGCCTGAAACTCTTTAAACGAGCAGAAAATGTGAACTTTAGAAATGTAAAATATTGAGATAAGTGTGGCAAACAAATGATTGAGAATTTAACCCATTTGATGCCCGAGTCAAGAAATAATGAACAGAAAACAGTTTCAATACATATGTAGTTTGTTACAGAAATATTGTAGTACAAAATGTGTCCACATAAAACAAGCATCAGATGATGTACAGCAGTTTTAATCACCATAAAACAACATTATGTGTCAGGTTCGATCCACATGAGATGTTTCTGTTCCAAACTCCTCTTAGTTTGGGCTAACTTTGGTCATATTTGGATGACGCCCAATAAGGTTTAAGATTGGAGCTGGACTTTTGAGGACATTTGTAAATAAAAGCTCCGTTTCTAACGGCGTGACCAGTTCGGATGGGACGGTTTGGTCCAGTTTGGGTTGGTAAATCCTGAACTCGGTTGCATTTCCTCAGCAGACGGCAGCCTTCGCCAGAAGCAACGTGTCAGCTGTGTAACGGTGTGATTCCAGCCTTGAATTGTAACAAAGAACGTGACACAGAAGTTTTCTTCTCATCCTGATGCTTTAAAAAGCAGAAATTCGTGGTAAAGTTTAAACATGACACTTTCCCCTCTTTCTTCTTAGTCCCAAGTCTCTTGAGAAGTTTTTCTCAACCAATCAACAGCTTGCAGAGCGACACGCTCCTCCCTGCAGGGTCTGATCGGTAAGACCGGGACCCTGACAGAACCGGAGCGGTTGGTGGAAACGGTGATAAAAACCAGTGCCACCACTCGTCTCAGACGTCGCGCTTCTTATTCAGTTGTGTTGTGGTGGGAACGGAATCAGGCGTGCTTTTGCTTCACTCTCCTGGCGTGTCATGAGGTGGAAAGTTGAAAACATCTCATCTTTTTCAAACGACGGCAGATTTACAAACCATTAAATGATCAGTCAGATCATTTCTGATCTTTTGGCTTGTCACGACTCTCAGCTTTCAGCCTGTCTTGTAATAATTCCAGCTCTGCATCTGAAAGCAGCCTGCTTACCGTGTGCAGTAGCTGCTTCAGATCATTTGAGGTGTTATGAGGGCGGGAACTGAACAGAACTTGTTCTTGCTTCCATCGCTAACGACCTCTGAGAAGGCCTGGGGCGAGCTACTTCACCCTGCTCGGTCCCCGTGGAGCCGCTCGGGGCCGATGAGGCTGCTGAACGCTCGCACAGAGCAGCTTACCTACACGAGTGAAGCAGTGTGCTGCTGAAAATGGAAATGTTTGACTTGTGTGAGCACTAAGCAGGTGAATGAGGGTTTAAAGCTGCAGAAAGGAGTCCAACAACACGTTTAAAGTTTCCATCTAGTAATTATGTGGGTGTGATGGCTCATGAGTGAGTAGACGAATAGAAGCGCAGAGGGAGATATCTTATAATGATGTAATGGCTAAATATCAAAAGGCCAAGAGCTGCCGTTTTCTTCAGCTCCACATTTCTTACATCCACATATTCATAAATGCACAACGGGAGATCACACGGCTCTGAGGACGAACGCTCTGCTCTCATTAAACACTCCGTTTTTTTCCACAAGAAGCAAAGATCAACTCAAATCTCAGGAGAAGAAAACAAAGAAACTAAATAGAAATAACTTCCTTTTGTTTAGTGTTTCAGAAGGCCTCGCTGCTGCTGGAGGCGCACGCCTGAAACCCGTTCACTCTTCATCAAACCGTTTACGGGAAACTGTAAACAGTAGCGTGTCGGCTAATCAATAAAGCGGAGGCTTTGCCTTGTTAGCATGACAGCAAAATGACAGAGGCAGTGCATCACATCTCAGCATCATCAACATCATCATCATAACAAATCATTATTCAGTGCTGGTAACACCCCTCACCAGTCATCATCATCATCATCATCATCATCATCATCATGTAGTGGATGAACCTGCTTTGCATGCAGAGAACCGTTCCTCCTTTCAGCGTCTTAAAGGAGAAAAATGGATTTTTATCGTAAGCAGCGTACGCTGACGCAGCACTTGTCATTAATAAGAGGACAGCATCGGTCTTAACTACAGCCCCCCCCTTCCTCCTCCTCCTCCTCCTCAGCTTTTCACTACAAAATGACAGTTATTGTTATTATTCTGCATCTAAATCTGCCTGCTTTCGATGTGCAGACACACTCGGCTCGTTGTGCGGGGGAAAATGGATTTCAGCGTGCCGGGTGGAGCCGGGGACCCCGACACGATGCAGTCGATACGGTCGCAGCTGGAACTGGTTCCTGTGTGAGGAGTGAAACGTGTGAAAGAAGGCGTATTGATCGGGAGGCCACTTCCAACATGTTTCACGGTGTGAACACACACACACGCTGATGTTTAGTTTGGCTTTATTACACTCGCTTTGCCAGAACAGACATTCTGAAAGTTTCATGTTTTATCTCAGCAGCATAAAGTAATGAAGAGACATGAGAAAATACTTTCCTGAGTGACGTTTCTGTCTGTGATGCAGATCTGAGTTCTGCTTCCTAATAGAACGGTTCCGTTCATCAGCTGCTATCGCCGCTTTACTCCTCCTGCCTTCATCACCCAACCACCACCCAGAGGCAGAACAGCAGCCGTTTTACTCAGCTGTCATTTAATAGCAGAAGTATTTCACTTTTCCTTTCATTGCAACATTGTGTGGAACAAACAAACTCTCCTCAGAAACACGGTGGAGGTGTGAATGTGCTGCAGCTCGCAGTAGTTCAGGGGTAAAAACAGACATCTCTCCTCACCGTTGCTGCACTAAGTCATCAGAATCTGTGTGTACACGTGCCAACAGCACGTGCAAACATGCGCAGTATGAGCACACATGTCGTGTACGGATGTGGAGTGGTCTGGTAAGAATGTAGCCATTAGCGCTCTGCCTGTCGTTGGCTAAAAGGCCGAAAGCTGGCGTGAGACCAGAATAATTATTGTGATTACAGTCCTCCATAGCTGAGCTGCATCCAAACATTTTACACACTCCCAGATTAAAATCTGGTGTTCCATGTGGTTTCTAAATAAAGATGTTCGGGTTTATTCCATGATAGCAGCCAACTGGAACTCTCCAGGCTAAACCTGGAGAGGAGGCGAGTTTTACACGGCCGTTTAAAGGCAAGCAGCATCTCTGCAGATCACCTCGCTGTTCGGCTCCTCCTCCTTTATGGGGCGGTAAAACCATAGACTGTATATAAAAGATGGGCGGAGCCTCCGTGACGTCACCTGTAGGTTTCTGAAGAGCTGAATTGAAGCTCGGTGGGCGGTTCCTACCATCACCATCTTGGCAGGGGCATGTGTGTCGTCTCGCCCAGAAAATACAAATATGGGCAAAGAGGTGGAGCTGAGAGGGGAGCTGTGAGCGTCATGGTGGATGATTGACATCGAGCGAACTCCAAGCTTTCTGTAGCTAAGAGCTAACCAAGCTAACCTGGAGATAACAGGAGCTAACCAGCTAACGGAGGTAAGCGGGCTAAAGCTAAGTCACGTTGTTAACCGGATAAAAACCGCGGTTGTTCTATGTTCTTCTGACTTGAAGCGGGAGATCGGGTACCTGTCAATCAAAAGGACACGCCCCTAAATATGCAGAACTTCAAGATCAAATTACTTTTACAACGGTTGTAAACATGTTTATTTCTGCTGTGAAGTTGGTCTTTTTAACATGGGAGTCTATGGGGATTCGCTCTGTTTTGCAGCCCCTAGTGGATGAAGGGGGAACTGCAGTTTTGTGTACTTCCACATAGGCTTCACTTTTAACCGCCGGAGGGTGGGTGTAACACAAACTTTCATTCATTCAACGAGCCTGAAGACGTTCCTGACCCGGGTTTAGGAAGCATTTTAGCCACCGTGTGCGATCGTGGCGATAACTGAGGTGATTCAGGAAGGTAAATGTTTTCCTTACGGCGCCATTTTCAGCTCAAAACACCTGTGATGTGTAATTATCATGTCTCATGTCACCAGTGCGACTTTGATACTGTTGGCTGAAGAGGAATGCGATGGCAGCTTTGAAACAGAGCATAGTGGGCACAGCTGACACACACACACACACACACACACACACACACTGCTTGGCAGGGACTGGAGGCGTCCAGCTGTGTCTGTGTTATCCATCCACCAGCAGACTTTGCAGGGAAACATAGAAGCTCATTTTGCTGTATTAAGCTGGTGAAGTGATACTTTGCACCAGTCCGTGCACGTGCACAAACACACACACACACACACACACACACACTGCTTAGTTGCTTATATTTTCCTGCGTATTTAACACACCCATGCGCCGAGACATATTGGCACACAGATTTTCTGGCCGACAGCTGTGGCATGAGCTGGGCATCGGGTCAACCCCCCCTCCCTCCCCCCCACTGAGCTACAGTAACTATAAACAGTCTTTAGCTTATTTTTGGTGCACGGCTCCTTTCATATATTTAATCTTCAGGCGAGCATGGTCCTGCTACTCGCCTCCTCCTCCTCCTCCTCCTCCTCTGCTTCCTTTCGCCTCCTCACTGACTCACTGCTGAGTCTAAAATAAAACGCTGCACAAGAGATGCAGGTGCAAGTGGCGAGCAGTTGTTTCACAGCAGATTGGCTGCAGACGTCCTGCTCCTCCTCCAACGCTCGCTAGACATCAGTCGCTGTCAGATGATCTGAAATATCTCCATGTGGTTCCAGAAGGCAGGAGATGAGAATCCTCTTCTCCTTTCTTTCCCCGTCTTCTTTCAGGAAGTCGCGTTTTATTTTACTTCATATTTAGACAGCGTGTTTATTATGCAACGGCTTAGATGAGTATTTCAGGTAACTTGCACCAAGATGCGACTCTGTGTGACTGAATCATACAGAGAACAGGTGTGGGGTCACCTGCAGACACGCTGATGCCATGTGTCTGTTTAAAGGAGGGTTTCATCTGAACCGAAGCTGTCAGGATCGCTCAGAAAATCGGAACTAATTGTTCTCATTCTTCACTCGTGATTCCTGAACACACAACATGGATCTTTATCCAAACATAATATCCTTCCAACTTCCCCTCTTTGTATTTTCCACACTTTGTTTTAAAGCTTTTATTTGTCCCCTGCATCTCTGATTAGCACAAGCTGCAAGTCATTTGCATTGTGGGTATTCATTGTTTCTTCACAATCGTTTATTCTGGTAATTCCTCTTCTTGCTGTTTTTAATACTGTACAAATGAAATAAGGAAGTTAAAGTCTCTGCTTCCTCATTGGAATCCTCTGCCAATCTGAGAGGAGCACGTAAAACTGGAGGAGTAACAGACCTTTCTTCCCTTCTCCTGCTTCCAGACGCATTTCTGTCCCTAAAACTCAGATGTTGTTTGTTTAAAAGTGAATAAATGCAGGAAACCTTCTATGCATTCTGCCAGTTTTATCTCCACTTAGATGCAGCTGAACTTTAATGTCTTCATGGAAAACACAAAGCATCAAACATTCCTGTCTTCCTGCAGACAGACGTCACACACACACACACACACACACACACACACCAGATGCTGCTGAGACGCATGACAACAATGCAATGACTGAACATGCAGATCGAGTTCGCTCATTCACTTTACTGTACATCCACATGCAAACACAGCAGCGCACACACACACACACACACACACACACACACACGGTGAGGGCTTACACAAACAGATAGTGGCGGTGTGTGTTGGTGAGGGGAGAGATATATCGCGGTTGACATGTTGACTTAGAGAGACAGAGAGAAACGAGCAGCAGTCATTGGACTGACAGGTTGGGTGGAGGGATGAAAAGCCGGAGAAGAGATGGATGATGGATGGAGTCGCTGCGAGAGGAGGAGAAGGAGACAATAAATATACTTTTTACATATTCAGTTCCGCATGGCTGGCCCGTTTATGTATGTAGACGCACGGCCGGTTATGACTTCGCTCACTTGTCGATGATTTTCATTTAGTTTATTTTCTGACACGGTCTCAGTCTCGCCTGGCAGTTCAGCCAGCAGTTCACACGCATATATAATGATCTGTCTCAGCGTTGTCGTCACACTGGTCCAGCAGGGAGATTTTTACTCCTTTTTTTTTCAGGTGTTTGGAGCCAATAAAACCAGCAGTTAACCCACATCTGACTGGAACAGAAAGCACACAGTCAGATGCTAATGTAGCTGCTAACTGACAACACGGATGTAAAAAATCTTCCACAGCAGCAGGAATCATCCTGATCTGGAAAATGAGCAGAAATTCAGCTTTTTATCTGGGACTTCCATTATTACGCGCCTTCGGTTGGTTATTAGGAGGTCCTTCACATGGAGGACAGGCGGAATATTCATGAGGTGGAGGATGACAATTATCCACTTGTCCCTCATTCCCAGCTCATGATTGTGATTATAGGTTTACCAGACAGTATATTTCAGGACTCCTTTATGATTTAATCATCATGGAGAGTCAATCTTGCCCCTCATGCCCTCAATCCTACCAGCAGCAGCGAATGTTTCCATTTTACTTTATCCCCCCCCCCCCCCCCTTGAAAACCGTGTTTAAAATGTGTGGAAATGTTTTTTTTCCATGAAATCCAATGTGGACCGTCTCTGATCCTCCTCAGTCTGAAACCTCTGACAGAAGCTTTCTGGGAAAGTTCTGCTGGTCTTCAGGACCAGTTCTCCAGGCTTCTTCCAGGGTTTTATAAACTCTGAAGATGTTTTCTGCCTTTTCCTGTGTCCAGATGATCCTCCACCGCTTCAGTAATGTCGAGTTTAGGCTCTAAGGAAAGACTTGTCACCCTGTTGCTGCTGAATTTCAGTCCAGTTCTTGAGTCGTTTAGCAAAGTTCTCCCTTTTCTTCTTCTTTCCTTTCAGTAAAGTTCACATCCTGACAGCCATCCTTCTGACGAGGCTTCGGTGGATGATATGGGTCAACTGGAGGGTAAGATGTCAGGTCCTTTTCATAAGACCTCTGCTGGATTATTTCCATTATTTATGGATTATTTCTTTAATTTTTCACTGTTTAGACCTGAGACTGTTCGCCATTTGCTCGGTGACAGATGTACTTTGGCGTTGGAATATTTGTGGCGTACACATTGTGATTAAAAAAAAAAAAAAAAAAGAAAAAAAAAAGACACGTCAAAGGAAATGGAAGCAACAAGAGAATTAAGAGAAAAAAATCGAAAATTTGCAAAAGTCCAATGAAATGAGCTGCTTTCTGTGCTGTAGGTGGTTTTCTTTATGTCGGACACCTCCACCTGTTTAATACTGTTAAGCTAATAATAATAATCTGAAATGGAAAATAAGTGAAATATTTCTAGTTAAGTGATTTACAAGTACATAAAACATTGAGCTGACTTGTGGTTATGTGGATATTAATGATGGTCACTGAGATATCAGCCTGTTCCAGCTCCTTATTTCCCACCTCGCCACACGGGTTCATGTAAAAACAGGCTGTCATTGTCTCGCCCGCTGATTAGCGAGTCCAGTCAGAGTTCTGGAGGCCTGAACGCTCAGTGTGCCTCCTTTAGAGGAGCAGTCAGGCCCTGAATCACTGCATTCAGAAGGCTCTTGCAGAAAAAGAGCCAAAATGATGGAAAAGCAAAAGGAGGAATTCATGAGGCTGGATGAGCGATGATAAATGTATTAGCACCAGATGACATTTCCATCGCCAGCTCATCGATCACCTCGGCCACCGTTTAAATGCTGTGCGTGTGTGTGTTTCATATGCACAACCTGACAGATGAAAAGAAATTCCCTCACACTAAACAGAAAATAAAAGATGGACATACTGTAAGTCTGCAAGCTTCCTAAATCCTGCAGTTAGTCTTTAATCTGCAGTCAGGATTCAGATCAATGCTCACACACAACAAAGAGCCTTAGCTTCAGTAAACCCAGCTGAAAGCAGTCCCACTCCTCATAAATGCCTTCCTGTTTGCATGATTCTGCTCTGCATAAGAATACGCAGCAGCAGAGAGACGATCTGCAGGTGTCAGTCATCCTGAACCGTGTCCCGTTCAACCCGAGCCCGTGTTGCTGGAACAAGGTCCACCTGACCCCTGCTCCCTGCCTGGCTCCGGCCTCGCTCTTCTTCTCTCGCTCGGCCTCTTGGTATTCAGCAGCCGCTCTCCTGCAGCTCAAACTCTCTTATCTAAATCTCCATTCAGACGGAGAAAGAGACAGAGCTGGGAGAGCGAGCGAGATAGATAATGCAGGTCACTCTCCAATGACAAGTCTAAAAGGCAACTGGGGAGAGGAAGAGAGCAGCGCTGCTGAAAAACATTATATGGATTTCTGTTCTAAGCCGGCTCCGTGGAAAGCATGCAGACTTGATAAGTAGCTCGCTAGGAAACTTACTGTACATCTGCTGGTGTTTCTGGGCTCACGGCGACTTAGCTGTTTGTTTTAAGCGCAGTAGAAAGCTTGTGGCGTCGATAAAGCAGCAAGAAAGAAGCAGCATATGCCGCAGTAATGGAAGGCCGAGCTGGGCAACTGTGAGCAGTTAGTAGTGCTCCTCGGTGCAAGTTGGATGCTGCACCTCGTGCACCTCGTGCACCGCTTGCACCTCGTGCACCGCTTGCACCTCGTGCACCGCTTGCACCCCGTGCACCGCTTGCACCCCGTGCACCGCTTGCACCCCGTGCACCGCTTGCACCCCGTGCACCGCTTGCACCCCGTGCACCGCTTGCACCCCGTGCACCGCTTGCACCCTGTGCACCGCTTGCACCTCGTGCACCTGGTAGACATCATGCACCCCGTGTCCGCTGGATGCAAAGGAAGCAGGTCGTCCTCATTTTTAAAGCGCTCGCCTTGTTTTAGTCACGTTTTACCTTAAAGTCGGCGTCAAAGGGCTGCAGACAGAGACGTCTGTAGTTTCACTCTAACTTTGGAAAAACGTGCGCGGCTGTCGGGAGTTGCATTTCAGTTTTCTTTTTATGTTTTGCTTCTAAAGAGAAAGAATTTGACTTTTTTTTTTTCTTTTCCAAGTGGTCTTTGGGCAGTAGCTTTCCAGGCTTATTGAAGGTCTTCACATTTCTTTTTCTTTTTTTTTTTAAACTTATTTTCAGTACAGTTCCTGTATTTGATTTATTTTATATATATATAAATGTACTTTTAATTTATTTTTTTCTTTTCTCAAAGCCACTAAACAGAAACCTGTGGCTCATTCAAGCACCTCCCTGAAAGGAGGAACCGATGTTGTCAGACGTCTTATAAAGAACATTAAGTCGTATCGAGCTGCTTGTTGCTGTTTTTCTTTAGTGTTGATACCGACTTGATGCTACAACTCACCAAGTCAGCTTTAAGCTACGCAGACTTGCCTTAACTCGAGTGTTTAAAACTTTACTGACTGAAGGATGAATGTGATCAACTGAACTGGTTTAAGTTTGTCGTACTTAGTTAACTTTATGAATCTGATGCAGATTCTCAGATTTCTTCCAACATTGTTACAAGAAGTTTTCACCCTTATGGCTTTAAAAAAAAAAAAAAAAAAAGAGCTTAAAAATGTCTCAAAATGAATCAAACCTGTCCACATAGACTAGGTTTATTTGTGTGCAATATATGTCTGTAGATTGTATTTTATAATTCAGTGAATATGTTTTTGTACGTCTTGTCTGTAAATATCTGAGGACTAAAGATGGAAAGTAGCTTCTTGCTAAATCTGGCCAGAGGAGTTCATTTATGTTCCTTTTCCTTATTAAATTAATGAAATAAAAAAAAAATGCAGAAATAAGCTTGATGTGTAAATTAGAGGTCATTTTTTGTAAAATCTTAGTTTTTTCAGGTTCACCTTATTTGAGGTAACAGAACTCAGGGGGTGCTAAGTTAATGAGTTAAAACTTCAGACTAGTTGACTGACTAGTTAAATAAATAACTTGTGATTAAGACATAACGGTGAGAAAATATTAAATCAGAGAAACTTTGAGACGTTTTAGTTTGGTTGGAGGGTTTCCTCCTACGGGAGCTGCAGAACAGCAGGTCTTCAGTCTGTCCGGCTCCACACCTGGAAGAAACAAAACGCCTCCAACAGCCTCAAGTTCTGCACAATGACTCCTTTTAAGTCAAGTGTGTTGGAGCAGGGATACATAGCAAACCTGCTGCAGCTTAGCTGTTAGTTTAGTTTCTCATTTTCCCATCATGTGAACGGTTCCATCCAAGCAAAGCCTCTGCTCTTTGTTGTATTTACATTTCATCTGGATCCCGTTTCTAATCTCCAGGTTAGGCATGAAATCGAGCTGATTGGAACTGATGCCACGACTTTTCTGTTCAGTCCTGATCTGGGGAAGGGGTACGAATGGAAAAAGTCCATTAAATATGAGGATGTTTTCATCGTTCCGCCCTGCAGCCAAAATGAGTCGAGCGACATTTGTAGAGCTTCATTTATCTCTCTCCATTCCTCTCGATCCTCTCTACCTTTGTCTCCCCCTTTCCGTCCCTGTCGTTACTTCCCCTCCCACCTCTCACTCTCTCTCTCTAACCGGCTGTAAACTCTAAGCTAAACTACATTCACTGTGTTCTCCAACACAGCGCTGCCAGTCTACACCAGTATTTTTCATTGCATTTTTAAACGTATTCCTACGTCTGCGCCGCATGAAGCGGCTTGGAAGTTGCAGCAGGAGCTAACGAGACGTGGCAGCTCTTCAAAGGCAGAAATAAGGTCGGGAGTAATCTGACGACAGCAAGCCGTTCTGACCTGTTGTAGGCGAGGATGTTCAGAGATGCTGCAAGAGGCGGAGAGAAGCTAGCCAGCTAGCATGGCCATCACAGCAGCAAAGTGTTTAGAATAAAGTTAACCCCTTCAGACGGTCGCTGTCTTAGACACATGGAGCATGTAGAACTGATCTTCCTCCCCAACGAAACCACCATCATGTCCTTTTCTTTTTATAACCACCTTCTGGCACATTTAACCATGCACCTCCTGTTCTGTCTGCAAACCTCTCGAGTGATTTCTCCTCCACGTTGCAATCAGAAGAGTCGGCCGTGACTCCTCCCCGATGTGCTATCAGATCTAGTTGGCACAGCTCTAGGAAGCGTGAGCCCTGCTGTCTCGGCTAAATGAATGTTAAAAGCCTATTGGGTTACTTTCTGTCGACTGCAATAGCTTTGTCCTTATTCGGGTAATACGATGTGTGTGGGTATGGGTGCTTTGTTTGCAGCTTGTATATATATGTGTGTGTGTGTGCGTGTGCGTGTGCGTGTGCGTGTGTGTGTGTGTGAAGTGTATGTAATGTGATGCAGTCTTTTAATTTGGGAAAGGAGACGCCGTCAGCAGGTAGAGGTTATGACCCCTGCTAGAGGACACACATACTGGAAGTTGACATGAAATTGATTTCAAGGTGAAGTAGCAGAAGATGCGAGGCCTCCTCCGCACCCAACCGGAGCGTTGGCTTCACATCTGCACCAACAGGTTTCTTCTCATCCCATCGACCCGTTTTCCTCGTCCCAAGAATCTCCAAGGAGCTGACTGAGGTTTTGCATTAGTTGTTTTAAGGGGCCACTCAGAAGCAGTCGTTGTCTTGGCCGTAATGAGAAGCAGAATCGCTTGGAGAGCGCTGAGCAGCAGCAGCAGCAGTAACAGGATCAATGAAGAGACTGCAGTTGGAAAATAGGGGTCGCCGTAATCAATTAGTCTTAACTGCTGCTGGAATGACAAAACGTCAGCTGGTGGAGACCTCAGTGGTGCCTCTTTTCCTCCCACTTTTCAGTCCTTTTACTGCAACTGGGTTTAATATCCAGCTGATGTGCGTCTGCCAAAGCCAAACAGCAGCACGTTGTGTGCAACGTCGGATCAGTTTGACTTAATCCTGCCTTGCATCTAATTATTCACTCACTTCTTAGAAGAGCTGCAAGGCAGCTCTCCACTCCGAGTGTCAAATGTTTTTCACCTTAATTTGCTGCTTTATGCTGTTTCTTCATCAGCCGTTCCACCGTTGCTTGTTAACGAACCGTAACCCGACACGGTACCTGAAGCTGCTTTTCGTGCACGTGGTGACGCAGCAGGTCTCGTTAGAATAAGAGGACTTCCACATTACAAACCTGATTTTTGTTCAGGAGGGAAAAACATTTTAACGGATTAAAGCAGAGACTCTGCCACCGATTCTAATGAAAGCAAATCATCTACCAGGACCAAACGCTTTTAATTTTTCCTTCTTCTGAAGAACAAATCATTTCCTCTCAGCTCTGATCAGTTTTCTCTTCTCTACACCCCTCTTTTAAAAACCCCGCTGTTCCCAGTGCCCTGCACCACACGAACTGGAACCGAGGATTTAATGTCAACAGCAATCACACACACACACACACACACACACACACACACACACACACACACACACACACACACACACACACACACACACTCAAACAACAGGGCAGCTCTATAAATGGTTTATGTCACAATCTTTGTCAAGCACCCCCCACCTCCTGCACCCCACACCATCACAGTATCACACAATCTTGCACGTTCAAACACACATGCACTCCCTCAAGCATCAGCCATGGAATTGAAAAGCCACTTCAGAAAAATAATGGAGCGGTGGCAGCCTTGCAGCGTGGCTGTGTGTGTGTGTGTGTGTGTGTGTGTGTGTGTGTGTGTGTGTGTGTGTGTGTGTGTGTGTGTGTGTGTGTGTGTGTGTGTGTGTTGGGGGGGTTTCAGGACTGGGCTTCTACGCTGTTTTTTCATTTTTTTTTTTTTTTTTTTGGTTGGTGAGTGCAAGACAAACTATGCATTGCTGTGGTCTTCCTGGCGACATGCACACATTGGTTTCAGTTACATGTTTTTTAATTGGGAATTAACGTATTCTCCTACAAGTTTACATGAAAATAATAATTTCGAATGAAGGTTTACATGAAACACGTCTTCACTTAATTCCTCTTTAGAGCGGCGGGTTGGGAAGGGTTCTGATTGGACAGAGGGTGCACGTGACGTAAGTTGACTCCCTGCTTCTCGTCTTTTCAGTCGTAACTTGTAAAAACTACATAATAAGTTCCAGTTTCACCGCTATTTTTATTATAAATGTGAAGTAGCAGCTCAACACGAGCATACTACTTCACTTTCTGCAGCAACTGAGAAGGAGAAGAAAGATAGACCACCGAACACGGGAGGTAAAACAAGGCGCGTCATCGGGACAGGACAAGGTAACGAGCATGCTCAGAACGACCGGAGTTAACTTAGAGCGGAATGAAGGTTTACATGACCGAGGGATTAAATAGTTCGGAATTAAAATGTGAATAAACCAGACTCTTACATCGGAGTTAAGTTTAATTCTGAATAAAATTAGCATTAGGAATTAAGTGTTTACATGGTCGTTTTTCACCAGTTTAAAGCGGAATTAACTTTTATTCTGAATTCAACAGGAATTAAAACTCCCATGTAAACGTGCACATGGACTGCTGGAAGATGATGTGACCCGCTTGTACAGTTTTACATGTATCTGTGTGTGTGTGTGTGTGTGTGTGTGTGTGTGTGTGTGTGTGTGTGTGTGTGTGTGTGTGTGTGTTTTGAATGCCAGTGGTGCTTTACATTGTAACACATGCAAACTGGGAACTCCCTTATGACCCCACTGGAACTTCTCATACAGACTCATTTACAGTTTTACAGCCAAGTATAATTTTTAATCCAACAAGTCTTTTGATGACCGAACAGTTGGAAGATATTAAATTGATCGATTGTCATAAACAATGTAAACCAAACCAAGAGAAAACACTCCATGTGTGCATTAACATGTCTGCGGCTGCAGAGAGTCAAACCACCAATGAAAACCAAAAGAACATAAAGAGCTTAGGAGTAAAGAAGAGGATTGTCTTTCATCTGTCATTATTCAGATGCATCATTTAGATGGAGATAAATAGATGGAGAGATTAGATAAATAGATGGGAAGAGAGGAAGAGAAAGGACGCATGCTTTGCTCACTGAAACTTGTCGTATGATGAATAACTCCATCTGCCTGTCATTACGACCACAGCCACCAGTGCTACATGCAAACACAGCAGAATGTGTCATGGATCCCCTTCAAACAGCCTCCAGGGATCTGGAGTGGGAGCGAGAGGGAAAGATGAAGCAAGAAGAGGCAGGGCGGAGATGCTGGGTGTGTTCCTGGATGTAGATAAGCACAATCAGGCCAAAACTCTCCGGGAGGGAAACAACCTGTCCTGACTATCAGGTTTTCAGGCAAAGGATCTATTTTTAGTGTTAATGCAGATATAAAGGTGTGTTTCAGTAGCTGGGTGCATCTGAATAAAAATCAAAGCCAGTTGATCATGACAAGCGCCAGTGAGTTTTATTAGCATGTTAGCAGTGGCCTCTGAGGGCTTGTGTCTCCACAACCTTCTGGAAATAAGCCCATCCACGAATCGACTTGGGTTGGAGGTTGATTAGAGACATGACCGGAGGTCAAACCAATCTCACTGACGTTTGGATCGTTTTCTCACTACAAGCTTAAACATTTCCAAGGTGCAGACTGAAATTAGGCCTTTGATTTATTTGTGATTGTTTAGGATCATTTCAATCAGAACGAGACATTGAATCCAACTCAGGAGACTTTGGGATTATTTTCATCTTCCATTAAACTTACCATGATGTATGTTTGTTCATGCAAATCATTCCAACCAAAAGTGAAATGTCTCGTTTGCTGTCCAACGTTTTATAGCTCCACTTACATGAAACACTTCTAATGCCTGCATTGTGCTGCGCTCCTCAAACAGAGGAGCACCTGCCTGCTCTTAACTGCTCTTTGAATTCAGCTGACCAATCAGAACAGACTGGACCTCTCAGGAGGCTGAAGCATAGCGATGACACAGCGTTACTAAACAAGAGGAACCAAATGTACAAACGCTTTCTTTAAAGGTGCAGCATAGATAAAAAATCATAAATAACAAACACGTAACATGATTTTCTAATGGTTTTCATTTTTAGAACATGCTCTATCTGCTTGCCATGGATCCACATACATAGCAGCTGCCATGATTGTGCCATCAATTTTTACTACGGTGTCTTTGAATGGACAAATAAGTGCGGAGTGCAAAGCATTTAAACTTCAAATCCACAGTACCTGCTTTGTTTGAGACACCAAACGTAACACCTGCAGTGCAGTCATTGCTGCACACGAGGCCACTGGGTCCACTTGCACATGAGAACATGTTTGTCTGGAAGAATTTTGGCCACTAGCGGCCACCGTCCACGTAGGACTGTACTTTGCATTTTTTCCTCATCTTTGCCACTGAATATCAGTCATTTATACACACTGTCCCTACTTTTCGTGCCACAAAATACTTTTGAACATTTAAATATGTAAACCTGGGGTGAGGCCTGGCTGCCGCTCGGTGGCAGTCTTGGTGTCCTGGTTCTCCATAGGCTGGGCCCTCTGCCTGCTGGGGTAGGGGGTTGCCTTCGGGCCCTGGGGCCCAAATGCCTGGGCAGCTGGTGCCTGGCAGGACCAGGCTTTGCCGGTCCGAACCTGCTGGGGCCTGTTCCCCCTGTGTGCCCGGGACTCTGGCTGGGGCCCCCCCTCCACCACCTCCTGGGTGGGTGCGTGACTGGCTCCGGGGTGGGGCGGTTTGAGTCTGTGCTTTGGGGGTGACTGCTGGCCTTCTCCAGGCCTTCCTCTTGCCTTTGTGTGGGCGGGATCACATTGGCATGATCAGTCTTCTCTGAACACGTTCCACTCTGTATGTTCTGCATGTGACGCAGTCACTGAGTCGTCTGCAGGTTTATTTACAAACAGCTGCTAGTTTTCTTTCTATTTTTCTGATTTAGCTTGTTAATTTCTGGTTCTCCTGATAGGTGATGGTTTCATCCTCCTGCAGTGGGAACATGACTCCAATGTGTTTCTGGATGTATGTGTGTTTGTATAGGACGGTGTGTATGCGTGCTTATGTATATGCATATGTATGTAGGTATGTAGAAATAAATAAGAGGAATCCAGAATATCAAGGGGAGCGTTTATATATTATAGGTATAATGCTCCCCTTGGCAAAGTAAATTTGTTCAGCAGAACACAGCATCCAAATAATCATTCTACTTGCTTAAAAAGTCAGAAAAAAAACAAGAAACTGTAAACCAGGCATGCCCAACTCTGGTCCTGACGACCAAACTACCCTTCAGCTTTTAGATCAGGACAATCCAACTAGCTGCCAGCAGGGATTCAGCATGTCTGTGCAACACCACACCTGACTCAAACTTGATTGGTTGTTGGATCCATTTCTTTTGAAAACCTGTGGTAGGACTAGTTTGAAAGCCAAGTTTTAGATGCATCCCTTCTCCTACACACCTGATTCACATGTCTGACATCCCTCATCTGCATGACATTCAGCTCTGCAGAAGCCTGGTGACGACACGTTTGTTTGATTCAGCTGTGTTGGAGAAGGATGTGTCTAAAAGTTGCAGATAGATCTTGAGGACCACATTTGTTATAACAGGTCTCCAAAATACAGCTGTGAACTTGTAGAGGACTCTCAAAAAAGACATTTTCTATAAAAAAAAACAAAAATGCAGAAGTGGAATGGACTAGTTCCCTTTAAAAGATTCCAGCCTGCTCAGATTCCCGTTTCCCCATAAAGATGAGCAATAACTCCAAATATAAAATATCCTTTAAATATACAAAAAAAATATACAAAAAAAAATTAGCAAAGTATTTCCTGAATTGCAAATTTAGAATGAAACACTGAGTGTTGGATAAGCCAACGTTCATGCAAACATGGTGCAAGATGAAGCCTGAACAATGATTTCAGTTTCATGGAGCCTTAAAGTGAAAAAGTAGAGCTTAGGAAAGATGACGGTTCAGTCAGGGTGAGGTATTAACTAAAAAGGAGGAAGATGTTAAATGTTTAAAAATTCCATAAGAATAATAAGTTAGTCTTTTTACAGTGTTTTACTGCAAGCAGAGGGAGCTTTGACTGGCGGTGCTTGTATCAGAAATTCTCTCCATCTTCACCATAACCACTCCGTTTCCTAGAAAACCTGCTGTTTACTGAACTGCTGTGGTGGTTTGAGAAACTTGCAGTAATCTGAATCCCTCCAGCTGTTCTTTCTTTTCCGCTAAAGTCTGGAAACCTGAGCTGAGGCGATCTTTTTCCACTGCAATCAGTCCAGCAAGTGGGCAGCTTGTAGGCTGTAAAACGGCCAACAACTGCAGGTCAAGCCCAGCGTTCAGACTTCAGTCTGAGTTGTGAGTGTTAGCGGGGAGTTACACAAAGAGTAATATTTTTTAAAAAACACTTGGAGTCATTCTTACCTTCTCTAAAATCCAGTTCACCCACTTTTTCCCCTTATTGCCAACATTCAGTACATATTAGTCTATCAAGTGTTTACAAAACATCACAGCAGAGTATTGGTGTACTATTACTCTAAAGGCTGTTTTCTGGCCTTGAAATGATGACAAACGAGAGCTCATACCTTCTACATTTTGTTTTCAACAAGGTGTAAAGAGAAATAATTAAAGGGGAGAGAGGCAGAAACATGGCTTCTCCAAGGACAGAGTGATGACAGGCATTGAATTTTTATGTGACAGATCTCCAGCTCTCTCACTGTGGCGCCAACCGACACAAGCATACCTCTAAGTTTTCTCCTGCTGTTCTCCAGTGGGTGTACAAGCAGCTTTCTGTGTGCAGAACAAACGTACTGCTGACATATACAGACAATTTTACACAAAATGACATTGCGTGGGAGAGATTTCTCTCTTGTTAAGGACAAGATGCAATAGCAGGAGGTTACATTGTTCTGTATCCATAAGAGAAAAGCAGGTTATCTTTTCATACTAGTTAATTAACAGAAGCAAATACTTTACAGTGCTTGTAAAGTGTGTATATATATTACATTTATCCTCCAGTACAGTGCAGGTCAGCAGGTGTTGTCCTGTTCTGTTTGTCTGCTTGCAGTAAAACTAAAAGGAACATTCCTCCCACATTCAAATCAGCATCTGTGTGGATTGTATAACACGAGGAAGTGGCCTTTCTCTGATCCGTCACAACACACTTGTACACAGAACCAAGAATCTAAAGAGACAGAAAAGACCTCCAAACACTGCAGTGTATTCTGATGCATCAGAACTGTGGATTCTGTGACGACTTCGCTGCTTTTCGGGACGTTAAAGTGAAAAGACTGCGAGCTGGATGCTCAACAGGAACAAACGCATAAAAAACACTGAACAGAAAAATCATTTACATCACAGTCGACTCATTTGTTAGCTGTGTGTGTGTGTGTGTGTGTGTGTGTGTGTGTGGTTCATTCTCTGACCTCCTACTGGGTCTTCCTGCAGGTCCGCCGTGCACACACCATTAAAATGAGTGTCCTTTAACTGCGTCTGACTGTAGTGTTATGCAAATGAGTGTCTCCCTCTTTACTGCTCAGCAGCATTGTCTCTAACATCCACCCTCCTCACATGTAAGGCTGGGAAGTTTTTACCCCCCCGCTGTTTCCATAACAATAGCCCCGCCTCCGCCTCCTCCTGGACCACCCAGACTCTACTGTCTGTACTAATCGCATTCATTTGCAATGATCAAAAATATGTTTTCCTGGCTAATTATAAACTTCTGACCTTCTGCGATCCTTTAAGACATCTGGAAAAGCAAATGTCTCGTTTAAAACACTTGGAGATGAAATCAGTTTCTCCGCATCACCACGAAGGTTTTCAGCTTGTTTGTGTTGTTTGGCCGTGCACGTGGTTCATTTTGCACCACGGTAAACGCCAGCGTGACCTTCGCCCTGATGAGAAGTCTGCTGAAGGGAAGAACTTTGTTGCATGTGCAGGTGTTGTGTGTTGCAGCCAGGTGAATCACTGAGGACTCGGTGACTGTAGATGTATTTAATTCGCCTTACAGACAGAAAAAAAAGGCACATTTGGGGGAATAAACATTCACAACGCTCTTGTTTTTAATAATCTTTATCAACAATTTTAGGAGTTCATTCGTCATTATGGTGCTATAAACGATGAACAAGACTGCTTGTTTCTCAGCATTTCTTCCAGCCGTATCAGAGAAGGTGGAGCGAGTGGAATAGAGGAGAGAAAAATGTATATAAAAAAAAAAAACGTGGAATATGAGAAGCGGTGGTAGGGTTTGCTTAGCATGTTCAACCAATCAGCAGTGCCAAAAATAGCTTTGTCGGTTGCCAAAACCCACAGAAGCTTGTGCATGCTCAGGAACGGGGGGCCTGGGGGCCCCGCTCATGGAAAACTCATCAAATTAGGAGTCTGAGGAAGAAAACCAAAGAAGGGAAGAAAAGATGACAAAAAGAATCTTATCAAAGTAGGCAGAGCGCATGATTGATGTCAGACTAGATTTAAGAACAAAAACACACACACACACACACACACACAGATTTCCTTACTCCACACCATGACCTCCGTCTCTTTCTGACCCTTTGCCTCGCTGCACCTCTTTTCTTTTGCTCCTATCTTCCATCTTCTGCAGTGACTCTATTCTTCCTCTTTCTGTCCCCATTTTTAGTTTTCTTTCCTCCTTCTACACTAATTTTCTATATTCAGCACCCAAAATGTCTGGAAAATGCTGACTCTTCCCAACTATTATAGTTCAAGCATTTGCTTAAGTTAAAATACTGAGAGGGAAAAAAAGCTGAAAGACGCCTGTAATATTTTTCCTGGTAGGTATAATTGAAGGCTAATCTATCTCTGAGCTTCCTTTTGGTGGAAATAGCCTTCCCACCCACATATGCAGTCATTCATTTTAGTCTTCACTCATTCTGGTCAGCTGATAACATCTTCCTCATCACTAATAAAGCCTTCCAGCTCCTCCATCTTTACTTGATTTGCTCTCACGTGCTCCTTTCATTCGTCTTCTCCAGTAGCTTTGACTAATCAGGATCATTCATGCTCCCTTCAGTATGTACACCAGAACATCCACTTCCACCTTCAAACTTCCACATGACTTACGTTGCCATAGTTACATCTGTTCATCCACTAGCCGGCGGCTGAGTGCAGAGTTAGACACCGGTTGGTAGCGGTAATGCACCGCTACGTTGTTTACAACCATCCAAAGACACCTGGAGAAGGCGTTTCGCAGGCGTTTTTTTTTTCATTTAGTTTTCCAGTTTCTCTATTTCTTCTGCTTGTTGCATATCTGCTACACATCTCAACGCTGCCCCCACCGTTTCCAGCAGAATTGCTGTTTTCTGCACTGAACCCCTTAAAAACAGAACAAATTATATGCAAAGGACCAAACATATAAATCTTCTGCGTATCATATTTATCCTGTTCTGGTTTTTGCTGTATGAATGGCCTTTTACTGCTGAAAAAAAAAAACATATGTTGGTCAGATTTCAGTAGGATGGAGGATTCACCTCCATGTAAGGATTAAACAACCAGGAGCCGTGCATTAGAAGGTTATAATGCACGGCGTGGCGTCTAGAACACCATGGATCCGAGTTGTTCGATTTATACCATGATCCCACACAGTAAAGATTTTAGAACAAATTTTTAGTTATTTTTTTTACAAAACTTGCTAAATATGCTGAAGTACTGGAACTATTTCATGTTGGCTTCAATTTACCTTTTAAGCTAAACAACCATTGTCAGGCTACAGCGAGCTTCTCTCATTCATCTGTCAAAAGCAGCTGATCTTAACCAGCTGATTAACATGTTGCCATGGTGACGCCTGTAATGAGGTGATATTACAGTGATTTAAATCACCGTATATATAAAATAATGCAGCCAGTTGGCGTGTGTTATCACTGACCATGGTTTTAATATGATTGAAGATACACGACGTTCTCTGGCAGGACGCAGAGTTTTTCAGTGTATCGACAGATTTTGTACGTTTTAGGCGACGCCGCTGACCTGAATTATACACCTCTGTTTGTCTGAGTCATGGTTCTGTCTGTCTGTCCGATTGTGTGTGTGTGTGTGTGTGTGTGTGCCTTCAGGCCGTCATCGTTTATTGTTCTGGACAGATAAAGAGAAAAAAGAGGGCTACACACTCACTCACGCACATTCACAGCCACGCAAACACACACACACACACACACACACACACACACACACACACACACACACACACACACACACACTCAGACGGTTCTTTGGATGAAAGGGTCATTGTGGTGGCACTGCTACAAATTCTGGCAGCACTCCCCACTCGACAGCTAATACACACACTCATGCACACACACAAAATTCTTGTCAGACAAAACACTTCTTGTCTTAAAACTGAGAGTCTGACCCCACTAAACACACAAAGACGCACACATACACACTTAAATGAGCCTCCAGGACTTCAGCTCTCCTTAAATAGAACTTTTATTTGATTAAAATCTATTTTTATCTGAATAATAAAACATATCGTCACCATAGAATTGAATCATTTGCATCATGGCGGCTTATGTCTCCATAAGGAGGAGTTGCCCACCCCCAACACACACACATGCAAAGGCGCTAATAAAGGTGGATTACCCTCATTTACAAATGTATGGCTTTGTGACTGACCCATCAGCAAAGCGGTGGCAGTGCAACCAATGAATTATTCATTCCCTCCTTAAGGGTTAAAACAGGCGGAAAATATGCTTGTTAAGACCTGAAAGAGCAGAGAATCCACTCCTAAAGAGACATCAAATGAAGGCCACGATGTCGGAGGAATTCTGCATATGCTTCTGTTTCTGCAGGAAAATAAACGTCTGCTTTGTAAATTTTTCAGCAGATGGACATCCAAGGGAAAGTAAGAAAAGAATGTTTCCTCTTCCAAAACTGAGAACAATATGCTGCTGATGAAACACCATTAATTATTTAAAGCATCTTTAGGAGTGAAAAGAGGCAGAAAGTGATGAGAAAAACCACCAACTAGAGGTTAAACCTGCATGTCTGAGTTTACAGAAGGCCATCTTTACGTCAGGATGAAACAAAAAAAAACCAAACAGAAAAGTTAAACGAGTGTTTAGACACGCAGCAGCGTGATCTGCAGCACGCTGAGAGTTTCTGTCAGAGGATTCTATGAATAGCTCAGGGTCATGATGAGCACTGCTTTTCCATGTCTGAGAAGGAAAATATACTTCATGTCGCTTCTGATCAGACATGAATGAACGGAGGAAATCACATGTGGCTCCGCTGAAGAGCAGAGACCTAAAACCGATGGATCCTCGCCTCCCTCCGTCTCCCACTGACCCTCCTCCTCCTCCCTCTCTGTCTCCTCCTTCCATCCATCTCTCCCCGTTCAGACCTTCTTTGCTTTGTTTTCTTTCTCCTTCCTCAAACCTTCCATCCTGCTTTCTGTATCCAGCCGGGCGTATGTGAGCGAGTGTGGCAGACCTGGTAGGTGTGTCTCTGGATCACTGATTTAGACCAACAAACCCTCACTCCATACCTCACACACACACACACACACACACACACACACACACACACACACACACACACACACACACACACACACGGTTAAATTCAAAAGGCCCTAGAACTTTTAGAGAGCCATGCCAGATGTTCCACGCTTCGTATTCATACGACATCCTCTCCTCCTCATTTTCTGTCCTTGTTTCCTTTTATCTGCTCTTCTGTCTCACTCCATTTCTCCCTCATCTGGCCTTTTATTCCTTTTTTTTTCCCAGAGCCTCTTCTCTTTCCTCTTCTCGTCTTGCAGTTTCCCCTCTCCCATCCTCGCATTCATCATTCATCACTGCTTTTAAAAAAAACCATCTCATGTTTCTGCTTTTTGTTGTCTTTCAGGCGCTCGCATCCTCTCCTCTTGTTGCCACCCGTTCGCTCGCCATCTTTTCTCACAATCTATGTTCTCATCCTCTCTTCCCCTCGCACTGTCAATACCAGCTCTGTAGCCAAACTCCCCAGTCCATTCACTTTCCGCTCAATCAGCTGAAAAGTTTAAAAGAAAAAAGCGGCTTTGAGCTGCTGAAAGCATTCCCAATTATATCCTAATATTCTGGATTTGACAGATGTGCAAGAAGAGGAAGTTTTAATATCCTCATCCTTCCTCTCTGCTCCATGCTTCCCCTTCATACGATTCTCATTCACTCTTCTTCTGCTCTTTTCTGCATTCATTCATCTTTCTTCCACAAAAATCTTTTTTTTTTCTTGTTTGAATGTGTTTCCAAATGAAACATCTGCATCATCACATGATTTTTAGCTTTCCTTTCCTCCCCATCCACCTCCAGCCTCCTCCTCCTCCTCCTCCTCCTATGTCGCTCTGAGGCCTATTGATTCTCTGCCGGGGCCTTTTTTTCCCCCCCTCTTCTTCTTCCTTTCAGCTGTCAGGAGGAGATAAGATCTCCTGATGTCCTCCAACCATGATAAACAAATTGTCTCCTGGAAGCCTCTTTGGAATACAGAACTCACACTTCTAAATGTGCAGAATCACAGAGACGGGAAGCAGGAGAGCTGATCAGGACGGAAGGAGACCAAGGGGTTTCATTTCTAATCCCTTTGTGGTTTCCAGCTTTAAGTCTTTATTTTTCTCCCTGGATATACATTTTCCTTTCTTTGCCGCCAGATGCACCTTTCCTCCGCGCATCCTTCTGTCCTCATTCCTTCCTGGCCTCCATTGTCCATACCATTCTATACAAGCTTCCTCCTTTTATCTCCTCATCCTGCCACACTTTACGCTGCATTTAGCCACGCTCCCAGCGCCGCCCACCCTCCGTTGGCCCGTCCGGCCCTCTCTCTAACCCTCCTCCCATTCATTCCAGTATTGATCTAGCTGTCCATGATATGTCACAGTGATTGACAGCTACTAATTGGCTTAATCCCACCCCGAGGGGCATGTAGCTGCTTGGCTGATCTGGATACAGCTGTCCCATTGTGCAGCAGCTGACACCCTGACCCCCGGGAACCGGCGAGGGGCAGGAGGAGACAAGATTTAAGGATAGACGGAGATGTAAACATTTTATTTTAGTGAAGCTTTCCTCCAACGTTTTCTCATATGTAATCTGGTCACACCTGGATCACCAGGACAAGACCTGGATGCGCCAACAGAAGGCTCTCGCCAAGCCGTTTGACAGACGACACTCCGGCTCAAAGGTCAGCAGTTCTTTCGCTGCAGGCGCATCAACAACGATGCGTCCCGTCAGTGTCCTTCAGCAAGACGCTGAGTCACATCGGTCGAGAGGGACAAGAGCGAAAGAGGGAGGTAGGCAGTCACCCCGAGAGGCGAAAGAAGCTGCCATAAGCAGCCCCAGATTAGCTTTGCTCTATTGAGGAGGCAAGGGGCAAAACACAAGGTCTTAGTGGATGCCACTAAGCCTTTAAAGACCAGCCTTCAGCCAGGGATGTGCTCCCCTAACCCATTTATCCAGTCACTGTTTACACTGAAATTAGCCCTTGGAGAACCTACAGGCTGAACGTTTGGGCTTAAAGGCAGGTCATGATCTGCTCGTCTGGAGGCCATTAGTAGTTTTAAAGCCTTGAAGCACATTTTTATATCCACAATGATAAAGTGCCAATGTGGGTTTGATTCTGAAGCTGCATGTGCGTCGTTAAACCGGTGAAGGCTCCCAGATGGCGAAAACTTCCAGCAGACTTTTCTGCTGTTTGTGCTGTTCAGTGACAGGTTCTTTAGCACGAAGGAGGATGTTAGATTTGATACTAAACCGATGTGACCTTTGATCTGCCGTTAACGAAGCATTTTCTCTTCCCGAAGCGTTGGTAGTCGCATGGCCTGGCTGTGGACAGCTTGATGGCTCGTGTTGTAGACCTCGCCATGCATGTGTAATGTCCCTAATTACCCCTCTAAATCTCATATCGCAGCCTTTGCCCTTCGACCAGTGACACAAACCCGACTCTGTGACATACTAGATGACACAAGGGTCATTGTGCCAAACCACCCCCCCCCCTCCCTCCCTTTTCTCTGTTTTCCAAACCAGTGCTTGGACACAGTGGGCACTTGATAATACCCCCCCCCTCCCCTGTCATCCTCACATGGCAAGGCGAGCCCCCCCCTTTGTTCTCCAGGTTGACACAGAGAGCCCTTTGTTGTTCTGAGCTGCAATCTCATACTTCAGTAAGTCTGCACTGCTGGTTCTCAAAAGTCCCTCAAGCCAAAGGTCTGTTAAATTGATGCATGTTAGTTCGGGGGCAGCCGTATGGATTCGGTTGTTTCCCCTCATTTTTTACCATATTCGTCCAAATGCCAGGTGAGTTTCCCACAGTTCAGAATAAAGTCTTGTATCTGTGAGGAAATGTGGATAAAAAACAGAGCTGTCCACAATGCTGGAAATTATGGACTTTTAAAGATGGAGTATGTAAGATTTTCAATATTTTTAAAATAAATTAATAAAATAACTACAATCATAATTAAAGTTTTTTGAACATGTAGATTCCAGTCTGTCCATATTTGATGTTATTAAATTACAAGTTTAATTAATGACAAAAAGCACTTTTTTTTTTTTACTGGTAGGCAAACATTTAAAAATGGTCATTAATAAACTGGTAATTTAATAACACATCAAATATGGACAGACTGGAACCTACATGTTTAAAAAAAACTATCTAATTATGATCGTAGTTTTTTTTTTTTTTTTAAATATTGAAAATCTTACATACTCCACCTTTAATGACAAAACATTTAGACAATGTTCATATATTAGACCCCAAACTCCCCACTTATGTCTCCTTTCATTCAAAATGTGAAAATATGAGAAATTTATAGTTGGATAGATTTGTTTTGCAGGATTCGTGATAAATCCTGTGATTTCATAAAGGTAGACGTCTATCGGCACTAGGGCTGTGACGATGTGCTGTTGTCTCGATTTGATTACAATTATTTTGGGTGCTGATACGATTTAAATCGTGGTTCTCACGATTTAAATTTAAATTCTTTGATATTGCTGATTTTTGTTGATTAAAAACAAAAGAAAAATGTACAAAACATTTTTTTTACTTGTCATTTTTCTTGATTTCAATGAGGAAAAAACACAATAAGCCAGACCATCATTCTACTGCTATAATACCCAAAAAGACAAGAATAAGATAAATAAAAACAATAAAAATGACAAGAATTTTATAATGGATTATTTTTATCTATTTAAAAAAAATCGATTTTTAACAAAAAGAAAATTAAAATTGTGAAACAAAACATCCCGATATTCGATTTTCCCACCCCTAATCAGCACACACGTCATGACATCATCACACCGCATAGACTATATATCAGTACTGATCAATATTATCGGCTTTGGAAATCAGGAGTTGGGCAAAAATTGGTATATCTGATATGTTAGAAAGAAAATGAGCCAGTATCAAACATCCCAAGTAGACACCAACACTTCTTCATCACATTAGGAGCTCAAACTGATTCTTCAAACTCAAAGTTTGACTTTGACAAACTGAAGATATTTAATCTGAAATATAAAGAAACTGGAAATCCTCACAAATATCAGAACAATATATTTCCTTTCTTTCTTCCTGAGAGTTGAACTGAGTGACACTCGACTCTCACTGCTTTACTTTCTGCTGAATACTGGTGGCGTGGCTCATTGAATAAATTACCAGTGTGCTCTGTGAATAAAACATCTGCACTGTTTTCCGATCTGAAAGGTGAAAACAGCAGTCTGGACGAGCAGCGATCTTCTTAGCTCCATGTGCGTCCCGTCATGCACACACAGCTGCATTCTCCTCTTATACAGAACAGTAGCAGGGATTTTCTGGACACTGCATCCACCTTGCAGTCTCCTAATCCTTCAGCAGCAACCGTGCACCCACTATAATTCATTTATTTGGGTTTAATTTTGGTCTCAACTCACAAAGCCAACAAACATCCAAACACACACATACAGCCACACACAAAGCATGGGCGACCTTGCACGTCTCACCTTTTTAGATGACATGGACTCATGCAGACAGACTGCCTGAAAGGAGTTTTATTTGTTGCACCGGTGATGCCCAGGTGCATGGAAAGGTGCGCACCAACACACAGATTACACACTGACCTTGCTTGGTCAGCTTTACCATTACATGTGGAAACACATGCATGGAGACATCAGTGTCACACAGCTTCAGCACCCTCACAGTCACCTCATTTGTTCAACCTTGCCAGCAGAAAATAAACTGTGAGGGGAATTTGCTTTGCTAACGTCACATGACTGTGGTGAATCCGATATCGCTACATAAACACAAATATTGTAGGGAAAAACGGAGCTAAAGAAGAGGAATTGTTGTTGTTTTAAAACCAATAATCTGCAGGAAGGTAAATATTTCATAACTCATGTAAAGCCTGTTCAGACAATAATGACAAAATATGCAAACGGCAGTTCTTAGAAAAGGTCCTGTGGCGCCACGTTGGATAAACGCTGAAGCATTCACATTCCCATCACGCTTTAAACTTTGTTTTAATTTTTATTTCACACATGGATTAGCCGCAGAGTGAGGAGAAGAGTCAGTGACTGGAGGCTGGTGAATCTGCCTCATATCAGCCCTTTCTCCTCTCTATATATAACTATAGCAAAATAACAATTAGCCAATCCTAGAGGAGGCTATATCTGTCGCTCTTCTTTCACTGGAAAAGGTCAACGCAGTCACAGCTGCAGCTGAAACCTAAAGCGACGACGCAGGAGAGAGATAAAGGCAGAGAGGGAAAGGGAAATGGAGCCGACTTAAAAAGAAAAGCGAGACATAAGAGAGGAGACGAGCAGATGCAGCAAAGAAAAGGAAGAAACTTAGGAAGATGACAAGTCGCCAAAGAAAAAGGGATGTTGCTTCATATAAATGATGCTCTATAAATTTCTGAGTCATGGTCAGGGATTAAAGCACAGCCGGCGAAGAAATCTACTGCAGTCGAGCTGCTCGCATGGAAAAAGAAGTGAAATTAATACTGTTCAATGAAGAAGCAACAGTCATATTCAATCATATTACACCATTATAGGCGTCACGGTCGATGAAGCATGGACGGCGAGAGGGAGACGGAATTACAGAGAAAGTACAGAAAAGGGAGAAAGATGGGGAAAAATCAGAAGAAAGATGGGGGGGTGTGAGGACAACCAGGAGGAACAAGGAGGGAAAGTAATGCAGGAACGGTCACATGTCCAGTTTTATCTCCTTTCTGTCTGCTGTCGCACCAGTTGGCCATCATTTGTCCCTGCAGCATCATCACACAACCTCACACACATCACAACGGTGTGTGCAGGTCCAAAAATGTCAGAGCCACTGTTGTCTGTTGGGTCACACCTTCATATTCACACAGCTGAAGCACTGGCATACTGGTCCTACTGGTGCTACTGGTGCACACACTTACATGCATCAAACACACCGTTCATCCCATTTAGTGGTTAATTCAGCAAACCTCGCGTTCAGAAGCAACAGATCGACTAATATGATGCAATTCTCAGTCAAGACCTTCGGAAATGTTTCCGTCATGCAGGTTTGTTGGGTTTTTTCATGTTGTTGTGTCGGCAAATTAAAGATAAGAGGGGCAGAGATGGGTAGCAACTGGGAAGGACAGTGGGGGGGGGGGATAAATTGGAGACATATAAGAGAGAAGGGGAAGAAAAAACGAAGGAATGGAGAAGATATGGGGGGGGGGGGGTTTAGTGAGAGGAGAAGACAGGAGAGGATGAGAACCAGCAGATAAGTCCCAGCGTGATCAAAGCTTCGCTCTGACATCAAGCGGAGGCCTCGCCGGCTTCACGCTGGAAGTGATAACAGACACAGTGAAGGGGGGGGGGGGGGGGGGCTTCAGACCTGATGGACTTGGCCATCCAAAGGTCGGCTCAGTCTCCAAACTGAAACCAGGAAGTAAATGATTAAAACATTATTCCCAGACTTGACTTAAAGCTAAACAGCTGAACAGTGACGGTTCTGTGTGTCAGGAAACAGAAAACACGACGATGCAGCCAAATCAACATGACTCAGCAGTTATCTGAACACTTTGACTCCTCATCTCTCCACGGGAAGCTGCACATACTGCAGAAAATGTAGAAATAATGGAGGAATGGAAGAAAAGTCGGACGTCAGACGGGCGGCTTCGCCGGGCCTTCTGCCTGCAAGCGGCACGTTCAGCGTTCGTTACGCAGCATTTTCTGTCCGCACTGTCATCCAGTTCTTCTTCTAATCCTGTGTGTGAGGATGATCACATAACAAAACTGCTCTGGGACACCTGGAGGTCGCGGCGCCGAAGTTTTCAGATTTCTGACACGATTTCCGTTTATTTGTCCGTTCATCCAACACGCCGATGCAGAGTCCTCTGTCTAACCCTGCTCACAATCAGATAAGCGCTTTGCTGAAGTAGCTTTTTGGGTTGGACACCGAGGATGTGTGTGTGTGTGTGTGTGTGTGTTCAGCGTCCAGTTTCACCCGCTGTGTCTGTGTCAGCACGCGCTGCAAAATAAACTCTGTTTACAGGAGATTCACACCTGTTAGGAACAGATCTGTCTGCCGGGATCATGCACGAGTTTTTCAGGCAACACTGTATGTACACGCACGCACGCTCACACACACACCATTGCTTCAGGCCTTGGCTGGCTGTCCATCTAGTTCACCTTTACTAATGTATTCCATCAGCAAAATCAGCCCACCACAATTAACATAACCACGTTAATTATGGTAATCATCAACACAGCGCAGCTGTAAGCACACACTCACACCTGTGTGTGTGTGTGTGTGTGTGTGTGTGTGTGTGTGTGTGTGTGTGTGTGTGTGGGGCGAGCTAAGAGGAGATGAATGATGGAGAGTGAAGGAGGGCTGAACATGACGGAGGCTGGTGGCTGATAAACAAACAGTTCAAGTTGTTGATGAACCAGGAGGATCTGGAAGCTTTGTCTGCTGCTGCAGAGATTTTTACAACAAAAAATACATTTAAATAAAAAAAAAAAGTGGTGCGAAAGATGCCGGTATGAATGACCGCTTTACTGGTGGTTGAAAGAGGGGAAAAATGAACACACACACACAGACACACACACGGCACACAGTTAATTATTATACTGAATAATGAGAAGCAAACGACTCATTAAATCTCTCCTTGACCCGCACGCAGAACGTCGCCTCTCTTCCTCCCCGTCTTTGTTTCCCCCTCACTGGCTCCGTTCTCCACACCAGCTTGTCAAACCAGAAGCCTTTTCAGCTGTGAATTATTAATTGGTGTTTAAGATCACCTCAAAGTTCCTGCTGAAAACAATCCCAACTAACTACGAAGGAATCTAAAAGTTCCTTCTCGACCTTCATCCCTCGTCTTCAGAGCTTCCAGCGTCTCTTTTCCCGCCGCTGAAGCAGGAATGCAGATAAAACTGGTCAGGAAGATAAAAAAAAAACAGCTGGCTTTGCTGTTTTTCATGTGACTGTTGTCATGAGACCAAAAACCACCTGACTGCACCGAAAACTGATTACACGTCTGCACACAAACACACACACACACACACACACTTAACACCTGCAAAATCACATTACTGCCTCCACATATAGGCATGCGTTTTCTGCATGAGCTAACACACACACACACAGATCAATTTTTATTTTCTGTTTGGAGAAATCCATTTTCATTGTAGTTGAATCGATCTCTCTGTCCGCTCCATATTCTGATCATCAGTTCTGAGATCAATAAAATCACTCATTAATCCTGAGTTAACATCGATCCAGATCAGACCGTCGTTGCCGTGACGCGGCGGCCTCGCCACCTGCCGACGCTCAGAAAAGGTCACGCGGGTCGTGACGCTGGAGTCTGCAGGACTGATGGAGCAACATTTCATCTGCAGCTTTGTGTTCCCGTACGGAGGCGTCTGATTGGTCTGCTGCAGCGTCCACATGACCTCAATGTGACTTTGCTTTTCACATCAAGCTTTCGGGACGTTCCTGAATCACTGGGCGACTAGTTTGTTCCCATCCTGCAAATGAAAAGCTTTTTTCCTCCACTTTACCGACTTCAGCTGCTGTTTCATGAAGTCATTGTCCTCCGTTTACGGCCATCGCCCCCAGCCACTAAAACACAAGGCGTGTGTGAGCTGCATCTCTCTGCACGCTCATTTCAAGATTTCAGGCATGTGGGACAGAGGAGGACTAATTGAAACCACATGAGGAAGAGGAGATGGGTGAGGGGGGGGGCATACAAAGTGGGAGCTGGAGGCCGAGGAAACTAAAGCCATTACCGACGGGGAACTATGTCAACAACACTGAACCACCTGTGTCGTCTGCGCCTTCCTGACATGTAAAAAGCAGAAAATCTTTCCCCCTCCCCGTGAAACGCAGACAAATGGACCACTGGTTGTTTTCCCCGGCGGGGGAGGCAACGGAGTCGAGGTCAAAAACACTAATTACGGACTCTGTCATTTAATCTGCTTGAGATTCAGGATTAGAGTTCCGATCCGGTTGTGCTGCCAGAGGAAAATATAAACTGGTGTACCTGGCTTCCCATCACGCCGCCTGAACTGGTGCGGAGGGAGCTGAAGAAAGAAAGTACAGCCTGTCCGGAGTCTGCCCCCCCCCCCCCCCCCCCCGCCACCCTGATCCTCCTCTCTGGGAGGTAACGTGAATGTGGAGGCAGCAGAGACCAGTCACAGTGGACATGCTTATCCAGACACACTGCATGTGTGTGTGAGAGGCAGTCTGAGGCGTGCAGATTGAATCCTGCGTCCCCAGGGAGCCTAACTGCCTTTCCGTCTCCCTGACTGGCCCTCTGAGAGGAAAAGATTGGTAAGAATTAGAAAGAAAAGGCAGAAAGAAGGAAAATAAGGCGAGGAGAGGCGCAGCGCAGCCCAACAGCTCCCTCTGTCGTCACCTGGAGACGCTGCTGCTCGCATCCTCCTCTGCTGTTCATTCCACATCTCCCCTCCTCCTCTTATCCCCACTCCTCCTTTAAATTACTGTTAAACTTTCCAGTTTGAGCCTAAAATATAGTTTAAAAAGAATAACATATTACAGTGTAATAAAATGGTCCAAGTCGACCTTTTAAACTCTTTCCTTCAGCTGAAGCCGTTTTATTTGCTGCTGTTGGGAGATTTTATGGTAATCAGGAATGTGGACGTGTCGACTGTGGAAGCTTAAATAATGGCTTTAGTCTTAATGTAAAGGGGTGGGGGGTGCAGCTGTTAACCTGGACTCTGCTAATCTCAGCAAACACATCTGGGAATCCGTGGTGTTCCGGACATATTCATCCACATTAAGGAGGCTCATCCATCACTGACATCCTCAGAATGCAGATTAACTTTAACAGAAAAGCTTTCAGAAGTTTTCTGTGACCCCGATGTTTACCTGAGGTTATTCCTGCATCAGGAACTAAAGTCTGAAGCACAAACTTCTGATCAGTTTCTGGGATTATCTGGGCTGAACGTCGGCGAACACCTCGCCCACCCTGCTTCCGTCCGTCATCCCAGCCAGGTTTCTGCGTACAGCTCAGACATGTGCTGGTGGAAGGACACCACTGGCCTTGGCAGACGTTAAACCCCCACTTCCTCACGTCACTAACTGAACACACTGCAGGTCTCTCCAAACAGAAGTCACGCCGCCCTCCTCTCCTCTGCCTCCTCGCAGCGTAATGGGAGTCACGCTCTTTTCGTCGCAGCTCTGATCTTCTGATCGCCTGCCTCCGTTGTTTCCCCCCCCCTCTCCTCCTTTCACCTCGTCTCCCCTGCACATCTTCAGCCTCCAGCTCTTCCTTCACACACAGACCTGAACTTCAGCAGATTCTTTCTCTTGATGCTATTTAAACAGAAAAGACCTGAAGATGGAACGCTAATGTTGAGTTTTGTGGCTAACAAAAGCAGGCAGTGAAAGCCAGAAAAGAAACGGGGACATTCTTCTCCTGTGATGCGTCTGAAGTGGCCTCCGAACCACAATGTCAACTCAGAAACAAAGAAAAGGGGAATTCTGCTTTTCTTGTTGGCAAAGTGCAAAAAATCCAACTAAACTGTCTGAAACGCCACCACATGACAAGCAAACGTGGGAGAAAGCCACAACACTGTGAACTACAGAGTTCAAAAGAGCTTTTCATGTCTTCATGAACCTCATTTTCCATCCCTCCAAACCTGGAGCTCCGGCTTCAGATGGATCCACTTCTGTGGACTTTTTGGGAAAAGTGTCGCAATAGTTTTGTTAAACCAGTCAGGCTGGTGAGAACACGCCGTCAAATAACACAGAACAGCAGCAAATGATTTTCTCAATGGCTCCCACAGGACCAGGGAGGGTTAAGGCCAGAGAGGAGGAAGGGAGGGGGGGAGGTGGTGAAAAGCAAAAGGGTGAGTAAAGGTAGGGGAGACAAGTCAGAGCAACAGTGTGGGAGACAGAAGGACGGAGAGCTGAGAGGAGGAGATTATTGCCTGCTTGAGAACAGAAATATTTTGCTGTGCCATGAATACCAAAGAGAACACGGCACCAACAGCCCCCCCCCCCCCCCCCCCCCCCCCCCCAGCAGAATTGCAGATGTCCAAATTATACACCCATGGTTCCCTCTGTCTACCAGCAGCTGCTCTGTCCATCCACAGTTGTTCATGTCGGAGCAAAAGCATTGCCGATCTGGTCTGGTGTCTGTGGAACGGTTTAAAGAAGCGGATCTGGTCTGGTGTCTGTGGAACGGTTTAAAGAAGCGGATCTGGTCTGGTGTCTGTGGAACAGTTTAAAGAAGCGGATCTGGTCTGGTGTCTGTGGAACGGTTTAAAGAAGCGGATCTGGTCTGGTGTCTGTGGAACAGTTTAAAGAAGCGGATCTGGTCTGATGTTTGTGGAACAGTCTAAAGAAGCGGATCTGGTCTGGTGTCTGTGGAACGGTTTAAAGAAGCGGATCTGGTCTGGTGTCTGTGGAACGGTTTAAAGAAGCGGATCTGGTCTGGTGTCTGTGGAACAGTTTAAAGAAGCGGATCTGGTCTGATGTTTGTGGAACAGTCTAAAGAAGCGGATCTGGTCTGGTGTCTGTGGAACGGTTTAAAGAAGCGGATCTGGTCTGGTGTCTGTGGAACGGTTTAAAGAAGCGGATCTGGTCTGGTGTCTGTGGAACGGTTTAAAGAAGCGGATCTGGTCTGGTGTCTGTGGAACGGTTTAAAGAAGCGGATCTGGTCTGGTGTCTGTGGAACAGTCTAAGGAAGCGGATCTGGTCTGGTGTGGAACAGTCTAAAGAAGCGGATCTGGTCTGGTGTGGAACAGTCTAAAGAAGCGGATCTGGTCTGGTGTGGAACAGTCTAAAGAAGCGGGTCTGGTGTGGAACAGTCTAAAGAAGCGGATCTGGTCTGGTGTGGAACAGTCTAAAGAAGCGGATCTGGTCTGGTGTGGAACAGTCTAAAGAAGCGGATCTGGTCTGGTGTGGAACAGTCTAAAGAAACGGATCTGGTCTGGTGTGGAACAGTCTAAAGAAACGGATCTGGTCTGGTGTGGAACAGTCTAAAGAAGCGGATCTGGTCTGGTGTGGAACAGTCTAAAGAAGCGGATCTGGTCTGGTGTGGAACAGTCTAAAGAAGCGGATCTGGTCTGGTGTGGAACAGTCTAAAGAAGCGGATCTGGTCTGGTGTGGAACAGTCTAAAGAAGCGGATCTGGTCTGGTGTGGAACAGTCTAAAGAAGCGGATCTGGTCTGGTGTGGAACAGTCTAAGGAAGCGGATCTGGTCTGGTGTGGAACAGTCTAAAGAAGCGGATCTGGTCTGGTGTGGAACAGTCTAAAGAAGCGGATCTGGTCTGGTGTGGAACAGTCTAAAGAAGCGGATCTGGTCTGGTGTGGAACAGTCTAAGGAAGCGGATCTGGTCTGGTGTGGAACAGTCTAAAGAAGCGGATCTGGTCTGGTGTGGAACAGTCTAAAGAAGCGGATCTGGTCTGGTGTGGAACAGTCTAAAGAAGCGGATCTGGTCTGGTGTGGAACAGTCTAAGGAAGCGGATCTGGTCTGGTGTGGAACAGTCTAAAGAAGCGGATCTGGTCTGGTGTGGAACAGTCTAAGGAAGCGGATCTGGTCTGGTGTGGAACAGTCTAAGGAAGCGGATCTGGTCTGGTGTGGTCTACAGGGAGGCTTGGAGAGCGGACGGACCCGCGTGAGCCCGCGTGCCGCTGCGGGCAGGTGATCCAGGAGAGGAAAGGCGCATCTGAAGGATTCAGCACGAATTTCCAACCTGACTGGCTCTCTGGGGATTTTTAACATAATTATAATTCCACCAAGTGATGATTACTGGTGTGAAGATAAGATCTGAAATCTAAAATCTAAACCGGGAAAAATCTTTTATTGGTCAAACAGGAGATGAGAAGTGACGCAAACACTTCGGAGGCTTTAGACATCCACGCCACTGTGTTTGTGGCACTGCTGCCGGACCCACATCAGGCCTGGTGGGAAAGTTCTGCGTCCCTGGAGCCGCAGGGAAGAAGCCGAGACGGCAAAAGGACGCGCGCGTTCGGATTCCAAACGCGCCAGATGCGCTCGCTGGGGCGCAGGGAATGAGCGCAAATATATGCCACACACTGCGCCAGAAAGGACACGAAATACAGACCGTGTTCAGTAAAAAGCGCACCGATCTGAGAGACATGCAGGGGCCCAGAGGTCTGGGAAGGTCTGCGCTGCGCACACACCTGCGGGATGTCAGCAGCTCAATGCGCAAAGGCGCCGCGGGCTTTGCTGCTAAAGCCACATTTACTCACACACACACACACACACACCCCAAAGTCCCACGTCTTCTGACAATAACAAAATGTATGTGCAACGTTTGTGTGACAACATGGTTTAATCCAGAATCTAATCTGATCCCCGGCATCCCGGGAGCCGGAACGTTCCTCTTGGTTGCCTTTTTAATGCCCTCAAAGCCCCAACAGACGTTCAGAACACGAGGAGACTGATGGAAACCAGAGAAAAACAACTGAACGCGACTGCTGATGAGAGAAATGCAGGATTTCACCGCTGCAACTTAAACCTTTTCTTACCTTTGTGGAAGTGAGACTCCGCGCGCAACGAAATCCCCCAAAACATACAAGCCAGAGGAAAATGGTCTCTTCTCTCCACAAGTATTGCTTCTTTTCCCAGATGTCCAACACATCCACTGAAGGAAAGCCCGGTGTTGTTGTTTGTTTGTTTGTTTGTTTGTTTGTTTGTCTGCTTAAGAAGGGATTTTTTTTTGTAAATCAGAGCAGAATGAAGTTGCTTCCAGTGGAGCGGAGAGGCAAAACGCAGCGAACCAAGCGGGCAGATTTCAGGGAGAAAAGCCTTCAAAAGAGATGCAAACAGAAAGAAGAGAAGACTGAGCAGCCGTGCGTCTTCATAAGGTCCCGGAATGGAAGTGATGCGGAGGTGGTGAGGAAGAGGAGGGTGCAGGAGGAAGAAAAGCTGGGAAATCACCGTAGCATCCCTCCCTCTGTCGGGTCTCTAATCCGGTTCCGTCAGCGCCGTTTATCCGTCCTCCCTCCAAGAGCCTCAGAAGCGGTGTGAGGGGAAGGGAGCGGGTGCGCAACGGCAGCGACCAGAGAGGGAGAGAGGAGGGGAGGAGAGGGGAGGGAGAGAGCGTCGTCGCTGCCGATGGAGGGCGTTGGAAACTAGAGGAACCCTCCCTCTCTTCTCACTCTCTATATGTTTTGGGTTGTTTCAGTGATCATATATTGATGCAGGGAACGTTAAACAGACGCGGGGAGATCCTGGTTCTGCCTCCACACACCTGATCCCACATTTAAACTCCTCTAAAGAAGCTTTAATGCAGGTCCAAGCTCTTTCTTTCCTTCATTCTAAAACCTTTTCAGATCTGTACCCAGACTGAGGCAGCAGCCCCACAGGAGGCTGAATGAATGCAACAGTTGCTCCTCTCTGATTGGCTGCAGGAAGCTTCCAGCCCTGCCAGAGCACGTGCACAGTCTCATGTGCAGCCAATCAGAGAAGTGGAGGGGGGTGTCCCAAACTCTCATTCCTCACTAGATGGTTTAGAAGACCCATTTTAAGCATCAACCCTCCTGAAGATGAAGAAGAAGAAGAATGTCATCATCACTTCACTCAAGCTGAACATTTAATTGATGAATCTTTTTGAGCGAGTTGCTGATAAATCAGTTCTGCAGACTGCGACCCGGAGCCTGGTGTGGACTAAAGCTTGACCCATCCTCCATGAGAAGCCAGAACTGAGTTCTTGTTCTCGAGGCTGCAAGAACAAGAAAAAACTTCTTGTTCGGCAGGTCCATCCATCCTCCAGGAGAAACACGTCTGCAGTGGGGAGGGATCACTGCAGGGGGGCGATGTCTGCTTTATGTGCAATGAACCCGGTTGTTACCTCCACCAGGTGATGTTTTTACCGCCGTCTTTGTGCTCAAGATAACTCAAAAGGTTACGGATGGATTTTTATAAAAACTTCAAGAGTTGTTGGAAATGTGAAAATGAAGAAGTGATTAAATTCTGGAGGTGATCCGGATCACCGTTTGGATCCAGGAATGTTTTAAAAGGATTCTTTAACATCGTGCTTGGCGAAGGTTTCCGCTCTGAGTGCTTTCCTAGTTTCATATTTAACGAGCAACTTCATCCGCGGCAGGGCGGGTCGTGCATGCGGCAGGGCGGGTCGTGCCCGCGGCAGGGCGGGTCGTGCATGCGGCAGGGCGGGTCGTGCCCGCGGCAGGGCGGGTCGTGCATGCGGCAGGGCGGGTCGTGCCCGCGGCAGGGCGGGTCGTGCCCGCGGCAGGGCGGGTCGTGCCCGCGGCAGGGCGGGTCGTGCATGCGGCAGGGCGGGTCGTGCATGCGGCAGGGCGGGTCGTGCCCGCGGCAGGGCGGGTCGTGCATGCGGCAGGGCGGGTCGTGCCCGCGGCAGGGCGGGTCGTGCCCGCGGCAGGGCGGGTCGTGCATGCGGCAGGGCGGGTCGTGCCCGCGGCAGGGCGGGTCGTGCCCGCGGCAGGGCAGGTCGTGCCCGCGGCAGGATCCGAGTGTTGTATTGCTACATGTAAATATGTTGGTACTTTCTGACCACCTCGACCACCTGTTTTATCAAAACAATCCATCTTACCTGCAACAGTAAAAACGCGGAAGCAGCAACTCCACTTCCTGTTTCTCCGTGTTAACCACGCCCACCTCAAATGTCCGACCAATCACACAATACTTCTCGGAACCCCGCAAGAAAAAAAAGTTCTGCCAGCCCGATGTGTCGAACTGTCTTCAAACACGTCCACAAGAACAAAATGACGTCATTTTCTTCTTGGAGCCTCGAGAACAAGAAAACAGTTCTGGCTTCTCGTGGAGGATGGAACAAGCTTAAGGGTACATTCACATCAGGATAGTCCACTAGACTCGGCCCGGTTGGGGACTCACCTCAGCTGTAGGGGGGTGTATCCATGCGGACCGAGATCATGTTCACGCTGCACTTTGGTTAAACCAGTCAAACCATTAGAATAATATATTCCCATTCCCACCAGAGGTGGCGCTGCACTAGTATTTACCAAAACGGAGGACAAGAAGAAGAAAACTTTGTAGTCCTTACAAGCAGCTGTGATATATTTTCCTCTCATCATACATCTGTTCGTGCTTTTACATCGTTATCGCTCCACTTTTGACCGCGAGCATTTCTAGAGGTTGACGTTTGGTTGTTGTGGAAGCGTTTGTCTACAATGCCTAGAGTTTACCCACAATGCAACACTACGCCAAATGCAGGAAGTGACTTTGTTTTTAAAGTCTGCTTCCTGAATTTGGCCGGACTTTCCTGGCAAACGGAATCGGATTCGGATCAAAGAAACTGATGTGAATGTGCCTTAAAAAGCTTTGAGTGAATCTATAAAACATCCAGGTGAAAGGATGACTTCTCACCGACTACCGTCGCAGCTTCACTTTCCTCCTGACATGAACACATTTTACAGATATTCTACTCTTCTTACCCTCTGGGATGAAGGCCTGCAGACTTTGGCTCCTGGATCGCAGACTGATGTGTTTTATGGACGATTCGCAGGTTTTCCAGTGTAGGAACTGCTGTCAGTATCATGTCCCTTCTGGGATGACGCATCAGCGGAGTCGATTTGATCAAATGACAAACGGTCAGAAATCTACTTTTGTCTCAATTTGCTGCCAAAGAGTCACTGGTGCAGCAAGATTATCCAACAGGAAACCTGCACAGAAAAACCCCGAAATATTTCACACTAAATACAAATATAAATATTTTAGAAGTGAGACCTTTAAGGAGTTAATGTTGATTAATTACAGAAAAATGAATGCATTGCACAACGTGTAACGTTTGTCAGTGCACCTTCTTGGGCAGGTTAGAATAACCTTCAGAAATCTATGATGGGGGGGACAAAAATAAATAAAATATGTGTATATGTATGCATATAAGTGTATGTATCTGTGGGTATGTGTGTACATATATGTATTGCATAGACCTTGTAAAAACAAACTAACACCAAATGTTGTACACACACTTATTGTGATTGTCAACTGTGTGAACTCTCCCCTGCTAAAGCAAATTAAAAAATGAATTTTACAAAAGAAATCTATGATTCCCTTTTCTTTGAATCTGCCTCCATGTAAGCCATTCAGCAGGATTTAATGAAATAATCTGCATTCAGTGAAAAATAAAAGCACAAAGTCTTCTGGCCACCTTCTGAGCATGCACAGGCGATGTATTCCAAAACTACTGATCTCACGCAAGAGGTCCTGTTTTCCTTTTAAAATCTAATCATAAGCAGTCGTTGCCCGAACAAACAACCGACCTTTCCTCCTTTCGGAGGAAGAACCATCTTCAGACTTGGAAAGATAAATCAAATTATGTGAAATGATGTCATGCGGCCAGTCTTGGAGGATATGCTGGGATCATGGGAACCAGTGGCTTTTCTCAGCCTCTGAGAAGTCCCGAATCTGTTGCAGTCTTCTTAAAACCTCCCTGTAAAAATTCTTGATGTGACGCAAACTGCAGCTCATTGAAATATTCCAGGAAAGTGTTTTCTGCAGAGGCAATGTCCGAATGTCCGGGGTGCTGATGGCAGAAGTCTGAAAAGCTCAGACCATTTGCAAGAGAGACAACAGAGGCTTTCATTCAGACAGCAACAGGATGATCATGCATATTTTCATTATAGCATTCAGGCCTTCATTACGTTGGATGGAAAATGACATAATTAGATTAACATAAAGGGCGGCTTGTCAGCTGTAATTATGACGTATTTTTGGCCAGAATAAATGAACCTCTGGACAACTGCAGTCTTATTACTGACAGTTTTTACATTGCAGGGTGTCTGGTTCACAGGCAGACTAAAATTAGCATCAATTAATAAGTCAGTCTTTTCATTAAACCACTTAATATTTACAGATTTCTGTTTTTTTTCATGTAAAAGCCTGCAAGTGTGAGGAGTTTTATGGTTTATCAGAACTTATCCTGTCATTTTTCTCATTAGTGATAAAACTGGAGAAATTCCTCCATTATCTATAATTAATTATACTCTCTGTTCGACCTGCTGCCTTCTGGAAGACGCTACAGGTCGACAGATCCCATACCACCAGACTGACAACCAGCTGCTTCCCCTGGACAATCCGAATAGCGCGCGCGCACACACACACACACACACACACACACACACACACACACACACACACACACACACACACACACGGACGGACGTAACATATTTTGCACATTTCGGCACAACGCACTTTTTAAATTAAGCTATATTCTTTAACTTTATCGTGGTAGATTACCGCTTCCAACCAGTAGAAATAAAGCTACATTTATATCATAACCTTTAACTTGTTTATTTTTACCTGTTTTTAAATCGTTGATGCAATTTCATTGTAACTTGTGTGCAATGACAAAGTCTATTCTTGTTCTTAAAGATACACAAGGTATCTATACATACAGTATTTTCTAAATGAATTTCTATTAGTTGTTCATCAGCAAGTTGCAGATTTAAATGCTTGCTGCATTCAGAAAGCATCCTAACTTGTCTTGCAGGGTGTTTTGTAGGTCATGAAGAACATTTGAAATAAAACTGTGCACTGCTTGTAGGTAGAATAATACTGTGTGTGTGTGTGTGTGTGTGTGTGTGTGTGTGTGGCCGGCCACAATGAAAGGCTGCAGTCTCATGCTGTAAACATTTAGCTGAGCCAGCATTTCAGAGAGGTCTGGAGTCGAAAGACGAGTCTGTTGTACACGCTGACCCACAAACCTTTAACACTAAGGCAATAGTCACAGTGAGCTTGGTCACACACAGAATGCACACACACACACAACTGCACACGTATAAATACATGCACAAAAGGTCTTATTGAAAATAACAGACACATGAGCCAAAAATCAATGGCAGCACAAAGAAATGTTGCGAGAAGGAGCAAAATAAAAGATGTGCAGCAGAAGCGCGACACAGAGAGAGAAAGCCATTTTCCCCTCTTCACCTTGATGATGTCACTGCTTGGTGCTCGACGCCTCAACCTGCAGGAACACACTGCTTGTTGTTGACAAGTGTGTGTTTGATTGCCAGAAGGGAGCACAGATCAGTCGAAGCTGAATGCTGTTTTGTTTCACTGCAGACGTGCACGTGTCATTCTGCTGTGCATTTTATAATTGTGTGTCAAAAACGCACAGAATTATATTTGATATGTCTGCAAACAGGTATTTTGGTACTTTTTCCTGGGATACCTAAGCCTCAGTTCATCATCTCGCTGCTCAGACGGGAGGAAAGTAAACAGCTTTAGAAAAAGGATTCTGCACTGTGCCATGATAGCGGAATACTATTTGCATTTAGCAGGTGAAAATGGGTTGATTTTTCAAACAAATTGCCATTAATTCACAGAAACATGCATATATTTGGTTTAGAATAGCTATTTTACATAAAATGTTAATGTCTACTATGGTCTTGTTTGTGCTTTTGAACTGAACTGCCAGCTATTCTGAAGCCACTGAGCAGCTTCAGGGTTGTTAATCTGCAAGCCTACGTAACCCATTGGGATGGGGGGGGGGGCACTAATTGGAATTCAATTGATGTATTGGCAACACATTAAATTTAGTAACCAGCCTATTGATTTATATATGTCAATTAGCTTGTTGGCTTTGCATGAAAATGGTAAATGGACTCTTGTAGCCTTGTTGGGGATTAGAAGCCTTTCCAGAACCAGATATATCTGCCTCTCCAGATGGATGGTGGGTGGATCACGTGCACATGCCAGAGGAGTACATCATGACGTGATGGTTACAGATGACTTGTAAACAGTCGTATGTCAATCAAAACTGCTACAAATTAAAATCAGACCCAAGATTTTAAGACAACAGTTCCACATTTTCTGTTCCAGGTCCTGTAAAAGAAATATGCTGAGATTCACGGCGTCCGTTTCAAACGTTGTCATGCGTCGCTGCATGTGACTTTCATGTTGTCACAGCTGTAAGTCGGTTCATCCGCTAGAGGACCGTGCTGAGGTCTCTTTCACTCCGGTTGGTAGCCGTAATGTACCACTATAAAGCTGTTTACATCCATCCAACACCAGAAGAATGATTGTGCTTTCGGGTTGTTCTCACAACTTCCAGAAATATTTTATTGAAAATGAAGAAGCAATCTGGGAACTAATTATTCACAGATTCCAGAAAATCCTAAATTTAAAGACTGCTGCTCCAAGAACCAGTTGTGGTCCATTGTCTTTATTACAGTTCTTTAGAATATATTTTGATCCATTAGGTTTCTAGTAGCCTTTTTGTGTGGAGTTTGCACATTCTCCCCGTACATGTCTGGGTTGTCTCTGGGTATTCCGGTAACATCCAAAGACATGCATGTTAGGTTGATTGGTTACTCTAAAGTTGTCCCTGGGAGCGAGTGTGAACGGTTGTTTGTCTCTCTCTGTGTTGGCCCTGCGATGAACTGGCAACCTGTCCAGGTGGACCTGCCTCTCCCTTAATGATTGCTGGGATAGGCTCCAGCTTCCCTGCAAGCCTTAATCGGACTAAGCGGTTCGGAAAATGAATGAATGAAGGTTTTTAGTGTAACCAGCAGTGAGTTATTGATAATCACATTGTTGCAGTGCCATATTAGGGAAAAAATTGCATCAATATATTTGGTTTATTAATCATAATCATCTACATTAGCTGGTGTTTGCATGGTGCTCATTGGGTTTGTGATTTCCTTTTCTTATCCGGCATTTCTAGAAGCTCACAAATTGGCTGTTTTCGAAGAGTCCATTTTTTCCATATTGGTACAACTGGAACAGGAACTACCTGGTAGTGATGTCTCCCTCTTTTCACCACTTGGAATTCTGAGGCAACTGGAACATCCCATAAAACCACAAAGTTTTTATTTCTTCTGTACTGGTTGTGTGCCAGCTGTACAACCCAACACCGTCCGTGATTTCTGATGGTATTGCTCCGTTTTTACTGTCCAATGTAAAAACGTTATAACCTTTAATGCAGGAGACGGACCAAACTGTGCATTTGTCTTCTGCATTGAGCATAAATAGGCTTTGAAAATATAGCAACATTTAACAGATTGGAAACTCCTTTGTACATCAGTCAATCCTGAAACTAAACATGGAACTTAGAGGAACTTTAATTGCATCTGGTTCTTTGAGACCTGCTACATCCTGCACGACAAGCAAGAACTGAAGAACCCAAGAGAAAAATATCATTTTCTTCTTGTGGACGTGGTTGAAGACCGTTCTCCACGACCCATCAGACTGACAGAAGATTTTCTTGTTGGCCTCTGAGAATTATTGTGTGATTGGTCAGACATCTTTCTAACACGTGACGTTCTAATGGATTTAGTCCCCCCAGACAGGACCCCACCAACAGTACTGCATGAATTTGTTGCTCCTTCATTTATATAAATGGGATCCTTAGGAACATGTGTGCATGACTTCACCATCGTGCTCTCCAGTCTTGCTCCCCACCTCTGCAACTTGCTCCAAACGAAACCCATCGGGTGAGAAAACAGACGTGTCGTTTTCACAGTTTGTGTTGTGCAGAAGAACCTGGTAGTGCTTTCTCTTGTTAGAGGTGAGACGAAATGGCATGTCCTCTGTTTGGAAAGATCTCCATCCTCAGTCCTGGCTTTTCTTCTAAAGTGGGAGCTGTTGTAAATTTCTCCTTTATCATCGGAGTTTAAACAATCATTTTCCAATCTATTCGGCTTTGATTTCTTTGTAAACACTTCAGGCCAGAACGAGCTTCATCTTTCAGATGACATTTTCAGGATAATATACCGCTTTAACCTTTAAGGCTTTGATGTGTAATTCAGTCAATTCATCTAAAACCAAAGCACACACTCATATCTCTGTCTTTATTCTTATGTTTTGGTTTTGTATACAGAGGTCGCCTGAGTGATTACACAGGGATTATGGACTGGACCTTTTAGGCCACAGCTGTTTGTTTTAACTTGAGCCTGAAGGATACCAGGAGCTTTAAGGAGATTGGAGGAGTGAGGCATATGTTTCATTTTATTCATTTAAGCTGTGTCTCAGATTTCCTCTTCTTCTTATCCCCCGTCAAACTTCACATTTCACCATTCCGTCTTTTGTGTGTGTGTGTGTGTGTGTGTGTGTTTTATACCTCTGTCCCTCCCCTGTTGGGTTCACTTAATGGAGGCCTGCAGTGACCAATCAGCAGCCTGGGATTTTCACAGTTTGCAATAATTGAATTTGGCCTGTCGGCACGGTAACTGAGCTGGGGAAATCGAGGGAGCTTGGACCATCTTAAAGGGACAGCAGATTGAAGGGGGATGGCATTCACTTTGTAAATAAACAATGAAACATAAGAAACTGCAGACATCTGAGATAGTTTAGAGGAAAGAGACTCATCTGTGTCCTAATAACCTTATTTCTTTTCAGCATATGGCAACGATGCCGTTTGAGACCCAACGTAGGATGGAGGTGTAGAAATGAAGCTTTTGCCTTAAATAGAGCAAATCAGGATGGCAAAGGGTGAAAGATAGAGAATTAAAGGGAGAGATCTAGAGATGGAAGGACGGAGAGAACAGAGAGCAGCCTTGTGTATGAGTTGGCAGTGAGGAGCAGAGCTGCATAGCAATCACTTGTTTGCTATGCTTTAATCAAGCAGACAACGCTAAACATTAGCTCGCCTCCTACACTCTAGACTCATTTAATCAAAGCGCTAACTTGTTGCATCAGGCTCCTCTTTATGAATACATACTATACCGTCTGCAGCCAAGCAGGGCTGGACAAACACACACTTTTAAAGGACACTTGCAGAAAAAAACCAATGGCTACAGAAGTGAAGAGTAAAAATCACATTTGACTTTATTAAAACGTGTCCACCAGTGGTAAAGTGCACCACCAGTAGGAGTTATTGCAGACAACATGGGGTCTTGTTTTGTGGTTAAGGAGATGCAGTAAACATGGTGGGGGTGGGAAGGGAGGGGGTTGTGATTTTGAAGCCAAGCAGAGAAAGAAAACAACTACATGAAATGAGAGACATCACAGTGGAGTCCCAATTTAATTACATTTATGCTAATAAAACACTGATGTGAAATATAGTTCGTTCATAAAGCGGATTAGAAGTGTTAAAAGTGCACGTTAAATGGATGAACACTGAATCCGTCTGCTAAAATAAGGGCAGATGTTTGTGGAAGAGAGAATTACATTTTATGGTCACCTGATAAATGTGCAAATTCAGTTAGTCCCTAATTTTTTGTTGTTGGTCTTAAGTTACTTTTAAGAGGAATTTCTGCTTTATTCGGTGTATTTTTAACTTTTGGAGACTCTTCAGTGTGGAGCAGGTCGTGTTGTTTTTCCCCTGCAGTCTAAAACAACGTGATCTATGGCTGAAACGATACACACGGCTCTTCATTTGGAACGTTTGGCTCACAGGTTAAAGAGTCAAAGTGTTTGTGGGTCAGTTTATGAACCCTTCTTAAGCGTGCTGGAGCAAATCAGTGATGGAGGTCCAGCGGCTTGCTTGACAACTCCGTCACCACTGGAGTCCAACCCCGTTTCAGTGGGAAGCAAAGAAAATTTTATTCATGCTGATTAATAGAAGTTTATTTCTAATTTGCAGTAGCCTTTTTAAAGGCCCCCCACACAAGATGGATACGCAGTTTCATCCATCTCCTGTGGCGGTTACACGCATAATTTGGTCCGTTTTCAACAGGCTGAGCTATTCGTCACCTGACAAAGAAAACGGAGCAACTCCACTGGAAGTAATGGGGACAGTGTCAAGTTGCATAGCTGACACACAACCAGCAAATAAACCAGAGAAGAAGAAGAAGATGCAGAAACCGCCAAATCAGCAGCATCCAAGAAAACGTAAAGGATGCATGGAAGTATGACGATGTTTAAAATGGACATCCTCATTTGTGTATGTAAGGAAGGAGAAATGGACCTTCAGCAGACGTCTTCTGATGAGCGTTATGACATTTAGGTAGCTCTAAACAAGATGTTTTTAACACCTAAACACAACATACAGCAGGTAATGTGCATGTCACCTGCAACCAGTATCAAAAGGGAATTTGGAAAAAAAAAAGAAAAATGGATTTGACCGCCTTTTTTGCCACCTGTAGCAACTATTAACATCATTTTGGCCAAGTGGAAAAGAAGCCAAAAATATAAAACGTTGCCAATATGTATGTAAGTTATGATGGTAATGGTTGGTAACTGGCTGCGCTCGAATTAAATCCTATGAAAAGTTATTAACTGAAGTTGATATTGAAATAAAAAAACATAAATAACACTTATTGTCAAAAATACAGTATTTAATTTCCAGTTTTGCAGTTTTCTCATTAAAAAAAAATAGGTGGGTTTGCATTATGTGCAAGTTATAGTTAATTATTACAAGTTTAACAGCAAGTTATTACATTATTTGTTGCTACTTGCATCAAAACCTTTCCGACCTCCTGATGGAGCTTTTTTCACCCTTTTAAAGCTTTAAAATCATTTTGCCACAATATGAGGAACTGCAGTGAGTCAGAGTCTGAGTCTTTGTCTGACCGAGTAGGACGGCAAAGGCGCTGAAACTGCTCTGTAAACACTGTCTGTCTGAAACAACACGACTGCTGGTGCATTCAGACGTGATTAACGCCTTAAAAAACATGCAAAATGACAAACATGTAAGAAGGAGCTGCCTGATTAATGAGGCAGAGAGTCAGCTTTGTTTGCAGAGTCACTCCTATCAAAGATTGTTTATTTGTTGCAAAACTGGAAAAAAGTTGCACTAAAGAATACAAAGGAGAAATAAGTTTCACAGCAGTTCAAGCAGCCCTGACATTCTGACTTTATTTCTTTTTTACAGGGTTTGTTCTGCACAAAAACATCTGTGAATCTAAGCCGGATGGGCCTTGCATTTGGTCTTTTTCCTCTTGAACATTTTGCATCTATTTTTCCTTCTTATCTCCGGCAGCACATTGTGACAGGCGAGACAGTGACGGGAACCAGGTCAGAGCCTCCAACGGTGGGAGGTAGCCGTGCGATTTACATAAGTATTCCAACGCAGAGAAGGAATTTCTCCTTTAGTGCAGTGCTGCTCAAACTGGGGGTCGCAACCCCCATCAGGGTTACGGGATCATTTCAGGCAACTGCCAGATAAAAATATATATAGTCTACATTTATGAAATAAACACTGGATTTTCACCACGGCTGTTGGGGTAGAGATAAACCTATGAAATTAACATCTTCTGTTTTTAAACACATCGGTACATAAACCAGTTATTACAAACGTTGTATTGAAAATCTAAGTTTGGCATCATCTCCACATGAGAAGCTCATTTCTGGAGATTACGACCGCTTTCCAGCTACACATTTAGAGGATACTGCGAGATCTAGTGCATGAATAGGTACGGTTACATGATGTTTTTTAATTCAGAATTAATCATTTGGAATTAAATAATTCCGAATTATCAGTATTCTCCTAAAAGTTTACATGGAAAAAATAATGCCAAATTCTTACTTAACTCCTCTTTCGATCGGCGGGTTGGGAAGGGTTCTGATTGAACAGAGGGCATGACGTGACGTACTTATGTTTACCAGAAATAATCAAAGTTTGCATCCTGCTGCTTGTCTTTTCGGTCGTAACTTGGAAAATTAAATAATAGTCAGTTTTGCTGCTATTTTGATTTTAATATTAAAGCAGCAGCTTGACCCGAGCATACTACAGTTTTCAGCAGCTGTGAAGGAGACGGAACATAGACTACTGAAGACGGGAGACAAAACAACGCGTGGAATATGTGCGCCATTGGGACAGGACAGGGTAAGGAGCATGCGCACAAAGATGGGATATAAATTGTAGAAGTTAAAGGTTTACATGACAGATATAATCTGAAACCAGCCACTTACCAAACAGACTTTTTAATTCAGAATTAGGTGTTTACCATTTTTCATCAGTTTATAGCGAACTTAACTTTTATTCAGACTAAAAGGGGAATTAAAACTTCCATGTAAACATGGCCAGTGATTCTGTCGTCACCTGGGGGGTTGAGGGTTGCAAATACCAGCGTGTGGTCTCTTTGGGGTTGTTGCTCAAAGTTTGAAATGCACTGTTATAGATCATTCTTAGCTTTTGTCGCGAGACTTCCACGTCGGCGATGTTGGCGAGTGGCGAAATGGTGAACAAAGCAGGAGTTGGCTGCAGCAGCTAGCTTTTCGTGTTATGACGAAAATAATGGTACATTGTTGCCTTTGGTTGTTCCAGTCGGCTTCCCGGTTATAGATTTATTGTTCCAGACTTCCTGCCAACGCTGAACAACGGCATTAATGCGTAGCTACCATCACCAGAGAACTGGAAACCTTTCGGCTGTGTTAGCAGCATTTCGTTGACGCTAAGCAGCAAATGAGCCAAAAAAAATCCGAAGTTTCCATCAGTGTAGAAGCGTGCTGAAGTTGGCTGGATATTTGACCAACCTTCACTGAATTGTAAATACAAAAGTTCAAACTTTTTCTCCCTTTTATGTTGTCAAGAAACAGTTGTAAACGATCAATATTTTCTCACAGTAACGTTTACTCCTGCCATCCCAGATTCTTAGAGTGCAGTAACGTTATGCGTCTGCTGTTGCTCCTGACTTTTCACATAGAGAGGGAATACTTTGTGTGAGGAACTTTCCACAGCTGGAGGTCAGATACCCATCCTAACCCCCCAAAATAAATAATGTGATTGAATTGCAAGCCTATAATTCATCAAGCGAACCCGTAGCTAACAGGAGCTAACAGAAGCTAACCAGCAAACAGAGCTAAACGGGCTAAAGATAAGTCACGCTGTTAATTTGCTGAAAACTGCAGCTGTTTCACATTTTTTCTCCTTGAAGAAGGATACTGGATATCTGTCAATCAAAAGGACACGTCTTATGCCAAATTTTGAGATATTACTTCTAAACAGAGGAGTTATTAAAAAAATTTCACTCCACCCACAGTTGTCATGAAAGTAAACCTGACCTATTGAGCCTAAAATGTTTTTGTACCAGCCTGTAAACATGTTTATTCCTGCTGTAAACATGTTTATTTCTGCTGTGAAGATGTTTATTTCTGCTGTAAACATGTTTATTTCTGCTGTGAAGTTGGTCTTTTTAACATGGGAGTCTATGGGGATTCGCTCTGTTTTGTAGCCCCTAGTGGATGAAGGGGGAACTGCAGTTTTTGTCACTTACAGGCCTCACTTTTAACTGCTAGAGGTTACCACCTAACATAAAAATAATGTGTTGTCACTGTGACATAACATTGGTGAGGAGTTATTATTAAAAACAAGGTGAAATGTGTGTAAAAGTTCCCTGCTTTATAAAACCTGAGCCGTAGTCTCGTATTCAGACTCGACCACACGGACACACACTCTGCAACCAAAGCCCAACAGAACATTACATTCCCTCGCTTTCACCACATGGGAGCTTAGGCTTCGGACAAAATATTGATTATTGCCTTTCCCAGTTTAAGTATCACACTCTGCACAGAAACACTCCCTCTTGTTCAGTTCTCCCTGTCTCCTGGCTTTCCATCACCCTGTTTATCTGTACGTCCCACTTTACTCCCCCACACGGAAACAGCATGCCCTTTAACATTTTCACCTCACTTCATTTCAATGACAAAATATTGACGGGGACTGCAGCAGCGTGCTGCAGATGGGTCGGGGACAAAGATCTCGAACCAAGACATCAAGATGTTTTCATGCTGGTGAGCTTGAGGCATCGGAGCTGGGGCTCGTCTACGTTTGATTGTCAGTGTCAAGAGGGAATCTCTGTTTCACTCAGCATGCAAGTTATTCAGTTCATCTTTATGACTTTATCTGAAGTTGTTTCACTTCTTTAACAAAAGTAAACTCATTTGAAAGATGTCACCTTCCAGCAGGACAGTTTTACGGAGAAGTCAGTTGAGAACGGAAAACAGAGTAGATGTAAATGTTTTTCTAATTCCTGCTGATCCGTTTCATGTCACTGGGAAGCAGCTCTGGTGGAAACAGACAAAATAAGTAAATGAAAAGCATCAACTTCAGCATGAAGCAGCAGCGAAATGCTTTGATATATCTGAGGTGGTAAGTATGATCTGTAACTTGTGGAAATGGACTTAAGGTGAACATAATGCTCAAGCAAATCCAGTCCAGCTGACAGGAACTAAAGTTTAGTTGCATTTATTTCAACATTTTGGTGCAACTTGGTTTGAAAGACGACCATTATAAATGTTTGGTTAAGTTCCGGGACCAGGCCCTGGCTCATAAGCTGGCACTGTAGCTTCAGTAATAAACATTACTAATTATGATTTTCAGTTCTAAATCATCAAAACAATATAATTACGATGATTAAATTCCCTTGTATTTATTTAAGCTACTATGAATTAGCAGATACTGGAAAACCATGTCTTTTAACACAGCTTGAGTTGTTGACTTCTTTTTTTGTTCTATTTGATCATGTGTTTTATAGTGTTACTGTCACTAGTAATTTTATTGTTATACTATTTTATTCTTTGGTATAATATCAGTTGTTGAGCTCAGGATTGTGTACAGAACAAATGTTTTGTTATGAAAGTGCTTTATAAATAAAGTTGGTTCAGAGCTCGGATCGGAAGCAGTGGTCTAACATTGTAGAGCACGTTGACACGCCGTTCGTTTTAGGATTTTCTTCAGCCTGCAGTGACTTAACTTGTGTGCATCTTTTAACACATTGTTTCAACAAGTTATGTGCATATTGTTTGAGCCAACGTCGCTGATGTGAGGCAAAACAAATTTTGGGTGCTTCTTTGAGGATAAAGTTGTATTGTATTTATTGCACTGTAGCGTATAGCATGACAATGACTACAGTTATGATTTTTAATTTGGAATTAATAATTTCGGAATTCAATTATTTGGAATTAACGTATTATACAAGTTTACATGAAAACAATTTGGAATGAAGGTTTACATGAAAACACGTCTTCACTTAATTCCTCTTTAGAGCGGCGGGTTGGGAAGGGTTCTGATTGGACAGGGGGTGCACGTGACGTATGACGTATACCGAAAATAAACAAAGTTGGCTCCCTGCTTCTCGTCTTTTCAGTCATAACTTTTAAAAACTACATAATAAGTTCCAGTTTTACCGCTATGTTTATTATAAATATGAAGTAGCAGCTCAACACGAGCATACTACTTCACTTTCTGCAGCAACTGAGAAGGAGAAGAAAGATAGACCACCGAACACGGGAGGTAAAACAGCGCGCGTCATCGGGACAGGACAAGGTAACGAGCATGCTCAGAACGACTGGAATTAACTTAGAGCAGAATGAAGGTTTACATGACAGAGAAATTAAATAGCTCGGGATTAAAATGCGAATAAACCAGACACTTTGGAATTAAGTTTAATACCAAATAGAAATTTGCTTTAGGAATTAAGTGTTTACATGGTCATTTTTCATCAGTTTGTGGCAGAATTAACTTTTATTCAGAGTTAAAACTCCCATGGAAACGTAGCAACTGTATTGTCACACCGTATCATATCGTACCATATTTTATCATACTGTATTGCGCTGCACTGAATTGTATTGGACTGTCGTATCGCTCTATATCATATTGTCTCATTGTATTGTGTTGTATTGCCCTTTATCACAGTGCATTGTATCGTATTGTAACGTTCCACACATAGAAATGTGTTGGAGGTGATCTCTGCTAGCTGGAGATATCAATCCATCCATTTTCCCAACCGCTTGTTCCAATGAAGGGGCACAGGGAAGCTGGAGGCTATCCCAGCAATCATTGAGAGGCAGCAAGAGATATGACGTTGCTAATCTGTTCAATGCTGCTTTAAAACACTGAAGATGAGTGGAAATGCTTGGACACACACTGGAGGAAAGGGTGTCACATGTCAACAAGACCTTCTGAAAAAAACAAGTCAATGTAAAGAGGCAGTCTTTTTTTAATTATGTCTGACAATTATTTCACTCATGAATAAGTTTTCTTTCTCAAAACAAGAAAATTAAAAATAGAAATTAATACTGTTACTATATTAGGTAGTTTGTGAATTGTATTGACTATGCAGATGACAGTGAATGGGTTTATATTAAGATGTCTCTGTCATTACTGAGGGTGTATTCATTCATTTACCAACTTATTAAAAGCTTCTACATTCATATTTAATAGCTTGAATCCCAGCTTGCTTGCCTCTCAGCTGTCACACATCCAGTCTGATCTTTCCCTTAGAATGAAATCTCTTTCTTTCCAGGAAAGCTGTGCTTTAGTCTGAGGCTGCAGTGTTTTGTTTATGTTCAGATTTCAAGGTTATTCCTTTTTAAAACAAGTAAAGTAATTAAAGATTTAATCAATGTTTTGCTGGCTAGCAGACAATATGCACCAGCACAAGCATTCAGTGGGTTTTACTATAATTATTACACTCAAACTGTTGCAAGGATTAAACAGAAATGCAGCTTTTATTTGTCTGTAATCCCAGGGCTTTGTCTCAAACATACCAATGACTTTGCTGCATTTTTATCTTGATGCCACCTCTTTTTTTCCTGAAAAGAAAAACAATAATAAAAGAAGTCCTAACATCCCTTCAAACCAGGTTCTCCCGGGGGTTTGTAAACGTGTGAAAGCCCTCAACATTTTCCTTGTGAGTGTGTGTCATGTTGCTGGCTAATGTGTGAAAACCTCTTCTGTTTTCTTTGGATGTGACCCCCTGCTTAGCACAGGCCAAACAGGACTCACACTCTCACAGACACTGTGTGTTTTTCTTGCATCTTCTCACAGCAAGACGCCTGTCTTCGTCCATCTCCTGTCATTATCTCATCCCTCACTGATGACTGGGTGGTGTGCAAGGCCCTGATAAAAGCAAATTACCTCAAGTCACCTCTCCATGTTAATGCCATCACTTTTCTCCTTTATGCCTCTTTACATAGTTTACTGGTGAACTCAGTTTCTAGGAGCCTACTTTCATGTTTTGCCTTCTGTGCAAAGTTTATTTTACTTGCAGTGGGTAAAGAAAATCGCTAACCTTTGAGCTGCCCAGTGCACCCACCACCTACTCTGACTGACCACTAGGCAATTACATTGCAGTGTTGCTTTGCTCAAATGTACTTAAATGCTAAATATCGACTTTCCTCACCCACATTTTTACAGTCAGACAGGATATTCTTGTTTCTCTGGCCAAGAACTCTTCAAACTGTTTCTTCTGCTACAAGAGTTTCTATTAGTTTCTACAAGAGAAACTAATATTATCCCTTATTTATTAGTCCACAGAGCACCCCAAGTCCCAGAAAAGCAACTCCAGACTTTTTAGTCAGTGAATCAGTTGTATACATTTTACTTTTTCACTGCATGCCTGAAATATTGCTGATATGTTG
>NC_136629.1:37225559-37425147 GCF_933228915.1 Telmatherina bonti
GTTTTGGAAGAATTTGGTAGAAGGTCTGACAGAAATGTGATCGACCTAAACCACTAGGACCTGATTGATCTGATCAACCCAGACCACTAGGATCTGCTCAACCAAGACCCACTAGGTTCCAGTCGACCCGAGAGCACTAGGATCAGATCAAACCAGACTACTAGGATCTGACAGACTGAGACCACTTGGATATGATGGATCTACTACTAGACTACTAGAATCTGATCAACCCAGACCATGGAGATTTGATCAACCCAGAGCACTAGGACCTGATCAAACCAAACTAGTAGGATCTGATCGACTGAGACCACAAGAATCTGAATGACTTAGACCACTAGGATCTGATCAATCTGATCAACCCAGACTCACTAGGATGCAATCGACTCAGACCACAAGGATCCGGTTGACCCAGAGCATGATTGACCGAGACCCACTAAGATATGATGAAACTAGACCACTAGCATATGGTCAACCCAGACCACAAGGATCCGGTTGACCCAGACCATGATTGACCGAGACCCACTAAGATATGATGAAACTAGACCACTAGCATCTGGTCAACCCAGACCACTAGCATCTGGTCAACCCAGACCACTAGGATCTGGTCGACCCAGTAATTTAGCCTGTATGATCTTTGGGAAAGAAACTTGTCTCTGTGCACATGTTGTGGAGCTTTGTTGTTTACTATATTGGGCAGCATTGAGCGGAATCCATCCGTTGACCAAATGTCCATGGTTGAAGGTAAAAAACTGAACCGACACATGCATGCTAGCGGCTAGCCTTTCTCAGCCTGCTTCATACATCAAAAGAAAGGTTGCATTTCAAGCAAAAAGTTCTCTAATGGGGATTTTGAACCCAGGTCAAGTTTCCACCATTTACTCTTCCTGTCATATGGAGTGCAGCGAGCACTTGCACCAGTGATGCATGGTTGAGTCATTTGTTTATTTAGTTTAGGATCCCACATGAGCGTGCCATTAAACTCCTGAAAAAAAGGAAAATGTAGGTCAGGAAAAACACTGAAACTATAAAAGTTCAAATAACATTGTGGACTAGAACCCACATTTTTTAATCAAATACAGTATTTTTTGGGTTAAATGTCTATTTTTTATGTAAATCGAGGCTGTGGAGGCAGAATTATACACATTTCCAGCATGCTGAGTGTTCCGTTAAGGACAAGGCGCCCTTGTTTTTTCTTTAAGTCAACTGTTTCTTTTCCCCCAAGAGGCAGATCCCGATGGGCACCACTTAATTGTCATTTTAGATGGCTGGAATGAGAGAGCAAATTAGATGCAAGTGTTCAGTTGACCTCATCTTCAATTTAGGGTTGAGCACATCAAAACCAAATACTTTACATCAAGAGCTTTTAACGATCCCTAATCCCTTGTGAATTAAAAATTTTCAGGTGATCTGTTATCTATTATGAAATTGCTTTTAATAACAGGGTTTCAAACACGTGCATATTGTTCAGGCTCACTTCAGTGCATTTGCCCATTCCCTTTGGGTGACAATTAGCTCACAACAAGCACTTGTACGCCAGGCTCAGGGGACAATTAGCGTGCAGCAAGTTGGCGATTTGTCATGTTTGTAACACAATAGCACAACACAACCACCCACTGTGGAATAGGCTGAGTTATGAAGCTGCCATGTAGATCCTCATAAGACGTCACACGTTCTCGACCGCAGACTCTCTCATCGGCACAAATAAGTAAATAAATAAAAATGACAATGCTGGCTACATGAGCCTGCTACAGGCCACTGATCAGATGACAGGACAATGTAAAATCATTAGAGCCCTCCTCTGTGTACAAAAGCCCAGACCCTCAAACTAGCACAACCTATAAATAGTGAAAGTCGTGCTGCTTGCAGGAAAGAGTCAGGCACTTTTGGACATTTTAAACATTAAAATTCATCTTTGTGTCGACTTTTGGTGCAAGACACAGACTATCCCTGCACAGCCCAGAAATGATTAGCATTCATTCCTCTCTCTGCTGCCCGCGACGGTGAGAAAATGTCAGACAAAGTGCTACTGGAAAAATGCCAGAACTGCACGGGTGTCAATTGGAAAATCGAATCAGAAGTTGATAATATTTTCAAGCTTCATGAGGCGTGATAGAGGTTGTGAAAACATGATGCGTTTGTCTCATGTGTCTGTTGGAACTTTGTCTGAGAAGCTTTGAGCTAATTTTCTCTCAGACGTTATGATCAATCAGGTGATTACACTCTTGACAACATGTGTTTGGTGTGTTGTTTCCATGTAAACTGGATGCAGTGAATAATGTTTTGTCCATGATGAGGTGTTATTCAGGGCAGATTGGAGGTAGACTAAGCAAAATGCTTCTTAGTTTTTTGTTTTTTTCTTTGTTTTTTTTAAATAAAGTTTGGTCTTGACTAAATCTTTAACTCTTAATATTTATTTCAAACTAAATGTCAAAGCAAACAAAGTGAAAATCTGACAAAATTAAAGCTTCAAAAGTTCAAAAAGCATAGCATGAAGTCAAGTACGTACCTATTCCTAATCCTTTTGTCCATAATAACTTAAAATGCAGTGAAATTTTACAATTTTATCAGGATATTTAGCTCATTAAGAAACCAACCATAATGCATAATAACATAAGCATCAAACCAAAATCTGGTTCAACAAAGCTGAATGTTTGCTTATCCTGGTAACTGTTAACCTTGGGTTTTCTGTACTATAAAGCTGGTTTACTTTTTACCAGGTATATCGCCATGGTAACCGGCTCCAGAGCAGGTAAGACTAACATACTTGCTTTTTTGTTTGTTTATTCTACTATTTACCTGCAATCCTTACTTAACCATCTCAACTGTGCATCAAACACATCTTTGCCTGATTCCAGCCCCAAAGGACCATCATACTGTTGTTTCTTCACAGAGAATTTTCCAAACTTTATCACTTGTTGATGTTTGCTTTCTCCTGATTGGATGTTACAGTCAATTTCCCTTTACGGAATAGTTGAATGTTTGACAGTAAGTGGTATTATCATGTTTTCTGGGTCAAAATCATAGACTGTACATAAAAAATGGGTGAAACCACTATGACGTCACTTGTGGGTTTCCGGAAAGCTGAATTGAAGCTCATTGGGCGGTTCCCACCGTCCCCATCTTGGTAGCATAACACGTCGTCTCTCCTGGAAAATACAGAAATCGGCAAAGGGATGAAGCTGAGAGGGGCGCTGTGAGCGTGGAGGTGGATGATTGACATCTAGCCAACTTTGACCTGTCTATAGCTAGGAGCGAATCGAGCTAACCTTGAGCTAACAGGCGCTAACCAGTACACAGAGGTACTGGTTAGCTAGTAAAGCTAAATCCCACTGTTAACTGGCTAAAAACCCCTAATTATGCCAAATTTTGAGAATAAATTACTTCTGAAATTACTTCTAAAAAGACAGTTAAACAGAGGGTTGGGTAACCCATGTAGTGGTTTTCCAGGCGAGTCCATATAGATGTATATTGCAAGTGTGTTTTACATGTCATGTGACCAGTTCATTTTAAAGGTGGAGTATGTATGATTTTCAATATTTTCAAAATGAATTAACTAAAAAAATGACTACAATCCTAATTAGATTGAAATGAGATGAAATGAAAGGAACGGATCACCTGCTTCTTTCCCCTGAAAAATAAGGTTTAAAAAGATGTTTGATGGCGCTACGCATGCAGCAGAGCAAACTAAATCAGGACTTATTAAAAGGAAGTGTTTCTCCTGTGCATTAGCATGTTATCTTCCTCATCAACATGCTTTTCTAAAGGGACAATAAGCATGTCTTGACCGCTGCTGGGCAGCAGCGCCTCTAGAAATGCACATGATAGATGTCACTGTGTCATCGAACACGTCCGGAACGCAGAGTTTTATGGTCAAAGTTACTGAATGCATCTTTAAAGGTAGAGTATGTAAGATTTTCAATATTTTTTAAAAAAATTAAGAAATTACTACAATCATAATTAGATAGTTTTTTTTTTTAAACATGTAGGTTCCAGTCTGTCCATATTTGATGTGTTATTAAATTATAAGTTTAATTAATGACAAAGACCCTTCTTAAATGTTTGCCTACCAGTAAAAAAAAAAAGTGCATTTTGTCATTTGTCATTCAAAAAACTATCTAATTATGATTGCAGTTATTTTATTAATTTGAAAATATTGATAATCTTCAATACTCCACATTTAAGTAAAGATGGTGTAGTGTGTAAGGTCAGGGGAGGGGATGAAAATCTTACTTTACCTTCATCCTTGATGGCAACAACAGCGAGTTTAAAAATGAATTAGAAAGAGGAATGAGGGAGAAGGGTTTTGGAAAAGCCTGAAACAAATGCACATAGCCACCACGCAAATCTCGCAATTCTAAAGAATTGCGAGATTTGCATTTTATGCACAAAATGCCATTAAAATGAAACACCTGCAAATTACACTTTGTTGGAAATTTTAAAATAATTACAAAAAACAGAAATGCAACTTCAGATAGCACACTGTGGATTTACCATCACCTCTAAGAATAAACACTACATTTTACACCTCCGGGGTGGGATATAAATGCCTGGAAAAGCTCCGTAGATAAAGGCTAAGCTATCCATCACAATTTACTGCACGGAGTTGCGCACGATTCTGGAGAAATTGTTGAGAAAATAAGTGATAGCGCTCGGTGTGCAGAGAGTCAAGCAGAGTTTTAAGGGTTAATCCAAAATCCCAGTGAGTCGACTTGGATAACAGTGAGGAAATGAAAGGTTATTTTAGTCACCAGAAGCCAGTGACTCCACCGTGGCATGGTGGTTTATTGGTTTTTCCTACTCATGGCCATCCTGTCTGATGTAAGTTTGTGTGAGATCAGTTTTCGTTTCGTCTTTTCAGGTATATACATCCCTCTTTCACCAGCTGGAGCATAGCACCCACATGAGGGAGGATTTACTGCACTCCCTCAACAGGAATCTTATTTGACGTCTTTATAATAAAACAGTTGATGCTCAGTTACAGACAGTAAATCATGGGAAGGAATGTCTCGAAGTCAAAGAAGGGTATAAACAAACAGTCTCTGCCTTTCCCAATCACCCCTTTTACTCTTTTCCCCTGTTAAACCATTGTGTAACTTCACTCACTGTTTAGCTTTGTGTCTCTTTCTCATACTTTCTCTCCTCTTTTACTGTCTTCCTCTGTCCAGGCATTTAGTAGCCCTTGACTCTCGCTGTCTCTTTATATGTTTGGCCAGATCTCTATCTTTATCTGTCCAGTGATGGATGGCTCAGGGTGAGGGCCAGTGACTTCTGCTGGATGGAAAACAACTGGCTTCTCTCCCTCTCACCAACACACACACGCTCACAAAGTCAAACACACACAGAAAGATTGGCCCTGGGTGGTCCTGTGTGTGTTTGTGGTCAGGCCAGTTATCTGAATGAGTGACAGCTGGCATCCAGCTGCTGCAGATAAAAACCATGCACAGGCTGAGACAGACCGGCAGACACACTCTGGGTGCCAGGCGACGTAATCAGTTTGATTCTTTGATTGATTTTTCAGTAATTATTCTCTGCCTCTTAATTTTTTTTGTCCAATACTTTTTAATAGAAATAACTGATATGAATGTTTTTTTTTATTCCATTTTTTTTTTTCTAATTTCATTAAATGCTTCCTAAAATGATTCATGTTTATCTTTAGGATCACAGCTGTCTTAAATTGGCAATGGCATTCAAATGTATGGCATTCAAACCAACAATGCATCACAGTGCCTAACGTTTTGAGCACCTAGCCCAACAACGGTTTGGATCAAAAAGCCTGGACAGCACTTCAACAAGTCATCTTCACACTGTGTGTTTGTTCTGATCAGCCACTGAAGCAGGTGAAGTCACTGTGCTGACTGGAATCAACTGGTTTATGAGCAGAACTAATTCATGGAACAGAGACGACTTGTTGAAAACATGATTCCATCCTCTGCTGTCCAGTAAGTCACATATAACAACACATACAGGGAAAACGTGTCATTCTCCTCTGGTGAAGAATAATGTATGTTTACATGGTTTCAGTAGCTTTCAGTCGCGGCCAAGCCGAACTAGTAGCAGGTAGGAGGGTTTTATAAGCTGCATTTACTGCAATCTTTAATAGCTACAGAGACAACATAAACACACACTTCTGTACCAGTAAGGCTGGTGGATTTCAGCAGGATCTACTGTTATGCTGCTATCATAGACCGTATATATGAAAGATGAATGGAGCCTCCGGTGGTTAAAAGTGAAGCCCATGTGGAAATGCATAAAACTGCAGTTCCCCCTTCATCCACTAGGGGCTGCAAAAAAGAGCAAATCCCCATAGACTCCCATGTTAAAAAGACCATCTTCACAGCAGAAATAAACATGTTTACAGCAGAAATAAACATGTTTACAGCCTGGTACAAAAATCCATTTTAGGTTTAATAGGTCAGGTTTACCTTCATGACAACTGTGGGGGGAGTGAATTTTTTTCTAATTTGCCCGTTTAAAAGTAATCTCGAAATTAGGCATATTTAGAGGGCGTGTCCTTTTGATTGACAGGTATCCAATCTCCTGCTTCAAGTAAGAAGAATGTAGAACAACCGCGGTTTTTAGCCGGTTAACAACGTGACTTAGCTTTAGCCCGGTTAGCTCCTGTTATCTCCGGGTTAGCTCGGTTAGCTCTTAACTACAGAAAGCTCAGAGTTCACTCAAGGTCAATCATCCACCATGACACTCACAGCCCCCCTCTCAGCTCCACGTCTTTGCCCATATTTGTATTTTCCGGGTGAGACGACACGCACGCCCCTGCCAAGATGGTGGTGGTAGGAACCGCCCACCGAGCTTCAATTCAGCTTTTCAGAAACCTACGGGTGATGTTACGGAGGCTCCACCCATCTTTTATATACAGTCTATGACTGCTACGCTAACGAGCAACACTAACATACCCAGTTAAACCAGTTAGCTTTAGGCTAATTTAGGCAGTAAAGTTGACTTGTATAGAAGAAAGCTGCAACTTCAGCATTCATTTTAAAATCTCTTTCTTGACCTCCTTCCACCTGGGGAAGGCTAGCTCCATACTGACTCTCCTTTAGGATGCTCCGGTCGCGCTTCCTTTTAAGTTCCCCTTTTTGCTTTCATGCTGATGGTGGAAACATCCCCTGTACTGCTGCTGGATATGCATGCTCCTGCAGTATTTTAAATGACTAATGAACAGATTTTTCAACTTGGAAGTGTAGAAAGCATCTTGCTGATCTTTTCCTCCAGCATTTCCATCAGTGTGCACTGGTTTGCAGGGAAAGCGTCTTCTAGTTGGTGCTACTTGTCCCTTACTGTAGTTTCAAGATGGCATACTGTCATTGCCCTTCCCTACATGTTTACCCATCATATGTAAACATATCTAAAAAATTTCTCTTATGAAAATGTGTCAGATTATTAGCAGAGGTCATAATATACAAATGATAAGAAACTGTATAACTGCAGACATCCATTTCGACCAGTAAATAACAGAAAATGTTACACAATGTCCCTTTAATGCACATCTCTTCCGTTGTTTTTGATAATTACCTTTTTTTTGGTGATTTACAATCTTTTACTGCATTTTTTTCTTTAACATGTTTTCTCATCTCAGTGGGACACCCAGTGCTGACCAAGAGCTTTTTCCTTTTATTCATAATTCAAAAGGGTTTCCACAAAGCATCCATTTTTTTCATGAAGGATATCTGGAGCTGGTTATTTTGAAATTATTGCCATACCAATACGGACAAAGTTTTCTGAAATCCATCAAATTTTATTATCCATCATATGTAACAGCTAACCATGAAAAATTAACTTTAATGCCACTACATAATCAAATACCTGCATTACCTTACCCTAAGCATTGTGTGGTTATGAAGGAAGCCTGGCTTCAAAAATTGTAAGAGGGGACCCCAATATCCAATCTGACCAGTCCGGCTACTTTTTAAGGACCCTTCCATTGGGATACCATTCTAACCAATCTGACACAAAAGGGCTGAAACACTGCAATCCTTAAAAAATCGGTTAAAAAAGTCACTTCCTTTGCAACCTGGCATAAAAATGGTGTTACAAGGCACCCTTCCGTGGATGTCTGAGGCCATGGCGTCTCGTAGCTGAGGCATCCATAGCAATGTGGCTGATGGGCCGCCCCTTAAGTAAGGTTACGACTAGTTGTAGGAACGCAACATTACTGTTAACTGTCCCATCCTGCACTCATTGGTGGAAAGGAGGCAAAAATGAACTATGTCCTATGATGAAGTTGAGATTTCCTAGAGCGAAACGAATCATATGTATCCATTTCCTTTTACCAAACACAAGCTATGCTTACATATCCAAACAGCCCAGTTTTTGTGTCTTTTAGTGACTGAACTGAGAGAAAACTTCTTCAGTGTGTAAACATTTTACTTGCTTGGAAAATTTAGTCCTTCTTGGTTGGCGTCAGTGAAGAGCTTTCCTTGATTTGTCAACAGCAGATTCATCATTGTGGCCTAGGATGTGATCCATGGACCTTGTATGGAGATAGACAAGAAGATGAAGAGGGAAAACATCCGACAGAGGTCTTTAGCTTTTCTAACCAGCCAAGGTTCAGACCTTGATCCCATTAAGTCTTTGGATGACACCAAACATCAGAGAAATAACAAGTAAGCCTCAGAGGCTGATGATGAATTTAAGTCTTACTACAGTGATAATGAACATGGCTCAAATGGAGAAATTCCCAATATTCTGATTATATTCTTTTAATTTTTTGTTATTGATGTTTTTAGTTTCCACAGTTCAGACACTTTTTGATTAATTAAATACATACAGTGAAACCTCTTATCTTTGAGCACCATTCATTCATTCATTCATTCATTCATTCATTCATGGATTTTTTCTGTTTAGTCCATTTCAGGGTAGGGCTGGGCAAACTGATCCAAATATAGACATATAACATTGTTACCAAGGCATATATAGATTAATAGCAATATATACAATTTTTTGTTGCACAGGCTTTGTATTTGTATGTATTTTGATTTCCATTAGCTATTGCAATACAGCTATTCTTCCTGGGGTCAATACAACATTCCTCTCATAATACAATGATTACACTATTTTTCTATACAACTTTGAGGGTAAAAAGCCAAATGATGCAAGTTTTGCTGATATGTAAATAATTTGAGGTTTTTATTCTTCTTAATTTAATAATTTTTTTTTTAATTGATAAAATCCACTTAAACAGTTTGTTCAAAAGAAATATTTAGTCTATCATGTTTTGCTATGATCTAAATTAGGATCAGTATTTAAAGGTAAAAAACAAAAAGATTTTTATCATTTTGATAAAATATTGGTATCATATTGGTATCTGCAATACTCGCCCTGGATTTATTGCTATCAAATGAATACCAAATTTAAGGCTGTAGGGATGCTGGAGTCTGTCTTGCTGGTGAGAGGAAGACTACATCCTGGACAGGTCACCAAACAATTTAATTGGCTCCTGAATAACGAGAATCTCTCATGTAGTAAATCTTTGTGTGTCTCGTGTGTGTGTGTGATGTGACAGTGTGAGGTCACATGATTGCAATCATTATGTATTGTACATTTAATCAGCCACCATTGCATCCATGGCCACCATTATCCTGCTTTATGTAACCTGCACTTTTACAGCTGAAGATGCAGCAAACACACACACACACACACACACACACACACACACACACACACACACACACACACACACACACACACAAAGATTCAACCTTTGAAATCAATTCAGTGGGACTTGCCACTTCTTATAACACATCACAGCTTTGAGCTGATTGAATCTACAGCTGGATTCTGATCAGCGGTACTTGAAATTCCTCTCACACACACACCCTTCATGCTTTTCCTGCACAGATGACTTATGGTATATCTCGAAAATGCATTTTATGTGGGAAGAGTTCTGGACAAAGTTCACATTTTCAATTTTGTATACCAGTATTGTATTTGTATTGGCAAAGAAAACCAATATTGTCCTCAACAGAGACATAAAAATGTTTTATGATCTGCAGATGAGGCTGAGCCATCAATGTTGCATCAGTCTGTCTCCCCGCAGGAAAAGAAAAACACAAATTATTCCTGAACAGTTTGTATGATCAGGAATAATTACTTTGATCAGGTGGATTTCTCCTTCTAGATGAATAGAGTGTATCCCGCAGTCTGTCATACACGTGTGAAGCCGTAGTGCATGTTGTGCATGTAGTTTTCTGTGCCTCTGGCTTCCGAATAATGCAAAGGCTTAAAAAGTTAGCTTTCTTTCACATGTAAAAGATAAGTATATATATATTCTTGTAATCCTTGCATCATAATGCATCTAGAAATAACATTTTCTAACAGCTTCTGATGCGTTGGCATGATGCTAAGTTTTCTCTGGGCTGGAAGATGACCAGTCTCATAACTGCCCCGAAAAAATCTGGTTTCCTTAAATTTACTGAGCAACTAAAGCATCAACATATTTGAAAGCTGAAGTCAAACCTGTACATGTATGTTGTGTATTTCTGCATTTGCAGATATCAGATGATGTTTGTAGGCAGATTGACTGAGTTCTGGAGACATCTGAAGCTGCATGAAGTCCTCACCGTATGCTCTGCATAGCTCTGTGGAGACCTGACGACAATCCTGCTGAACGGATTAGGTCGGAATCTGATAAGAGGACCAGAACTAACCAGTAACTAACTAACCAACCCTGCTTGAAGTGCAGTTACCTGGAATTACTCCCTTGTGATTGGTCGGTTTGTGATGACATGTTTGAGGATTTCCATCATTTCTCGCTGACTTTGTGCAGTAAAGGAGGAAAAGATGCTGCAGTAAGACACCGTAACCTTACACTCGAATGTTAGAGCACATCTCATCTGCGTCAGCTGGACCGGTTCTTCTGCATACGCAGACTGTTATAAGTCCAGCTTTACTCCGATAAAGCTGAAGAGGGCAACAGGTTAAGTCTGACATTTACAGTACAACTACTTCACAAGTACTTTTTAAAGTTATATGTATTTTCTATATTGCCTAGACGTGTAAAATGTGAAATTGTGCACTGCCTGAAGATTAAAACTGTGTGTCATGAACCTTTAGGGGTCTGCAAACGAACCTGATAAGACGCCGAGCAAAACAAAGTCCCCACATTGTGGAACATGTCAGTGAAACTTATAACGGGAATGTTCCTTACATGAGGAGAAGAGCTAGCTGAGTCAAACTGGAGCCCCATTAGTTGCTATAAACGGTAAAACACCCTCGTCTGCCAAACAAACTTGTACCAGGCATTAAAAATGAACATAACATTTGGCTAAACAAGGGTGGTCTAATAATTTTTCCCATGACTGTAGCTATCAGAGGCCAATGGTTGTTTTATCCTATTGTTCTTTTAGGATCCTGGTCTTCTTCAGATTAACGTTTCATTCTTCATCTTTTTGCTTCGAAAATAGACGCTGCCATTCCTCGCTTGCCTTTTATAGGAAGGGAGGATGGAGGGCGGCGAGAGGAGAGACGGTGTGGCAACATGCTCTACTCCATATGCAGTTACACCTCCAGTTATTTAAAGGTGGAGTATGTAAGATTTTCAATATTTTCAAAATAAAATAACTAATAAAATAACTAGAAAGTTTTTTGAACATGTAGGTTCCAGTCTGTTTATATTTGATGCGTTATTAAATTACAAGTTTAATTGACAAATGACAAAAAGCACATTTTTTTTTACTGGTAGGCAAACATTTAAGAAGGGTCTTTGTCATTAATTAAACTTATAATTTAATAACACATCAAATATGGACAGACTGGAACCTACATGTTTAAAAAAAAAAACTAATTATGATGGTAGTAATTTCTTAGTTAATTTTTTTTTAAAATATTGAAAATCTTACATACTCTACCTTTAAAGATGCATTCAGTAACTTTGACCATAAAACTCTGCGTTCCGGACGTGTTCGATGACACAGTGACATCTATCATGTGCATTTCTAGAGGCGCTGCTGCCCAGCAGCGGTCAAGACATGCTTATTGTCCCTTTAGAAAAGCATGTTGATGAGGAAGATAACATGCTAATGCACAGGAGAAACACTTCCTTTTAATAAGTCCTGATTTAGTTTGCTCTGCTGCATGCGTAGCGCCATCAAACATCTTTTTAAACCTTATTTTTCAGGGGAAAGAAGCAGGTGATCCGTTCCTTTCATTTCATCTCTATGGAAAGCAGCAAGGCTTGTTGTGGGCTCTGAGAAAACAGAAACCACCTCCTTCGCTGCTTTTTGTGCTTATTAAAATAACTTTCCATCTCAGTGTGAGATGTTTCTGACTGCAACAGCTGCATGAAGAAGCAGAATATAATGAGTTCAGATGTCACAAATCTAAGTCAAAGCAACTAAACAGAGTTAAGTTTAGCGCTGTGGAGACATCCTGTATGAAACTTCAAAGAGCATTCCCGTCCTGTACAGACGTCCTTTCTGCCCCGCTACATAAACGACACATTGCTAGAATCTACTATATAAATGTAATTCTGAAGCACTCTTTGCTTCATGCTCTTGTCCAAAACTTAGCAGCATGTCATTGTGCATAATTTTCTCTCTAACAGTCTAATCGCTCCGCAAAACCAGAGCTGTTCAAGGTGAATCTCACCACTGGGAAACTGTTGTCCTAGCAGGTTCAGAAGGGATTTTAAGCCAAAGAGAATTTCTGTTTATTCAGTGGTCGCTGTGGATTTGCACACATCACTGCGCTGGGAGTATGGGGTGTTGGGAAATAAGGGGTGATGAGGAGGAGAGAGGGTGGAAGTTTTCAAATGTCAAGTCCAGGGAGATTAACAAGCTAGCGAGGTAGGACTGAGCTCGGCTTGAGTCTCCTCTCCACTGCTCCCCCCTCAGCCTCCTCATCTCCAACATGCCGTCTCTCTGGCACACCGTTTCAGACACACACACACACACACACACTCCTCCTCACACTCTCTAACATCTCCTCTGTCTTTTGCACACACTCATAAACATACACTCTTGTCATCCCTTTTCTGTCTTTTACTCCCCCTCTCCCTCTCGCTATCTCCCCTCTCCCTGTTGCTGCGAATATTTTAATGCCCTTACAGTGCGGGGATTTGGTGAATGAGAAGCCAGGAAGCAGAAAAAAATAGTCTGAATACATTTTAGAAAGGGGTTAGTGGTGGGAAGAGAGAAGTGGTCTCTCATTGTTATGCATGAAAAGTCTGGCAGACTGAGAAGAAGGGAATGTGGAAAGAACAGAGGGGTACAGAGCAAGGAGTAACGTTTTCTATGCAGTCGCCTCTAAGAAAAAATCAATTGGACTGTGAAGGAATGTTGGAAAGAAACCCGGTTCTTCATGAAGAAGGGCAAAACGCTCTGCTAAAATGTTTGTAGCAACAGGATAGAACAGCGTAAAGACAAAGCAAAGGGAAGCAGTTCACAGCAAGTCCACATTCACGTCTGGAGGAACAAGAAGTTGCATCAAATGTGGCAACTTGGAGAAAATAGAGCAGAAATGATCAAACAATTGAATAAATACACATCTGCTCACGTACAAACTTGGTTATTGTGTCGATGTCTAATCACCGTCTCTGGTCAGACTGTACTGGGACGCCAGTTTGACTATAAGTTCATTTCTGATTCCATTTTTATATCAGAAATTCCATCATTTAAGTCATTTGTTCTCAAACTGGGGGTCGGGACCCCTGTAGGGCAGGTCGGGACCCCTGTAGGGGGGGTCGGGACCCCTGTAGGGCGGGTCGGGACCCCTGTAGGGCAGGTCGGGACCCCTGTAGGGCAGGTCGGGACCCCTGTAGGGGGGGGTCGGGACCCCTGTAGGGCAGGTCGGGACCCCTGTAGGGCGGGTCGGGACCCCTGTAGGGGAGGTCGGGACCCCTGTAGGGGGGTGTCGGGACCCCTGTAGGGCGGGTCGGGACCCCTGTAGGGGGGGTCGGGACCCCTGTAGGGCAGGTCGGGACACCTGTAGGGCAGGTCGGGGACCCCTGTAGGGGGGTGTCGGGGACCCCTGTAGGGGGGTGTCGGGACCCCTGTAGGGCGGGTCGGGACCCCTGTAGGGCAGGTCGGGGACCCCTGTAGGGGAGGTCGGGGACCCCTGTAGGGGGGTGTCGGGACCCCTGTAGGGGGGTGTCGGGACCCCTGTAGGGGGGGTCGGGACCCCTGTAGGGGTTGCCAGGTAATTGTAAAAATATGTAACTGGTGTTGTTATCATGACTGTCAAAATTAAACCACCAATTGAGAGATACATGTGAAATTAGTGTTTATAACACATTTATAACACATGAATACATGTACATGCTATGTTCAAACCGGGAGTTCAGCCTCAGGGAGAGAAGCTAATCTTCGGCCTGTAGGAGCCTTCTCACAGTGGTGAACTAAATACCCCAAAAAACTCTTCATTCTCTTTATTTATGAAGATTCAGACAGTTTTCTGGTCTAACATTCAGAGCATCTGATGTGTGCGAACACCAACGTATTATATCGTGATGATATTGTTTATATTATATGTGGATGGATATATATATATATATATATATATATATATACACAATATTGTGTATGTGTGTGTGTGTGTATACACGGTGTGTGCTATACATGACGTTGCTGCAAAGCCCTTTTAGAGCATCACACAAGTTGGACGGTCCATGAGGAAAGATCAGCGTCAGCTAAGCGTGGTGATGTCAGTCAGTCTGGGTTGGTTGGTATGGGGGGAGGGGAGGGCTGAATATGCAGTTTGACCTTTTGTTGCCACCAGGCCTCTACCTGCACGGCTTTTCATGGCCTGTTTTAGCTCTCCACACTAGCTTACACACCTTTTCTTTTTTTCACTTCTTGACCTAAAATTGGCCTGCATGACTCATGGGGTGTTTGCTTTTTAAATAAACTTATTGGTGACGTTGAATTCCTGCATGTCATTGCCATGATCGTATGAAATCTTTACTATACTGATAAGTTTAATATCAACACTCAAATCTTGCCGAATCCTTTTTGAAAACATTTTTCTTCTGATTTGTTTTTCATCTTATCTCTTTTTTCCAAAAGGGAAAAAGAAAACAAAAAACCCTAAAAACTAGTGTTTAAATTTAGCATGTCTGCAGCCAACGTGAACTGGAAAAAGGGAAACCATTTGGGACCTTGAACTGTTCCTGAACCGCTCCGTGACAGAGATTTTGACAATGAACATCCTGAAAAAAGATGGCAGTAAAGATGGATGCTACAGAATCTTTCCAGTCCTTTTTTATCAGTCTGATGAAGCAGTCCAGCCCCACAGAAAACACGAAATGATCACTGAACAGAAAACGTCGCGCTCCTGCTGACAAACACGTCTTGTTGTTAAAGGCACGGTGTTTGAATTCATTAATTGCTGTTTTTCTGAAATGTTGTGCCGTATTATTGGATGAAGAATAATCACGACCATGCAGCTGAGTGAGACATTTTAATCAGAAAGAAAAACATGTTTAATATGGATAAAACTGCACTAAAAGTGACAAGAAGCATTGTTTCAGCAAAGAAATAATCTATCAAACACAAATGTTCTTTCTGGTAAGTTAGATATGTAAAATTAAGGATTACTTGCATGAAATATGAATGTGGTTCCAGCTGATGCACATCCAACAGCACAATGTTTTTTTTGTTTTTTTTTTATTTCATCATTTGTCTATTTGCAATTTCTTCTCTTTTTCATCTAATGCAAGCAACCTCCATTAAATTTCCTTTTTTATTATATAATTCTGTCTTTGTCTTCATGAAAGCATGATTTTTAGTAGTCTGGAGATTGATATTACCAAACTGAGAAGCTACAAAGGGACTCTAAGCTTATTATTGAATTTCACGACCTCTTTGAAGCAGCTACATTAGCCAGACAATAAGCTCAACACATGCTGCATCACATACCACTAATAACCAGGACAATTAGTTAATAATTCATACCATTACAATGACTGCGAGACGAGAGCACCAGTGTCAGTGTGTGTTTCAAAGAGTGTAAGAAAAACAGAGAGAGAAAAGGCCTCGACCCCGAGGCCATGAGTATGTCATAGAATATAGCATGTCTAAAAAAGGACTTTTCTACTTGCTTCTCTTTTTTTTTCTGCCAGAATGACATTTTATGCCCAAATATCTATTATTCAGACTGTTGACACTTTAAACTTCAGACATAAGGTCACTTAAACACACACACTGATTCTTTTCAGTTCATCCAGTATGTATCAGCGTGCACGTGTCCATCCACATGAAGCATCTGCTCCTGACTGGTCTTTTATTAAACGTGTTGACTAAAGGCTCATTTATGCTCATGTAGACGGAATCTGTTGTTGGTCGTCTGCATTGGTTACGTGCACATTCTGGTCTGTTTTCAGAGACCTGGTGGATGCATAGGCAGACCTGGCAAACACAGCAGTACAACCAGAAACCAGAGGAAGAGCAGAGTAGCTGATGTGCAACCAGAAAAAGGAAATGCATAAGAAAAGAAGCTGATCAATCAATCAAATTTTATTTATAAAGCGCTTTACAACAACCTTAGTTGACCAAGTGCTGAACAAAGATAAAAACAAGTAAAAATATAAAATAGCAGTTCATTCACATGTAAAAATCTCAACAGCCAAAGGCTGATCTAAACAGATGAGTCTTTAGCCTGGCCTTAAACAGAGGCAGGTCCATGATGGAGCGTAACTCCAGAGTTTGGCAGGGCCCAAACTCTGGAAACCATGATTTGATTGATTGATTGAAAAGAAGCTGGATTAGTGGCAAGAATTTTGGATAAAACTGGATAACACTATTGAAGAAAGATATCACATTAAAGCTGAATGCACAACCTGTATAATCACTAAAACTCTGATGATCTCTGCACGACAGTTACAGCACAGGATCAGTTCACACCAGTAAAACGCTAATGGTATCAAAATCTAGATTCTTCATCCTAATTTCTAGTTTAAAACCGAAGTGACAAAAGTTCTTGAAGACAAAGAGGCAGAAGCAGCATGTGGAAGTGCAGGAATCTAACAACTTCTCTGTGTAAACAGATAAGTCACTGCACCATTGTGTGAACAGCATTTAGTATAAAAGTGTTTTACATCTTTTTAAGGTGAAAACTGAAATTATAAACCTAAGAATTTCCCTCCACTTTGCAGAGGAAAAAGGAAAATAAAAAGCCAGACTGAACGAACTGTCTGAAAACGGAGTGGACTGAAATGGGTCCGTTAATGTTTGCTGCAAGATGATGCAAATTTTCTTTAAATCTGTGGTAGAGATTATAATTTCCTTTGCAGAAGCAACTTCAGGGAAACGGCATCAAAGCAGAGACTCAAAGCTAAAGGAAGGTTGCACAAGCTGCTCAGATGGAACTGCTTTAGGATGAAATTCATGGTCTGACTCATTTTTCATCAGTCCAACCATCCATTAGTTTTCTGACCCTTATCCGGGGTCAAAGTGCGGGGGCAGCAACCTAAGTAGCGAAGCCAAGACTTCCCTTTCCCCGGTCACATTTGCCAGCTCATAGGGGGGATCCTGAAGGGGGTCCAGGTGAGCCCAGAGATGTAATCCTACCAGTGTGGTAGAGCACGTCCTTATGGTCTCCTCCCAGAGGGACGTGCCTGGAACACCTCACCAGGGAGGTCCAGGAGGCATCCTGACCAGATGCCCTAGCCCCCTCAACTGGTTCCTCTCGATGCGGAGGAGCAGCGGCTCTACTCTGTTCTCCTCCCGGATGACAGAGCTCCTCAGCCTATCTCTAAGGGAGAGCCCGGCCACCCTGCGGAGGAAACTCATTTCAGCCGCCTGTATACGAGATCTCCTTCTTTGGGGCTCGTGACCATAGATGGACTGGTAAATTCACCTTCACCTCAAGAGACCATGCAGAGGCCACATCACTGCATCACTGCACCTTTCGAACAGATGATCCCAGGCTTCAGTATTTCTCTCTTTTCATGAACAAGACCCCAAAATACCGGAACTCCTCCACTCGGGGCAGGACCTCAAGTATGACCCGGAGAAGACCTTTTCCAGCCTATGACCAGGGTCTTAGATTTGAAGGTGTGGAGTTTTATTTCCTTCAAAGCAGTTTGGAGCCATTCCCATTCAATGGTATTTAGCACACGAGCTGTAATTCTGCTAAAATCTGGTCCTCTGAGACTCCACTCTGAGGAGGATGGAGATACGAAATATTTTGCAGCAGATATTTTAGTTTCCAGTACTGCTGAAAGTCATCCAGAAGCATCTTTACTTGAAATGAACTGGTCACTGGTCTCCATGTCTCATCCAGCGACATGTAAATGAAGTGCTTCCATTACGCTTTTTCAATATATCAACGCGTCTGAAAAACCAACTCATGAGCATAAAAGATTTTAATGATCTTTTAGGAGTTTCTTTTAGAAATGTATTTCTATTACTAATTTTTTTATTGGAGTTTAGTTTTGCACAATTTGTCATTGAGGTAATGGAAACAAGAGTTTTACTCCATTTAGCATCAGCTTAACTCGCATCAGAGGAAGAAAGAACCAGAAGAATGGACCTGTCTAGCTGAGCCAAGTATACTATGGAAGAGAATTTACTACTTTCCTCAGATCTATGTGGAGAAAATATAAAGCCGAAATGTTCATTGACAACCTCAACCATGTATTTCTCAACATCTAAACCTGACATTCCCAACCCTAACCATGTATTTTAACTCCTAACTAACTGGCTAATTAGAGCAAAGTTAAAGCATGAGGAACAACTGATGCAGAAGAAGGAATAAAAGGGGCAGGATCTGAACCAGCGTAAAGGTTGGTGGGGTGTGACGGGGGTCCGCTCCCACAAGGTTGGAAAACATTCCCAAACTTTCCAATGTCCAGTTCGTGCCTGATCACCAGAGATGTTATGTTACAGGGAATAGGATCTAACACAGGTGTGTGTGTGTGTGTGTGTGCAGCTTTGAAGTGAACAGTCGTTAACTAGATATTCAAGGTGCTTTGAAGAGCTCAAGACTTTAATAAGCGCAATACAAAGAGTTCTCAGAAGGTAATTAGCCTCAAGATGGTTTTCACTGCACACCTCACCATCCTCAGATAAAAATATTTTCTTCTTCATGTACACACCACACGTTTCTGGAACTTTTTATCTCATGGAAACGTCTCCTCCCAGGTTTTCAGGCATGCATATCCAAACGCAGACCTTTCATTCTCTCAGGCCGTCACGTTAAACAGCGTGTTAGCATGTTTACTTCCAGCCACCGCTTGCTACTACGCTGCCTGTTTCACCTTAAAACACAGAAACAGACCTTAAGTTTGCGTGCTGAGAAAGCTGGTGTCTGCAGGTGAGTTAAAGAGCGGTGATATAATCACATAGAACGTATTTACATTTACATAAATCCTAAATGCAAATATATGGCAATTCATGACATCATAACTTCACTGATTTAACTTTAATGAAACTTTAATTTGTTTTCAGATTTGCAAATGTGCTTCATGAAAGAAAAAAAATGTTTTTAAGCTGTTGGTGTAATTTTGTTTTTGACTTACTTAATCTTCTTTTTATGTAAATGTATTTTGCACTTCTCAGCCACCGTAGTAGTCAGCCTACCATCTTCATCAGTCTGATCCACTTTATTTACAGCGCGTTGTAAAAACATGCAGTTCTTTTAATTGAAATTTTACTTAATGGTCCTTTAGACAACTCTGACTGAATGAGTAGTATGCATGGAGAAGAACAAGTTTATTTGTGCATAATGATGTTAAATCCACTCCCCAAACTGCCACCTCGCCCCATACCATCTCCTTCTCGTGTTCTGGAAGCACGTACCGTCAAAAATACACACAGTGTGTAAGTTTAGCAGCGAAGCAGCCAGTAGAAAGACTTCTGTCTTGTCCAGGTTTTTACATTTCCCTCACACTTTTTCCCTGATAAACAAACTTATCAAACTTTTGGTCACTAGAAGCTTTTCAACGGTCTAAACCTCAGCTGACCTGAAGTAAGTGCTGCAGGCTGACACAAAACACAATGAAAGAGGGAGGTAGACTGCTTGACATGTTCTTGACAGCAACTTTATTTCAGTTTTCACGCAGACGTATCACTTCTGTTGCATCAGAGAAAAATCTGCTGCAATAAAAGTGATGGAGTTGGCCTTACTGTCCTGCTTCCTCTGCTGTCATTTTGCCTGTTTTTGACAAATTCTGTTAAGTCCAGACACAGTAGTTCCAATGTCACATGGTTTTATGTGGAAATGGCATTGTAAACAATCTGGTTCTTCAGATCTCCCCAAGGACGAAAAGCATGCGAACTAAAGAAAATGTAGCCTTTTTTACAGCCTAAAAATGATTAGATGTCTCTCAAAAGACAGTTTAGTTCTGCTCCATAATGTTTTGACATGCATTTTAACACAGAATCTGTTTCCTCTCACAAGCTCCATCTGGTCCCAGTGATTTGTTTGGCGAAGGGAGATTGTAAGACTTAAACTATAGCCTGCAGACCTTTTTTTTTTTTCCACGGATACAAATCAAACATTCAACTCAATTGCTAAAATTATCTTTTGCACGGGAAGAAATATTCAGCTGACAACCTAGTTGCAGTTAAAGCAATGCTGTTTATAAGTAATCAGAGACATTTTAGTCTCAGCAGCTGAAGTGCTGTCAAAGCTTGCAAACTGTCAGTCTGATGCAAAGTAAAGCTGCAGCTTCAAGCATCCAATTAGCTCAGCACACTGAGCTTCTGGTCAAGCATCCTCGTCTTGTGATGAAACAATTACAATTTTCCTGCATCTGTACACACATGTACACACACAAAGCACGTTAGGAAACATATTAGAGCCCTGCTTTTCATCAGACCCCTTCTTATCTCAGCACCTGCCATTAGTTTAATGTGTAGAAATGACATTTTTCAGACATGTGTTTAGGTGATAGAAAACAGTGCCGTTCACATGTCTGATGAGGATTCAACTCTGTAGAAAGCTCAGAAAACTCCTAATACCATCATAGCACCACTTTAAACATCGGAGTCGATGGGAACTCGCTCTGTTTTGGAGACCCTAGTGGATTAATGGGGAACTGCTGATTTTTGCACTTCACTTTTACCTGCCGGAAGTTGCCTCTTGCTGGCGAAGCAAGGCGAATGCACGTTGTGTAAATTCTTCATGTCATGAATTTACGTTGGAGCAGGCAGATAATGAGCCGTTAACACACCCCAGAGACCACGCCCCTATGACAAATTGTCATAGCCTGATAGTGCTAGTGTCAATCATAATTTCCCATGATGCTTCACTGTCGAGATGAAATATAAAGCTGTAGAAGAGCGCTGAGATTTGTGAAAGGGTTACAAGAACTGGGATGACTGGTGAGCTTTCCTCTTCCTGTTGATCCACGGCAGACCTGCAGTTCTTACAAGTGATTCCGTTTCAGCTTCAGTGGAGCCTGGAAAACAAACAAGGAACACAAACCTAAGATTTGAAGAGGAAAAAGAGAGTTTACATGAATTAATAAGGAGATTATACGATGACTTATCTCCTGGCAAATGAGTAACAGTGAGTATCATCCTTATAAAACGACAGCCAGTTTGTGGTGGCTCATCACTGTTTTTCATATGTTCTGAATATTGTTCAACTCCAAATCAAAACATGAACAAATTTTGGCCTCCAGCCTGCATCATTATGAATCAGCAGCTCTGACGGCACAGATGAATACCAATTATATGTCCACACAACTCCTTCATTTACACTCCCTCTCAGAGGGATTGAATCCAATGTTTTTCTGTAATTTCTTTCCAAAACGTCTGCTTCCATTAAAACTGTTATTTTTCTGAAATGTCTGAGCAGGTTGAACAAGTTAAATAACATAAGGTTTCACTCATAAATTTCCTAAAGAACGTTACTGTTTTTACCTTTCATTAGTAGTAATGTTGTGTGTGATTGGTAAAGAAGCTGCATGCCATCTTTTAATCCTGAAAGCATCCTGAGACTTGCGTGAAGAAACACAAGCTACGGTATGCGGACTCACGAGAAAAGGCAGGAACACAAAGGGAAACGCTCTGTAGCTGTTTCCGAGATGCAGGACTGTTCGTCTGTTCAAATCTGCTGAAACATAAAAGGATGAAATCAGAAGTAAACATAAAAAATGCTGAATGAACCCAGGCAAGTTTTCACTCCCTCAGCTACACACATCATGTTAAATCATGAGCAAATGCTCATATTGGGTTGAGTCATGCTCTCTCTCCAATCAGCCCTGCAGTCAATCTCTTTCATTTATAGTTTAGAATATAAACAAAGCATGAGCTCTGCTTTATTAAAAAAAAAAACAACATAATTTTCCAGTAAGTTCTCATTTGCTTTTACTTGATACTTTCTATCAGTTTACAGATTTTTTCCACCGAGCAGCAACAGGATGAATTTCACCCATCATCCCTCAGTAGTTAAAAAAGCAGCACGTTTACACCCGTTTTATGATTTCCAGCCGATGTTCTACTTCTGCATTCATTTTCTATGGACACACGGTTAGATTCCAGATGCACTGCTAATGAATCCTCATCGTGGTGGTTGTTGCATGTTTAAAACTTACATTGTTCTTTTGCAGTGATGAAAATTTAAAAATTATATTTTCCTGTTCAGGATGGTAGAAACCAGAATTTTCAGTTTTTTTGCACACACACTGAAAATGACCAAACCTTAAAGAATACTTAAAAAAATTCCTTTTCTTTTGCTCCCAAAAAAAACATGGAACCTAAGTTAGACCAAGACCTGTTCTACCAAAAATACAACCAAAAAAGAAGGAAAAACTTCAAAATCCTTTGAGTATTTTTTGTGTAAATGTGCTAGCAAGCAAATGGACAAGCAAACACTTGAACGCAGGCAAAGACACAACCTCTTTTGAAGAGGTACCAAATGATTCTGTACTGTTAAAGACACTCCTCGGTCATCTGTTTGTTAACTAAGGATGTAGATCAGCAGCTGTACCCGCCCATCTCTTCCAGATCAGAGCCATAAGTGCAGGCCGACGAGGCTTATCTGACTGGAAGCGCCGTGTGAACACCAACATGCGCTCAGTTTGCAGCTCCAGGGCAAAGAGCAGGGCGGACAATGAGGAGCAGGCACAGTTGTCATTTGTGTCTGCATGAAAGTCTGTATCTTTTGTTAACGGAGGGCACTGTCAGCCTCCCTAAGGGCAACAGTGGCACAGAGGATAATTTGGCATTCATTAAATCTCTTTCCAGTGACCTCACGACCCCGTTGAAGCTCGCCTGAAAACAGCCCATATCCACCAAGTGATGTATGATTGCCATCACCGGTCATAACCTCGGTCAGAATTGAGCTCAGTTGTGTGGAGGGGAAATCAGGCCAGGGGTGTGCAGCTGTGTAAGTCTGTGTTTTTGTTGAAAGGGCGGTCAGGAAAAAAATCTGGTTGAGTGGTGAGGTTACAGAGCAGGAGGAAGGGAGAATGATGTCTGACAGAGATACAGGAATGAGATCAATGGTTGGATTTACTGAAGGTTTCCGTTCATAAAATGTAACTCTCTGCCATCAGTGCTGTTTTTTTTTACATTTCATTTTCCTCGTCTCATTGTGTGACATCAGCCGTGTCAATCATCCACCCTAACATTCATTGGCCTCTTCTCAGCTTTGCCTCTTTGCCCATTTTAAATATTTTTACCAGAGCGACGGCACGAGTGACGCTGCCAAGATGGTGACAGTGGGAACCACCCAATGAACTTTACTTACAGGTGATGCCACATAGGCTCCGCCCATCTTTTATATTGTCTATAGGTGCATTTCCATTACAGCTAAGTTGTGCAAAAAACTAAATATCGCAATAAAAATACTACTAACAGCTTTCAAAGTTTCAAATATTGCTAAAACATTTTTACACTCATGAGATGTTTTTTCGGAAGTTTTGAAATATATCGCATGTGTCATGGAAACGAACCAGCTCTTAAAATATCACAGTGATAATCAGAAAAATAATTTAAGCATTTTTTAATCTCTAACTCCACTGTAACTTTTCAGCACTTCACACTGGTCAAGTAAATTCTCATACCTCCTTTAGCTTATGCTCTTACAGACACATCAGATATAACTTGAAGCCTTCTTGGCTTCAAGTGAACTTAAGTTACTTTGAGCCAGACCTACACATATTAAACTACAACCCTCCCGTCTATGTTTTCTCCCACAAGACTCCCATTCTGATGACAGCCTGGATTCAGGGGTGAATGATTTTTTTATAAGAATTATTTGGTTTATGGTTTTCTCACAGCAGTGAGGATTTTAAGGGTTACAAACACAATGGTCACAATGTTGTTGTGTTTCCATTAGCTCTAGAATTGTACCAAGCCTAAATATCTTAATTAAAAAGTATAAATAATAATAAAATAAAAAAAAAACATAAAACAAACACCCACACAGCATTTAAAAAAAAACAACAAAAGAACTGTTAAATATTGCTAAAAAGTTTTTGAGGTAAGTTTTAATTTGTTTTGACAAAGAGGTTTATACTAAAACTGTAAAGGAAGTGTGTTTTTTTATTTGTATGTGACGTAGTGGGTAATATGACCATTTCATTTCTGATGAAGATGGCGCTGTATGGAGCTAACAACTGCAAAATGCAGACTCTTACAGTAAAAAAAAAAAAGGGAAATGAGGGAGAAGAACGAAGCTTCTGCAGAGAAACCAGTCAGCCATGTTTACAGCACATCCCAGTCTGTTATCATTGTCCTTAGTTTTAAGATTTGGAATGAGTTGCTTGAGTCGAGTAGTTTTTCTTGTTTCAAGAAGAAACTTTGGTCTCATTCTCCCACTTCCAGTCACTTTTTATTCCAACGTTATGACACTTCTTTAGCCTTGGAGGTATATATATACAGTTGTTTCAGCTTGGTTTGACCATCTTTGAATACAGATGATTGTTGATGCGTTTAGGCACACCATCAGCTGTTCAATCAGTTGTCACAGTTCATGAGGGGATTCTGTCCTCTGCAGAGTTGCTGTCATCTAATATTTCAGTCTGTTTGTTGGAAGTTGTCGTAGGATTTTCACCTGTAGCGTTGGGTTTGCATTTATTTGCCGCCATTTGACTCTGATGTGCAGTTTCTAGCTTTCTGTTCTGCTGTTGTAAGTCTTCAGTGTTTGACCTAATTTTCCAAAGAAATGTTGGCAGGTACAGTTTTGTTTTCTTTTCTGTTTGTTTGTTTGTTTGTTACCTCCACCAATGAGGTAATGTTTTTACCTACTTTCACCTGTTTGTCTGTGTTAAAAATAACTCAAAAAGTTATGGATGGACTTTCATAACCTTTTCAAGACTTGTTGGAAATGTGAAAAGGAAGAACTGCTTTAATTTTGGTGGTGATCCGGATCACGGTTTGGCTCCAGGAATTTTTTAAAGGATTCTTTAACATGGTAGCCCTTGGCGGAGGTTTGCACTCTCCATTTGTTTTTCTAGTTATTTTATTTTATTTTTGAGACATACTTTTATCAACAGGCTCTTCTCACAAGTTGATCCCAACATTTTGTTTTAACTGTCCCAGTTGTTACTTTAGTTGTTTTTGTTGGTTTCACTGTTAAATTTATAAAGTTGTCTGAATGTACTTTCTTACACTTTCATAACTTTATGCATGTGTTGCATTGATTATGACAATATGAGGCGGTGTTAATGTTCACTTCATCTGCTCTTTTCTGAGTAAATTGCATCGAGAGTCTGCCTATACCACCATCTTGCCGGAAACACCTTCCTTTTAAATGATGGAATCTGATGTTACAAAAACCACTCACCACTCCATCCACAATTCTTTCCATGTTACCTAGCAACACGTAAAAGCAGAAGAATAAAAATAAATGTATTTTGCCTAAGTGGATATTAGATGGGCTCCAGTCATAAGCCGAATCATTTGTGTTTCATGGTGGTTAAAAATGATACTTGATGTCTGCCTCTATCGTTCCAAGAGGATTTTTGAGGTTTCGTTGTTGTGCTGTTGATGAAATATGCAGAGGATATTGCTGATGGACTATGTGAATAATTGGGAGGGTGGGCATGGATTTAACTCTGAACTAGGTCTGGGTGGAGTTTTGGAAGCACGGAGTAGTTCTCCTTTAATCTGTGAATGGTGTTAAGCTCTTGTTTCTGTTGTATAAAAAGAGTTGCGGCATTGCCAAATTTTGGTCGGTACTTCTACGTTTTTGCAGATCTGTTTTCCGCTTCCATGAAGTCCCCTTCTAAACGTTTGGGTGAAACTGGCTAAAATAATTAGTCAACTGTGTTAACTTTTATAGAGAAAGAACTCTTACATTTCGGGTAAATGCTTAAGGTTCTACTTTATTTACTGCCTCAACAATAAACAACAAACAACATAAAACATAATGAGACCAAACTTGAATGGCAGCTGCATCAGAGCATGGAAACTTTCTAACCTTGCTGACTTTATCTAAAGTCTTTTTTTTTTACAGTAATGGTGTCTCATTGTTCCGCTCTTCGACTAATTAGACCTGTAACCTCACTGCAAGTCATCACAATCAGAAAGCCTCCCACAGAGAGACACATACTCTGCAGTCTAGACACACTTTTTCTGTCAAACACACTCCCTCCACTTGCCTGCTTCTCCTGCTAGCTGTCTTTCTGTTTAACATTCGTACTTAATCACTCTTGGTGCATCTCTCACTCCTCTGTCTCATCTTCTTTCTCTTCAGGGCCATCTGTCTTGATCCACCTAAATGTTAATAGAGTCTGATGTACACTCCTTAACATATTGAACTCTCTGACAATAGCTTTTGCTCCTTAATTTACTGCTCTTCATCCAACTTAAATTGCCATTAAGTCTCTGATGCTGTGCTACTTGACCGTCTCACCTTCTCTGTCACCACAAAGGAGTTTTACTGCAAAACTACAGAATATCTTTTCTGTGTTTACCTCTTAAGATTGTGACACGTTGACACCAGTTGCTTTTGTGTTCAATAGCTGATGCAAGTAGAGTAAACTGAAACTGAATAAGCTACAGAATGTCGATGCAAGCTAATCGTAGCGCAGGTTTTGCCTTTAGTCTAACTTTTTTTTTTTTTTTTTTTTTTTTTTTAATGCTCGTTGTACAGTACAACGGGATGAATGTAGGGCCTCTTGGAGGGTCCAGTCGGCTGTTGGGATTATTTACAATGTTTTTGCTTGCAGCCGTGGGCATCCCGTTTCATCTTGTAGATGGGCTGTCAGATTCTGATCTGGGAATATTCGAGGTAAAATCATCATCTTAAGCTATTTATCACATTCCTGTGTGGTGTGATATTTGACCATTTAGGGAGACCACTGCTCTCATGCAGTGCTTTTGGCATTTTGCACTGAAACGTGATCGTTTTAATAATTTCATCTGTCAAGTATTTAAATGCGTCCTCAGCATTTAAGTTTCAAGTTGGATATCAGTCTTTTTCCAGAGCCAAGAATGAAATGGACAGTGATGTAGTCCAAGTCTGATTGTCAATGTTTTTTGTAATATAAGGCTGCATAAAGTGATGTTTATGCAAGACGGAACAACGTTATAGCTAAAACAAGGCAGAGCTGTGAAGTAATTGTACACATACTATGTACACATACTTGTACTCCTCAAGTTCTTTTAGATTATCATTATTATGGTGTAGCTGAATAAAAGTTAAGTTAAAGGTAAAATATATGATTTCATCCTTATATTTGAGTGAGCTAATGAGTTATCATAAAATGTGCATGTATCAAAGGCAGGAAAGATGCCAATGTAGCTCAGAAAGTGATGAAGGATGTTGGGCTTTTGAAGAGGGAATCCCGTCCTGAAGCGGCTGTTAGATACAGGCAGACCAAGCTTTCTGTCACTCAGGCCATTTAGAACGGCTTCTGGACAGCATTGAGCAGAGATTCTGATCTTCCACCAGGTGACTCAGAAGGGAAGCAGTGCACAATGCGGACTTTGACTCTGGATGTTGTAATGTGATGGAGAGAATTCCTTTTCAATCCCACTGACATGCTTCCTAAAGAGACAGCAGAATCTGCTGCGTTGGAGTTTGACCAGCTTTACGCTGCTTTGTGGAGCGGAGAAGACATTCAGCTTGGTCCCTGGTCTGGTGGGAAATGCTTTTGGAGTATTGGGTACCAGACCCTCCTATAAAGGCAGTCATGTTCCTGTACACTTGTTTCACTTTACTGACGGGAACTCCAATCTGTTTCTGGTGAAGGTCAGACTCCCTCCGGGCTTGGCTTTGTCATGGGTATTGTTCACAGCGGATATGGAAAGAGTGTCTTGGTGCTGACTGGGAGTTGATAATGTCTGGTTAGATGGATCTGATCCTGGTCTCTGCTTTTGCAGTTGAGTGTGAACTGGCTGAGACGAGAATCAGTGCCTACAAATCAGAGAACTCAGCTGGAACAGAGTGGCGTAGTCTCTCTGGGTCAGGAATGAGAACCAACCCCAAGTGGATGAGTTCAAAGATCTTGGGGTCTTGTTCACGAGTGAGGGAAGCAGGACGTGGGAGATCCACAAGGAAATCTGGTACAGATGTCTCTATCAGTTTGTCTTGTTTAAGAGCAGCGGTGAAAAAAGGCAAATTTCTTGATTTAATGGTTGATCTGCGTCCTAAACTTCACCTGTGAATAGTAACAAAAGAATCACAAGAGATCAGAGATACAAATGGCTGGAGCTAGTTTCTTCACAGGATCACTGGGTTCTTTCTTAGAGGGACCTGAGAGGTTTGATTCAATTTTTCAATTCAACTTTATGTGTATAGCACCACCTCACAACAGTGTTGTCAGAGGGCACTTTACATACACGAATCAACATCCACATCATTCATACATATCCTATAATAGAAACCAACTGATTGCATCGAGTCATGACTTGGATCCAATCCCCCATCCTGAGCTGCACGAGGCGACAGTGGGAAGGAAAAAACTCCCCTTTAACAGGAAGAAAACCTCCGGCAGAACCCGGCTCAGGGAGGGCAGCCATCTGCCTCGACTGGTTGGGGTGGAGAGGACAGGAAAGACAGATCAACATGTACAACTGCACTTATTCAGGAAGACCTGCGGAAAAAAGGAGAAATAAGTTCGAGACGTAGTTCGAGTAAGTTATAGTAGACGTTGCTGCTCTTCCACTTTGAGAGGAGCAGGGTGGTAGGTGCATCAAAAGGTGCTTCCTGAATGCCTCCCTGGTGAGATGTTCTGGGCACGACCCACTAGGAAGATGTTGAGGAAGACCCACAAACACCTCAGGATCCTCCCAGATGAGCTGGAAGAAAGAAAAGTCTGGGTTTCCCTGCTAAGCTGCTGATCAGCGAGCCAAGCTTTCATTAGCAGTAGAAAATAGGTGAATGAATGGAAGATATATAAGAATAATGACTTCTGTTCCCAGTTTCACACTCACCTGGAAGTAAGAGATTCATGAGCTATTGGGAGTCCCCCAAAGGGAATCAGTCAGTTTTTGGAAATTAGTTTGCAAATGCTGTAAATGACCTCTGAGTGTGCTTTCCTGTTTCAGATTTTTCTTCTTCTTTTTTTTTTTTTTTTTTTTTTTTTTTTTACTAAAGTCTAGGCAAGCTGGCTCTGGGGAGGATTGATTAAAATCATCAACATTCCTGCCTAAATGAATTATGGAAAGGTCTGCTAATGGTCCGATCAAGAAACCTTGGCCAATTTTGAAAATCCACAGCATCAGTGTCGTATGTTAACATGACTAAAACATTATTTAGCATATAGAGTTCTTACTGAAAGCACCAACTGGTATTTAGTGGTTAAAAGGAGATGATACAAGCACCTAAAACCTTTATACAATGTGGGACTTCTTAAAAAGATTAAAACAGAGGTGCCCAGCTGTGGTCCTCAAGAGCCCCAACCCTTTTCCATGCATCCCTGCTCCAACACACCTGAATAAAAAGAATCAGTCATTGTCCAGAACTTCATTGGCTGTTGGATCCCATTAATGGCAGCCAGGTGTGTTGGAAAAGGGATCCATGGAAAACCTGCAGGAGAGCAGCCTGCAAGGACAGACTTTGGATACCCCTGGATTATATTCTTCATTCTGAAAACAAAATCTAAAGTTAATTTCTTCTTTACTCTGATTCCTTTTAGATGATTGACACTTGTTGGCACCTAATATCTCTCCCAGCTGCACACAGTTTTAGTGGGAGTATAGTCGGAACAAAAGTGAGCTGACCCCAGCTGAGGTGCATGCAAGTCTATTTGTGTCCTCCATAATGATCTATGTCCCAGGCCTTATTCCAGTGACTAGACACAGGCGATAAATCCTGGTTAAACTTTGTCCTTCCTCTTTTCACTGCTAGACAGCATGCATGATGGACTGTGTCTTTCTGCCATACAGTCCTCCACCCTATCACTCTCTCATTTACTTCATCGGGCCTTCACTTCATTCATCCCTCTTTTTCTATCCGCCACTGTTGCCTTTTTCAGCACACACATCCTGCATCACTGTTTTTTTATATTCCTCCCTTTCGACTGAATCGTATTTTCTCTCATTTTAGTCCAATTTTGCTTCTCAGTAGCTTAAAGAAAAGGAAGAGCAATCCTTTCTGGCTTATCAACAAAATAAAACTCTACTTCTCTCACATTGTTTCCTATTTGTCCTCTTACCGAGTTTGTAACAAGATCAGGCAGTTAGTTCCCTATTTTCCATATTTTCCACTTCCTTCATCATTTACTTGTCACATTTATCCTGCTGCTCATCCATTTTTCAAAGAAAAAACCAGCAAACACAACAACAACAAACCACATAATGAGAGATTAGAAGCAAACAGTTGCTCTGGGAATTAGAGAGCTTGCAACATTTTCAAACCATTATAATCTTTTAGCATAGGGAATGATGCTAAATGAAAGTCCAATGAAAGTAAATATTTTCATCCCTGTACAGCACTGAGTGTAACAACTGTCGGACAGTAATGGACTGTTTTCTAGCTTAGTGTTTAAGGAGAAAAATGTTTTTTGTAACTTTCTCTGAAATAAACATATCTAATAAAAGAGCCTGCATAGTTTTTACATCAGGTTAAGTCACCAGCAGCTTTTAAATTATTCTTTTTTCTTTTTAAAAAAATCCATTTGGTGAATTCAGGTTGAATTTCATTCCTCCTGAACAGCTGAAACAACCCTCTGCCATCCCTGTTTGTTGGTACTTGAACATGCAGGAATAGATGTTCAAGGTCATGCATAACCTCTGCTTCTGTAAAAATACTCAAAAGCTTTCATGTGCTTAGTTTAGTTCATGTTGATTCCTTTCTGACCTGGTGTGGTTCGCTTGAAGTGGGGAAAGCAAATGGACCATCCAGTGAACTAAAGAGAGGAAGTGGTGAGGATGGGTTGTAGCCCAAGCTGCTGGACGGTTCGCTGCATCGTCTGCTGCTCACACTGGACAGATCCTTGTGAAGACTGTTTTGGTGTTCACAACTACCAAAGACAGAAATTGGAGAACTACATGAATTTATTGTGGCTGTATTGCTTCTATGTGGTGAATGATCCATATTTGGTCTTGGCAAATGGCAAATATTATGTTTTCTTCCTCTTTCCTTTTGGTCATGGGAGGCTTTTGGTTATTTTATCTTCTAGTGAACAGTTTTATCTTGATTATGTCGTTTGGTGGTTTGGTCTGCTTCAGTAAAACACAGTGTGATGGCAAACCAAACCAAAGGAAGGTGCGATATCTTTGTAATTACACACCCAACCAAAGTGACTTGACAGGACTATCCTGGGCTGAATTCCCCTCAAGACAGAGCTTAAAACTCACCACTCTGAGATATCTTTATGTATAATTTAGTGAATTGTTTTGCTGCCTAATTTTTCTCCTATGAATTGGCTTTAATTATTTTTTATTAGTATTAACTCAAAATATATTTCATTAGTTTACTTGACACGTCCTTGTGATCCATTCAATGATTTTATCTGAAAGTGTATTTTATTTAATTACTGCGTGTTTATTTGGTCTGTTAATCATACATTTATTTCGGTGATTTAGTTAATCAGTTTTGACTTCTTCTGTCATCAAAACCATTCACTACTTCTTAAAATTTCAAAATAAAAGCACTATCTTTGGTCTCAGAACTAAATGATGAACCCGTATGATAGTTATACTAGCAACTAAACGTGACATACAGTCAAATTCGTCCATGTTCATTGAGCAATTCCCAACACAGATTGTTTGTTATCTAGGCAAGGCAAGTTTACATTATATTTCATGTATAAATTCAAAGTGCTTAACATAAAACATTAAAAGCAATGCAGATGGCTGCTTCAGGTCAGATCTGAGTCTATGAGAACTCAAAGGTTACAAACTTGGCAGGTGATTTTAAGAGCCTGAGTCTTTTACCAGTACTGACCTTCTCACCTAACAGAATAATCTGTTTTATGTTCATTTAATTATAGAACATTCTCCCATCTAGATGATTATTTGCCCCAAACACTGACACAGTAAATCAATGGGACTTCAGTTGTTTGGTGACAGACACATAAACCTGTGTATCATCTGCATAACTGTGATGATTCACATTAAAGTTTTGTCATATTTGACCCAATGGAAGCACATAAAAGTTGAACAGAAGTAGCCCAAAGACTGACGCCTGGCGGACAACACAACTATTTAATTTAACTACAATTTATTTAATATAACTGCAAATAGGCACAAATTCAAAGACAAATTTGTGGGAGTTTTTTGATGATTACAGAAATGTTCGTTATGAAAATTTATTTTTACAGTGCTAATGTTCGCTTTTCTTCTTATTAGTACTGTTTATTTAGACAAATAAATAGAAAACAAACAAAAACTGGCCACAGTCCAACCAGGAAGGAGACGTGTACCGAATGACATAGTGTCATCACCAGGAAATAGCCTATCTGGATGTGTATGTGGGGGTGGGTGTGTTTCTGTGTGTGAAGTGGAGAGTTTGGGGAAATAGTCTGGCATGCTTGATTATGCTTCAAGCAGTCAGCTAGCCGCTACAGTCTAGCAAAGTACGACCTTTCAGTGCCGTCAAACACAGAGACAGAGAGGAGGAAGTGGAGAAGATGGAGGATGGCTGTGAGTCACAGTGAATAAACAGAGGTCCAGCTGCAGTAATATCCACACATCATTTGTAACTTCCATTTCAAAGTTTAGCGTGATGCTGCCCTTTATTCTCACCTGACCAAACTGCAGCACTTGACCCATGAATCCAGCCAAGCCATTACAGAAAAAACTGTTGTTTCCATCAATCAATCTTGTCCAAGATGAAAAAGATGTTTCATAGAGGTGAGAATCTTCTGTTCACTGATGGTCATGTTGTCCCATACCTTAGAACACAACCACCATTACAAATACGAGAGATGAATAGTTATAGACTGATATCCTCATTTTCTCTGAATGCATTTCCTGTTTTAGTCAAATCTTTGAAACAAAGGGCCAGTTATATGTTTGCAGGAAACCTTATGTTTCCCTTTCACTTCTTATATTTGGCATAAAGAGTACTTCAGTGAAACGAGAGTGGGAAGTTACAAAATGTTGCCATAAAGAATTTGCTCCTTGATGTGTCATTTTCTACCAGAAAGAATGACTTCAGTTTAAAACTTCACATGAATGATGGCTGCTGTAAAATGGAGACTCTACAGGGGGCAAAGAGCATGTGGTGGAGTGAAAATTCCTTTCTCATGTAAATTTATCTGGAATGACAGAATAGGATATTATCGTGTCACAGGAATTGCCATGACATCTAAGAAAAAGATAGAAATTGTGATAAATGAGATCAAACAAGGCTGAGTTGAGGTTTATGTTTACATACTTTCATTTTGTAGAGTGGCAGAATGTTTTAAAGTCATTTCAGTGTACAAGTTAAGTTCTATTGCCCTTGCTGAATGGGTAAATGACAGTTTAATCTTATGACACTCAAGTGGTAAAACAGACTGAGAAAGTATTTTCAACCATCACACCTTTATTCTGTTGCTTTTGCATAAGTTTAAAAAGCAAAGCCTGTCATTAGTTGTGTTTCCATTACCTTTTTTTTTTTTTTTTGCAAAATATAAGCAATATTTGTACATTTTGACAAACAAATTGCGAATTGCAGGTTTTTCCATTGAACAGCGCATAAACTTCGGTTCTCATAGAATCTCGTCCACCGGACTAGATTTAACGAGAATTGCGGCCTATGCAAGGTAGCCATGTAGCATTATTTTGGGGTTTTCTACTTGTTTTCCTCCCTCATTTTCATTTCTAAAACTCTGAATTTCACTGTTGTTTCTTCCACACCACACCGTCTGTACCACAAATGAACTGGTCACGAACCCCACATCAGGTCAAGGGGCACATAAATGCAAAAGAAAGTGTTTCCATTACACTTTTGCAATGTATTTCTGTATCAAAAAGTCTGAAAAACCACCTCATGAGAGCGTAAAAACTTTTTAGCAATATCTGAGACTTTTTTTTTTTAAAAATGCCGGTGTTTCCATTAGCGCTTTATTTTATTGCAATCTTTAGTTTTTTTTGTAACGGAAACACAGCTATGAACTCATTTTATGCAAATGAATGAATGTGTTTGTTTGTGACTGAACACACTGGCACAGTGTCATAGCAAACAGTCGTGGTGAAATGAGCTCTCTGAGGTTAGAGGTCGCCACAATGGACACTTCAGCTGCCACACATCGTATCTGGCAGACAGAAAAAATCTCACTCCTATAGGGCTCAGGATTGGTGTGTGTGTGTGCATTCAAAATTGTGCAAAATCTACTCCACAGTTTGAGTGTCTATAGGGTGTTTCTTTAAAATATGAAACACTGTTGGTTTCTTCCAGGAATCCAGACCATTTTCCACAGAAGTTGAACCAGGCCTTTTTTTCTTCTTTTTTTAAATTTTTTTTTTTTTATAAAGATTATTGTGAACTTTGTTTCAACTTGTGGCCAGTGCACAGGAGTTTGCTGCTCAATCAGTTGGGCTAAACACATGCCCACACCTTATTTTATTAGTGGAACACCAAGAATTTGATTTCTGAGACCATCAAATGGACTTACAGCTTACAGATCTAGTCTCCTGGATAGATGGATCTAGATTTGTGTGGTCAACATAACTATGGTGGCATATTTAGTTTTTCATCATTTGAGCGAGTTGGAGCATGTATATGTTAAACAGGAGTGGGCTGAAATGGAACCTTGGGGAACTCCGCAGGTTTATTTTTAGTTTGGTCAGATTTATCTTTGCATTTAGATGCAAACAACCACAGGCACTCCTTGGAAGAACAAACAAGTACCATTTAACATGTTTTTTTTTTTTTGTTTGTTTGTTTTTTTTGTTAAACTCAGTTAGGAATAATCTTTTGGATAAAAATGATAAAAAAAATGAAGTTCCTGCTTCACTTATGTTATGCATGTGGGGCATTTATTAAACCAAAACCTGACTACAACCGGATTCCAAAAAAGGTGGGACACTTTAGAAATTGTGAATAAAAACTGAATGCAATGATGTGGAGGTGCCAACTTCTAATATTTTATTCAGAATACAACATAAATCACAGGTCAATAGTTTAAACTGAGAAATTGTATGATATTAAGGAAAAATATGCTCATTCAAAATTTCATGGAGTCAACAAATCCCAAAACAGTTGGGACAAGGCCATTTTCACCACTGTGTGACACCCCCCCTTCTTCTTACAACACTCAACAGACATCTGGGCATTGAGGAGACCAGCTTCTCAAGTGTAGACATAGGAATGTTCTCCCATTCTTATCTAATACAGGCCTCTAAGTGTTCAATCGTCTTGGGTCTTCTTTGTCTGACCTTCCTCTTAATGATGCGCCAAATGTTTTCTATAGGTGAAAGATCTGGACTGTTGGCTGGCCAGGTCAGTACCCGAATCCTTCTCCCACGCAGCCATGATGTTGTGATTGATGCAGAATGTGGTCTGGCATTATCTTGTTGAAAAATGCAGGGTCTTCCATGAAAGAGACGACGTTTGGATGGGAGCATATGTTGCTCTAGAACCTGAATATATTTTTCTGCATTGATGGTGCCTTTCCAGATGTGCAAGCTGCCCATGCCACACGCATTCATGCAACCCCATACCATCAGAGATGCAGGCTTCTGAACAGAGCGTTGATAGCAACTTGGGTTGTCACTGTCCTCTTTGGTCCTGATGACCTGGCGCCCCAGATTTCCAAAAAGAACCTCAAAACGTGATTCGTCTGACCACAGAACAGTCTTCCATTTTGCCACACTCCATTTTAAATGACTCCTGGCCCAGTGTAAACGTCTTCGCTTGTGGATCTTTGTTAGAAATGGCTTCTTCTTTGCAGAATAGAGTTTCAGCTGGCAACGGCGGATGGCACGGTGGATTGTGTTCACTGACAATGGTTTCTGGAAGTACTCCTGAGCCCATGCTGTGATTTCCTTCACAGTAGCACTCCTGTTTTTGATGCAGTGTCGTTTAAGGGCCCGGAGATCACGGGCATTCAGTATGGTTCTCCGGCCTTGACCTTTACGCACAGAGATTTTTCCAGATTCTCTAAATCTTCTGATGATATTATTCACAGTTGATGATAACTGCAAAGTCTTTGCAATTTTTCGCTGGGTAACACCTCTCTGATACTGTTCCACTATCTTTTTACGCAACATTGTGAGAGTTGGTGATCCTCTACCCATCTTGGCTAGAGCCACTTTTTATACCCAATCATATTGCCAATTGACCTGATTAGTGCTGATTGGTCTTCCAGGTGTTTGCTGTATGCTCAAATGACTTTTTCCAGCCTCTAATAGGTTCTTGTCCCAACTTTTTTGGGATTTGTTGACACCATGCAATTTTGAATGAGCATATTTTTCCTTAATATCATACAATTTCTCAGTTTAAACTATTGACCTGTGATTTATGTTGTATTCTGAATAAAATATTAGAAGTTGGCACCTCCACATCATTGCATTCAGTTTTTATTCACAATTTCTAAAGTGTCCCAACTTTTTTGGAATCCGGTTTGTACAATGGTGAGTACGCCACAACAAAAACGGCCAATCTCTAAAAAACTTGTCATGTGTTAGTTGTATGATGTCAAAATATAGACAGTCTGATGAAGAGGACTCTTTAAATACAAGCTGTCACTCAACTAGAACGCTTAGAAATCCGTTCCTGGTTCAGGCACTTTGGTTTTTGTTTTGCAGCTAATCACATTTTTAGAGAACAGCATGTTATTCCATGAGAACTGAAATATTGAACAGTTATACATGTGCATTCAGAGGCTGAGAAAGGGTCAAATTGTTATTCTAAAAATGTTTTAGTTAATTTTAGTTGCATTCTGACATAATACAAAAAAGCTGAATATCACTCACTTTTGGTAAGTGGTGTGAGCGAGGTTAAAGTTTGTGACGATTTCACATAACAGACATATTTCAGATGTGTGTAAAACCATTTACAACCAAGATAGTGCAATACGTTTTAAAATGGTCTAATCCCAGGTTGTCCAAGTCCAGTCTACTATCCTGCAACTTGTAGATGCGACCTTTCTGCAACACATCTGAATAAAACAAAAAGCTCGTTACTGGACCTCTTGCAGAGATGAATGACATATCAATGTAAAAATTCAGCTGTTCCATTCAGGTTTGATGTAGAAGGGATGCATCTAAAAGTTGCATAGTTGGAACTCTTGAGAGTTGGACTTGCGCGCCCCTGATCTAATCCAAGGAAACCATTGCATTGTATTAAATCTTTAGGATTCAATCCTCCATGCAGAACATGTACAGGGTGATGGGCATAATTTCAATAGGATATTAAAAACCTCCAGCAGAACCAGTTGCAGAAAGGAAGACTATGTGCCTCGACAGGCCCGAGGATAGTGTACAGGAAAGCAGGGTCAAAAAGCACTATAAGCTGGAGATGGCTGCTGCTGAGAAAGAAAACATGGCAACAGCAGCATTACGGTGTGTTCAAACCAAACGCGTTTTGGGCGTCAAAAACGCTGAATGCTCGACGCTGGTCACTAAACTGCCACTTTTGTCCGACACCCAAAACGCTCCCAACGCTCCTGCCGCATCTGCCGCTTGTGTGTCTGGAGCGAGCGGCAAACGCGGCGGAAAAGATCCGGTCAGTCTAAGTGATGGCGGTGCAGTAGAGAGATGACATGGTTTTATTTCATAAATAAAGCTAGAAAACGTTGTCGTAGGGCAGTGATAGTCAGTGTTAATGCAACGAGAGCCGCACTCAGCAGAGAGCCGCCGCCGCCCCCAAACAAAGCGTTGCTAGGCAACGTATCCTGCTACGTTGCCAAATCAGTAACGTTCAGCTTTTTAGCAAGGAATGGTTGTCCTAAATATTGCATGGAGTAATGGCGTCTTAGCCCCGGGTCTGGTTTCACCACAGGAATCCTCCAGGAGCTGCCAGCTGATCGCTCTGATAGGTTGACCATCAGAGTTCAGGTTTGCCCATCTCTGGCTTTTGACGCGTGTTTTGCACAGAACTCGCGTCGAGCTTAAAAAACTTCTTAAAGTTTCGGCGCGTTCCGCACGGAACACCGACGCCCAAAACGCAATGCGAGAAAGCTCGACGCCCCCTTGCCGCTCCTCCCCATAGACTTTACATGGATACCTGCCGCTCTCGACGCCCAAAACACATTTGGTCTGAACACACCGTTACATGTCCGCTGTTTCCTCATTAACAAACTCTGCTATGACAATACCGTAATGAGGCTGGAGATAGAGGGAAAACTTAAGGCGAGAGTTGTTGAAAACAATAGAAAGGAGACAGAGAGAGTAAGTGGGAGATGGGGCCTCAGCTTTAATTGTGTTGAATTATTTAACTGACTTAAGTGGAAGGACTCCTAGAGCACTCCCATCTTGTGTGTTTGAGTAGGAGAGAGGTAAAAAAGAGCATGTGCTCCCATTGTGTGTGTGTGTGTGTGTTTGTGTAAGCTGTGTGTGAGGTGATGATCTGGCCAGTGTGTTTCTCTCATCGAGTTTGCGGTGTCCAGTTAGTGTCCTCCAGAAGCAACTGCTCACTCTTCATTAAATAGAGCTGCATGGATGTGTCAAATTACATTACGCACACGCACATAGATACATGCATGCACACACACTCCTGTGTGGTACGTGCAATCAGAGTCTTTATTAGTCATCTCCCATTGATCATCTGCCTGCAGCATTTGCCCTTCAACGCCAGCTTAACTTAGATTTTCCATCCGTCTCTGTCTCTCCACCTCTTTATTTCCTTGGTGTAAACATGGTTTTAGTTTCACATCTGTCAAGCAAGCCTGCATATCACCCAGCAAACCTCTTAGTCAGAAATTACCTTCAGCCTTTACTGGAAGATCAATCAGATAAACAAAGAAAAAAGAAACTGTCTGAATGCAGCAAATCTTCTCTTCTCCTGGACTCTGATATGAAAACTTGGTGTTACTGACAATAATACAGTCAGCTAAATGACACTGCATTTGTTGGTTGATAGTTTTTTAGATTATGTCTTGGGACGTGGCATTTATGGCTTACGAGTATAGACCAAACTCACTGCTTCATGGAAGTCAAAGTTGAGCCTTATGGAACCTGAAGTCTGTAGATTTACATCAGGAGTCATTGCTCTTGTTTGGTGATAATAAAATTGGCAAACAGTGACTTATGACCGTTTCAGGTTCAGAGCAGATATGTTAGTCATTTTAAAAGTTAATAAAGATAGTTGACAATTATTTTAGCTTTGAAATGAAAGATATTGTTTCAGGCTTTTCTCTCCCAATACAGTGCAGTTGCAAAGCTATTTCATATTGCATTTACAACCCACATGTAGGATCACACAATGAACACATCATAAATGGAAAGTATTGAAGTTTGGTCACTGAAACATTAAAATCTTAAACTGTCTTTACAGTCTAAGTTGACAGTGTGGTTCTGGTAGTTTCATGTGACGTGCACCCCCTACCTGAACAAAGCACCTTATAGCTTGTTTAATCTATCAAACTGGATAATATGAGCAGTTTTCTTACAACGGTAAATGCTTTGCAATGGCTTGAGGAACATAATAAAGAACATGAGGTTTCAAAACAGTCTGGATCAAAATCTGATTTTTCACTACTTCGGGATGAGTGGGTTATCAAGATCGGGACACTACTGAGACGTCCCGCAGACTTACGCGTGTGTGTCCTAAAAAGGCAGAGTTCTTTTTTTCCAGCTTCATCGAGGTACCGTATTTTCACAACCATAAGGCACACTCTCAGTTATAGGAGATATTTCTGTATTTAACACATACATAAGGCGCACCGGATTTTAGGGCGCAGGAATGGTAAAACATATCGGTACTCTAGCATAAAAAATGCTTGCTTGCGTGTGTTTTAAAGAAGGCAGCGACAGAAAAACTGAGTTCAATTGTACTTTATTGAAGAATTTAGCAATGTTTTCATGTTGTTTTTTGATCAATCCTCAATCACAAATCCATCAAGGTCTGCATCTTCTGTATCCGAAATGAACAGCTGGGCTAGTTCTCCATCGGACACGCCGGGTTTATAAATGATGCCGGCTTCTGCAAAAGCTCGAACAACAGAGCAAGCGGACACGTTAGCCCAAGCATCCGCTATCCATTCACAAATTGTGGCGTAACTCGCCTGGCGCTGCCTCCCAGTCTTAGTAAAACTGAGATCTGTCATCCATCTCTCCCATGCTGTTTGCCACTTAACTTTGAACGACACCAATGTCCAGCGGTTGGAGTTCCTTCATCAAACCCGAGTCTGCTCGAGTCGGTCTTCCAGTCCGGGGCACTTCACCTTGTTTCTGCGGAAACTAAGCTTCATGTTCTTGACTTGGCAAAACTCGTTTTCCTGTTTCCTCCATTTACGAACCATGGATTCATTGGTCTTGAATTCTCTCATGGCGGCTCGATTCCCATGTTTGTCCGCGTAGCTGATAGCTTGCAGTTTGAACTGTGCTTTGTAAGCGTGTCTCTTCACAGGTGCCATTTTAATAGGCGGTCATTCGTCAAACTAATGTTGTTTTGCATAATGCACATACCGGCACTATATACCTACTGAGGGCCTTTAGCGTCTTCTTTCACGCCCACACTTCTCCCTTTAACATTCTCATGCTGCCCTCTGTTCCGTCTGCCGTTCATCTATAGAAGCAGCGTGTCGGAAACACTCTCTGTCAGTGAAGCGGAGCGCTCATCAAAGTCACACATTTACAGATTTTGGAACTCTGTACACACATAAGGCGCACCACATTATAAGGCGCTGTCTATTTTGGGGGAAATAAAAGACTTTTCAATGCGCTTTGTGGTTGAGAAAATACGGTAGTTTTCACACCTAATAGTCAGCTTGACTCTTTTGAAAAAATGTATTGATTTGTATGGATCCCTGTTAGCTTGCAGCAGCTAGCTGTAGCTATTCTTCCTGGGGTCCTTTTGTTAAACACAGTTAAGATATGTATGTATGGATATGGATGTATTCATGTTCATATTCACAAACATATAAACTTGCTAAGATTGGAGACTTTTTTACAATAGTCAAATGATCAGAACCATTTAAGTTACACATTTCCCTCCTCACCTGAGGCAGTGCTACATCAAGATTTACAGAAGAAAAAGCTAATGCTAGCTAGTACTGAAAAGTGCCGCTTGCTATAGTTGTGTCTTAAATGTCTGGAGCAATCGATGTGAAAGTTGAAATCACAAAGAAATGTGTTGACTTCTGCTAAGCCAATAATAACCACCATGAAGCGAATGTCTTGTTTTCTTACCTTCCATTAATGTTTTGTGTTGTCAGGTGACAGAATTGAAGCTGCCGGGCTGTTCAGAGAGAGGGAGAGATGCTGACACAAGCAGATAAGCAACAGGTGAGTTTTAGGACTCAGAGTAGGGAATTTGTCTGCATAATTAATAGAAATCAAAATATTTATTTTTTTCTGACTGATGTCTAAGGGCACATTCACATCAACCTTTTTGATTAGAATCTGAGTCTGTTTGCTCGGAAAGTCCGCTTTGTTTGGGGAAATATGAATGAGCCAACCGAATTCGGATTTGGACCGAATTCGCCTACAAATGCAGGTCTCGGCCTGTTTCAAGCGTAACAAATACAGAAAGTGGACTACAAAAACAAGTTACTTCCTGCATGTGGCGTAGCATTGCATTGTGGGTAAATCCATAGTGATGGCGTTGAGGGTCCTCTGCCTCATCTGGTGTTCATACTGCGTCCATTGTTGCAGTGTTTTTTCTGCAGTATACTTGCATAAGACACAATAAAAACCCAAAACAGCCATAGTTTGGTCTCCATGTTTAACTGGCAGGTGGAGGAAACAGAGTTTTCTTCTTCATGCCGGTCTTGTCCTCTCTTCCACCAAATACTAGTGCAGCGCCACCTCTGGTGGGAATGGGGAGATATTATTCGAATGGTTTGGTTGGTTTGACCAAAGTGCAGTGTGAACACACAGATACAACACCCTACAGCTGAGTCCCCCAATCGGACCGAGTCTAGCAGACTGTCCTGATGTGAATGCAGCCTTGATGTTGTTGATTTGTTCATTTTATACTATTATGATAACACTAAATTCCAAGACTTAAAAATGTCTGTCACAGCACAGTTAGCCTTTAAATTTCAGTAACAATGGCGTAGCTACACCTACAGAATACATGATAACTTTTATTATGACCTTCCATTATAATTTAGCTCAGTATGCTCGTCACTCAGCTCTCCTTTCTTTCTTTCTGAGCTGATGTTGTCTTCAAGGAACAAATGGGTCCCTTTCATGAGATGTGGAGTGGAGCGGGCACATGAATAATTTGTATCTAATATCCCCTCTCCTCACAGCAATATAAACATGTTTTTCCTCAGTGTCTCACCTCTGTTGATGCCTTATTCTCTGCCTTTTCCCTCCCTTCTTCTCTCACTCAATCACTATTTCCCTCGCTGCCTTCTGCGTTGCTCTGAGACCACAGACTTAAAAGAAAAGAGTGATACATTTTTTGCTTGTTTCTTTTCACTCATGTTCATAGTGTTGGCATTCAGAAGATGTGGCCAAAAGGCAGCATTATTAATTGAGAAGGCAGTTGTGGATGTGCACTGCAATACTTAAAATATTAAAGTATCCATCTCTTGTATGGCCAGCGAGAGTGTGTGTATCTATTTAAATGCATGCAATTTCAGCCCTGCTGCAAAAAATGTGTGAAGGAAGAGGAATCGCTTGCACCACAAGCCACGGGTCAGGTTTTAACACCACCGAAGCCACATTGGATGTGTCAGAATCCACAGGCACACCATGTCCTCCAGAAATCAGGCTGTTTTATTCTTTTGCTGTTGCATGATGCATGAACAACTTGCATTAAAAAAAATGTCTGATCATCGAAAATTAAAGAATTCATGACAAATCAGGGGAATAACAGGAAAAAAATATGCTGTAATGAAACACTTTTATTTTGCAGGATCGTAGGAAGTCGGCAAATAATGAACACACAAACTCTCTGCCCAATGATTAACTCAGCGTTTTATTAATCTTGCAGCACAAGAGTAAGCAACACATCAGTTAAGGCACTTTTCAGTTTCCAGCTCTTACCTATCCGCGTTACGGTAAGAGCTGGAAACTGAAAAGTGCCTTAACTGATGTGTTGCTTACTCTTGTGCTGCAAGATTAATGAAACGCTGAGTTAATCATTGGGCAGAGAGTTTGTGTGTTCATTATTTGCCGACTTCCTACGATCCTGCAAAATAAATAAGTGTTTCATTACATATGCAAATAGGAATTTTCTACATTAACAGTAAACTACATGACCTAAAGGCAGAATGTTACATTTAATGTATGTACATTGTTCAGATGCAGTTAGTATATAAAATGGAAAGAATGTTAAATGTTAATTGTTTGTACCTGTGCAGGTTCAAGGGTGCATGTGGCTTATTTTAAAAACTAACCTACCATAAAGTAAATATACCCAAAAGATAAAAAAATCACTGGTAAAATATTAAAGTTAAAGTAGGGATGAACAATACCATGAGTTTATGGTACTTTTGTCTTTGGTATCGATACTTTGTCCCTTAAAGGAAAATCATGATTGTATGACTTAATGACAATATATACTAATTAATCTCAACCTGAAAATAAATCCAAAATAAATTTATTAAAGTTTATTAATACATTCTAAATGGAAAAGTTTAGTTGGTTTTATGGTCCTTTTTCAAAGGATCATAAAATAATCATAAAACTCTCCATGCTGATGCTCAGCTCCATATTAAAGACGATGAAGTTCCAAAAAAACCAAAATAAAAAAATACAATAAGATTAAAAAAAAAGAGTAAAAAGCTCACACAGCAGGAGTGACAGTAGTACAGCAAACAGTCTTTTCCACAGCAGAACAAAGCTAAAGCACCAACAAAACAGTAGAAGTAAAGCCAAGAATATAACTTCACATGGACAACTGGCTCTGTTGTGAGTCTAACTGTTCACTTTCTCATGTGCGATGTACATTACTGGGGTGATCCACTAGGGGGCGCGTCAGAGAAGTCAGATTGGATGGAGCTGCTGCGTTTGGACAAACAAACATGGTGGCAATAAAGAAGCTTTAGAATCGGTCAAAGTAAATACGACAACAGCGTTAGATAGTAAAACAAGACTTCCTTACGACCGGTCAAAATATCCCCCAGTTGGCCCTAAAACCTGAAAATACTTATTACCTTTAAATACTGAAACTGATCCAATACCTTGTGTTTCCTCCAGCTTTGGTTGAATAGAACATTAAAGTGATGCTTATACATATTAAGCCTAAAAACCAGGTCCATGTGAGCGCACGGTCTAGTGGAAGGTGCCACATTGATGGATTTCATATGAACATCCCTGTTCTGTGAGTGTAGCAGAGTTTTGCCCACAGATGGCAATAATTCAGAGCAAACCAATTTTTAATTTTTTGTGTCACTGGTCTCCCAGTTATGTACCCGTTGTTCAATGTTTGGCGCCTGGAAACATCCAAATGGACCTGAATGGCGTAGACCCAATTCAGCTTTTCAATTCAATTCAACTTTATTTATATAGCGTCAAATCACGGCAATGCCATCTCAAGACGCTTTACAGACAGAGGGGAAAACATAATGAAGGCCAGTGATGCCCCCTGAGCTAAATATAAATATTTCTCGCTTTTCTGAACCGCTTTTGAATTCGCTTTTTTTTTTCTCTTTATTTTATGCTGAATATCAATCTCAGTCAGGTAGACTGCTGTTCGATGATTGTTGTGGAGAACTCAGTGCTTTTATGATGTCATAGACCAGCATGCAGAGGCGTTTTGTGTGTCCAATGAATTGATCAAATTTGGCCTTTTGCCCAATAAAGGGTTAAATATTTCTGTCTTGTTGTAGTACTAGACTTCTGTGTGATATGACTACACTTTTAACCAGAAAATCATTTAAAAGGAGAAGGTTTGACACAGATTATCCTCCCAGCAAAACATTACTATTAATGCAGCATCTCTCTCTGCTCTTCTGGGTTGTAAATGTTTTACATCAATATATTATTTGTAAATCAGCTTTGGAGCAGACAAGCTGAGTCACCTCTGCAAGCCTTTATGTATTCATTACATTTATGAATGGTATTTGCTGTCTTATATGCAGTCTTTAAAACTATATTTGATTCTTTTTCTTCTCATTTTCTTACTTTTTTTTATCCAGATTTTTTTTTTTTATTAACAAGGATGGAAGAGGTCTGTGGTAATTACAGAACGGGCACACCAGATAAAATGGTTTAAAATACCAACTCATAAAATCAAGTTAAATTCATTAATTTGAACCAAATCTACACATCAAGTTACATTTATAAGATTTATCCCCAACTTTAAAATATAGTTATATAAAAATATAAAACCAGTGGAAGTTTCTAACTGGTCCCCACCAATGAACAGTGATCAAGTGCCTGAAAACACAGAACTGTGCCTTAGTTGGAAGACACGGCCCTCTGGGCCAGTCAAAGTCTGTGCAGGAACAGGAACTATGAAATGCACTTAAGTGAGAAGTCCTGGGACAAGAGAGGGTTCTGCTTCAACAGAAACCCAGTCCTAAAACGGAATTTATGCCATCATGAGCATTGAAAGAGAAGCATGTCAGCAAGCTCTGATTCCAAGGCAGAGCGTGGATTTATTGTTTCCTTTTCTGCAGCCTCACTGGGTTTGATTTAGGTGTTCATTTCTTAGAACGCAGGGGGCATCACATCATATCATCAGCTAAGGGTTGCATGTAAGAAAAGGTAAAGTAGCAAACTGGATATTCTTATCATGGATTATCATGCTGAGACTACTTTGTGCACTTTTCTTTCTTTCTCTATACCTCATGGGGGGATCTGATGGTCTTGTCAGTCTTACTGAGGGCACAGGGAGGGGAGACAAAAGAATAGGAGGGAAAGATGAGGAAAATCAGGTCTGGTATGCTTGGAAGAGTTCAGTCTGAATCTTTTTTTTTTTGTCTTGATTGATGAGCTATGAAATCATTGGAATAGATCGTTTCCATAATGTTGTAATTTAGAGTTAATGAAGTAAAAATGAGGTGTTTAAAGCTTCTGACAGGCAGCAAGCTGTCCAAAGCACAGTTGCTGCTTCTTGTTGTTTTGTTTGAAACAGCTAAAATGTTGTTTCCCCTCTGAGCTGAAGCGACCTGTCCGGGGTAAACTCGGCCTCTCATGGTTGCTGGGATAGGCTCCAGCTTCCCTGTAACCCTTAATTGGACTAAGTGGTTCAGAAAATGACTAACTAACCTCTGAGCTGAAAGTACAGATGTGTACCAGCTTAGTTTACATGGACCTATGATGGACAAAGAGAATGTGCTGAAACTGCTGTTGTCAAGCTCCTCATTGGGCAACGGTGGTATTAATTTTAAAGCTTGCTTACAGAGCTGTGCAGCCTCTATTCCATCAGTAAAATCCAATCAAATCTCCTCTCAGTAGCACAACATATTGTTCTTTTCATATATATGACTTGGCCTTTTACTTGGCATCTGGATTTGGTGAGATATGATCTTATTTTGTATAAAAAGCAGCAACAATGTGTCTAAAATTGGTAAAGAAAATATGTAACAGGAAGTCTTCCAGCTTTTATCCCAGTTTTCATTAGTTTTTTGCTAAATTAATGCAAAATTTCTACATTTTTGACAAATGGCAATTGAGATTTGCACAATTCCTGTAAAATCTTGTCATGCAAACAAATTTTCTAAGACTTGCAGCATTTTCCATGAAACCATTTTGTTTCAGGGTTTTCCTTGTGCTGCAGAAGATTTGCAATTTGTTTTTCCCTCCTAAAACTCTGCATTTAGCTGGTGTTGTAAACAACAGGAGTTTTTATTGCTCTCTTTAATCATATGAAAAACATTTCAGTCTCCACCTCTGTCCATCCATATCGCGTCATCTTTACCTGAAAAGAACTGGTCACATGACCCTTATGGGACGTCTAAGGATACTTAAAAGCAAAATAGTGTTTCCACTTCATTTTTGCAATATACTTTGGTAAACTTATGAAAAATCACCACTTGAGAGCATGAAAAGTTTTTTTCTCTAAATGTAGGTGTTACCATTACCAGTATTTATTGCAATATTTTGGCTTTATGTAGTTTTTGGGGTAATGGAGACACGGCTACTGACTGAATATATAAAACATGGAGACAAAGCTGAGCGATGACAACAGGGATGCCAGCAATATGTTTTACATTTTAAGGTATTTACAAAAACATGTAAAACAAAACCAAAATCAACTGAATTACATTAGTGTAGTTGGTTGTTTGAATCTGTGACTGGAGCTACGAGTCAAAGCAAATCAGACTGACTCATTTAAAACGAATAAATAAAACTTCAGAGTTAGAACTGAAATGTCTTTCTAAAGAGTTTGCACTTTGTTCTGACATTTGCCCCCCAATTTGCCCCATTTTATCTGCCCCCCAATAAAGATGACTATGGCATCCATCTTGCCTCCAGTGTCTCCTCCGAGATCTCAACGGCGAGTAAAAGTCACGCTGATTATTCATCTTTTCTCTTTCCCTCGAGTTTGTTTTATTTCATCATTTGCTTTATTTATGAAATGTCTCACATAGAAGTGGATTTGAGGAAGCATCAGGAAAGGAAATGATTAAATTAACGGTAACCTGACCAAAAAACCTCTCAAACATATTTAATCACAATTTTGTCGGCTAAACCTCACCAGCAAGAAAGTCTGTTTTCTGCTAAAATAAATGACAGCTTTAGTTGTTGTAGTTTATATTTTATGGCAGTTTAAACAAAATAATTTTAATTCCAGTGGTCATGCACGTCCACTCTGTTTTAAAGAAATCCAAGTTTTCCGACCTAGTTACAAGCATGCGCATGTGATGTGTATGTATTTTACCAAACTGGTCCATTTCGTCCTCTTGGGTTTCTTTGATAAATCAGCTATGATGCATGTTCAAAATGGTCAGTGTGTTGATATTGAAAATGCAATTGTCAAATGGCCTGAAGAAGAAAAGAAGAAGTTGTGAAGTTCAGTTTCTCAGTGCCGCAGGGCATAAACGCCTCCAGCAATGTGCATCATGAACTCTGCTGTGCTATCAAAATGAGTCACAAGGACAGAAATGCTCTTCTCATCTGTTTCCCTGCAAACTGTCTGAACCCAAAATAAGTATTTTCTCATCATAACTCCAAGTTTTATGGTCTGCAACGCAGGTTAGAACACATAATAATGTGTTTATTTAAAAATAAAAGGTGTTGATGACTGTTAGTTTGTCATGATGTGATACATTGAAAGTCTCCTGCGGTGTTAAAGCCACATATGTAACCTTACATTTTGCCAATCCACAGCTGAGAAATGAGAGGATGCATGTAAAGACTAGCCGGACTGTGGTCGTGACCCCTCCCCACTGCGACAACGAAGCCAATCCTACTGCTGACCCAAAGACTGAGACAAAACTATGTTGTCCTTTTAGGATGCTTCCTCTATTGCAACTGTTTCTCCCTTATGAAGACTCTGCATACTTAACATACTCAGGATTAGCATATATGGAGTCGGGGCCACGCTTTATGCTCTGCCAGCTCTATTTCAAATCTTCTTTCCCCCCCCAACTCTTTCTCCCTTTTATTCTCCGTCTTGCTTCCACATTCCCCTCATTTAGCCACCCAAGAGTGATGCTCAAATGAAGTTTTAGCTAGCGGAACATATTTGCTGGAAGTCGCAGCTGCTTGTAAAATCCAATCTGAAATTGAGTCCAGCCCAACAGCAGCAAGCTGCCCTGGCACCTCCATTATTTTGACAACACAAATGAATATATGGATGGAAGCATAGAGGAGAGCTAAATGGGTGTGAGGGATGATTAGGAGGGAAAGAGGGAGATGTGCTTAGGATTATGAATGGATGAATGGAGGGATGAGAGCGTACAGTTGGTGCTGCAGCAGAGACAGAGGTTAAGGAGTTTGGAAGGCAGCAGAGGAGAGAGGAAGAGCGAGACACAAGCGAAGAGAAAGCTTTTTGCAACCTGCCTCAGGAGACATCACAGTTTTTCTGCTCAGAGGGTTTTCACTCGTTCGCTTTGTGTGTATGAGTGTGTGTACTCTAAACTAAGCCTTAGCATGTTAGCACCACTGGGAATGCCATCCGCTCTGCTGTCCTCTGCACTCCTCCTGACTTTTGTCTTCATGGTTGTCATTCTCTTTTCTCATATGTGGACACATTTAAACATTTTTTACCCTTTAAACTTCTTTTTTGGCTGTAAGTCTCCCCTCCTTCCTTCAAATTGAGGAGAACTCCTGGTTATTTGTTTATTATTTATTGTCTTTCTACCATTAGGTCCATATCCGTTCCCATCACACCTGAGGCTCTTTGACAGAGTGTGACCACACAAAGAAAAGCTCTTCTGTCAATAATAGATTGAGCAACATGCAAAAAGCAGTGATATGTAAAAAGAAGAGGAGGAAATGGATAAATAACAGAAATAACTTTTGTTTTTCTGTATGGACTGCCACCAAGTTGTCACTTTGAAGAAGGAAATGCACTTCAGTGCAGTTCATTACTGGATGTATAATGGAGGTTAGGAAGAGGAAAGAAGATTAGTTGTTGTGTAACATCACACTGGCTCTAACATGCTTCATCCCACAGTTACAGCTGTTAATCAAGCATCAGAAATACACACAACTCTTGAGGATAACTTAATTCAGAGTCCTGCAGCTCCTCAACACACGGTACTGGGGTGTATTGTGACAGAAGATGGATAGAAAGGCATGCAGGCAAACAATTGTTTGGTGGGAGGCACGATGACGTGGGTCATGTTAAGCAGTGCATGGCAAAGACAGGTTGTGTTTTTCAACATGGGTCAGTTTTATGGGAACTGAAACGAGATGAATCTTCACTCTTCAGTGTTTCTTCAAGTTTCGCTGCAGGTTGTGTTCACAGATTAATAATTTAAAAAGCTGAAAAGAAAGGGAATGTAAAGGAATATGCATGTAAAAAAAACAAAAACAGTTTTATGTGATGATCATATGGTGTTTTTTGTTTTTGTTTTTTTTTGTCTTGTCCAGCATTTAAGCAAGCAGACTGATGTTCTGGATGCTGTTGTCTGCTGAACAAATTTATTTTGCCAAGGGGAACTTTTATAGATGTAATGATCCCCTTGTATTTCTTGATTCTTGTTTTATTTTCCTATTTGTTTTGGATAATAGCTTGTATTACAGAGTTTATGCTGCTGGACCAGAAAGGATAGAAAAGGGGCAAAAAGAGAACATAGAAAACAAAAGAAAGAGATCAATGCATACACGTATATGCACATACATACCCACCTACATATATATGTATATACACTCGCACATAAACACACACACACACACATATATATATATATATATATATATATATATGTGTGTGTGTGTGTGAATATATATATGCATATATATATATATATATATATATATATATATATATATATATATATATCCATACATACATATACACCCACACAAGCCAACTCTAGATTCATGGTCCCTGTGGAGAACAAAACCATTGACAATCAGGAGGACCAGAAACTAGCAAGTTAAATCAAAAAGACAGAAATAGAGCTACCTGCTGTTAATGAATAAACTTGCAGGACGACTCAGTGACTGTGATACATGCAGAACATTCAGAGTGGAACATGTTCAGAGAAGAGTGATTATGACAATGTGACCCCGCCCACCCATGGCTAGAGGCAGGCCAGGAGAACCCAGAGACCTGGGAACCGGCAGTCACCCCCAGGCACAGACCCCAACCACCCCACTCCGGAGCCAGCCATGCATCCGCCCAGGAGGTGGTGAAGGAGGTCCCCAACCAGAGTCCCCCGCAGTCAGGGGGAACAGGCCCAAGCAGGCCCAGGACGGCAAGGGCCGACCCCGCCGGGCACCGGCCACCCAGGGCAGACAGAGCGCAGGCCCCAGGGCCCCAAGAGCCCGAGAGCAGCCCCCCGCCCCCGCAGGCAGAGGGTACAGCCCACACCGACGGAGGACCAGGATCCCCAGACCGCCACCTAGCGGCAGCCAGGTCGCACCCCAGTGCACCACCTGCGCTCCCCGGGTACAGGACACCACCCCCCCCACCACCAAACCAAACACATATATACATGCATACCCTCCCTCCCCCAACATGCACTCCCCTCTCAACCCCCATCCACACACCCCTCCGCAATCGACACACATCCCCCATCACATACACAACCCCACCCCACCTCTACTCACTCACCCATACCAAGTCACACAAACCCCAACCGCCCCCGCCCCCACACACGCTCACACCACACCACCCCATCCCTCTACTTCCACCCAATGCCCCACCAAACACCCCTCCACCACCCACAGCCCCCCCCCTTCAAACTTCACCCACACTCACACATCCCACTCAGCATATACCCCCCCCCCCCCCACACACACACACGCACACAAACACCATCACCCCTCCAACACAGGCACACCCCATTTCATACAACCCACCCACCAACACACCCCTCCACACACACACACACACATCTACCCATCTGCACACATCCCTATCCCCCCAGCCCCCCTATCCACCTATATCCCCAACCCTAATCCCCCCCCCCCAGCCATCCCACCATCCATCTGTAACCCCACACACCCACTCCCACAGATCCTCACCTCACCCCTCCATCATGTCCCATGTGAGATGCCCCAGAGGGGGCAGAGGACAGAATGGCCCCGATCAGGGCCCCCATAACTACCCCCCCACCACCCCACAGATGCAGCTGACCCAGCAACCCCCAGGGCCAGTGACAACCCCCCTTCAGTGAGGCCAGCCTAGACTTAGGTCTAATGGATGGCACTCTTTCCCCACCCGTACCCTCCTAGTAAAGCATAGGGGCATGAGAGGACCCTATCGCCCATGCCTCCCCCCCACTTATGACTGATTGTGAAGTGTGTATTAGTTGCAATTAAAATTGAGGGAAGTGCCACGTGGTGTTGGGAGAGGGACCACCTAAGCAGCCCCGCCCACCATACACTGCATGCCCCCCCCCCTAATCTCATGAGTTGTCAGTGTTTTGGTGTTTTGGGGAGCGGGGAGGAAGAGGGGTCGAGGGATTTAAGCTTTCCTCCAGAAGGTGAGCCGCCTGCGGCACTAGGCATGCCCCACACTCCCAGGGCCTCCCAAGGACCAGGACAAGCCAGGGGCAGCCATCCCCGTAACCAGAGCCTTCGGTGACTCTAACCAGAGAGTCATCACCGACCCAAGAGGGGACCAACTCACCACATGCAAAAAGGGGGCATGAGGGCAGAGAAGAGGAGGGGCGGCAGAAGGGGAATCCCAGACCGATTGTCCACCGCCCCCTCACTCACAGAGGACACCCCCACCTGGGGACATGAAGTCCCCAGGTGGGGAATTCATATGGTGGTTTTAATGAACCCTCACCCCGTCCAGGGTGGACCTGCCTCCCAGCTAAATGCTGGGACAGGCTCCAGCTTCTTTTTCTCCATGCATTGTTTTAACCTCTAAAGGCCTATTTATGCTCGATGCATTGGACCAGGTGTCTCTAACTCCAGCATGGGGCCTCCTGCTGCTATCACTGGCAGCCAGAGACAATGCAGGTACATTTCTACTAAAATATCCAGAACAGAAGTACTAATGACTGAGCTCCTTTGTTCTGTGCTGTCCTGTAAATATCAGGTAAATTAGTGGACAGATCCGACTGACGGAGCTTCTCTCTACGTCTGTAGAAATGAGTTGCAATAAAGAACTAAATCCAGTCATGTTTCTACATACACTATTCACAAAAAGTTAGGGATATTCAGCTTTTGGGTGAAATTTCACAACAAGCCTAAAATGCATTCAAACCTGTACAGGTGAACTTAATGTGATCTTCTCTAAGCTTTTAAATGCACATGTCCAACTGTTAAATGTTTCAATAAACTTTGCACAAGTTGCTGTTCTCTAACAAGGAGCTTAACGGCAAAAATCACGGCAGGTGTGTGATCCTTGAATTGACCAATAAATGTCCTGGTTCAAATAGAGCTGGTGTTTAAACAGTTGTCCTCATCATGCTGTTCACATTTTGACATCATGAGACCAAGACGACACCTAACAATGGAACAACAGTCCCTTGCCATTGCGATGCTTCAAACAGGACGTTCTCAGACAGAAGTGGCCACTGAGCTTGGAGTGTCACAGAGTGTCATCAGCAGGTTGCAACAGAGATATGGAGAGACTGGAAGAGTCACAGAAAGGCCTAGAAGTGGACGTCCTTTGGCCACATCCCGTGCTGATGACCGCTACATTGTGAACACTGCCCTGAGAAACCGGATGATGAATGCCACTCAACTCCAGGCACGTTTAAGAGAGGTGAGAGGCACCCAAGTGTCACGTCAGACCATTCCAAACCGTTTCCATCAGCGTGGTCTGCGTGCTAGACGACCTGCACGGGTACCTGACCACACCACCAGGCACAGGCATCATCGTCTTGCATGGGCCAGGGAGCATTTACACTGGACGAGGAACCAGTGGGCCTCAGTGCTGTTCTCTGATGAAAGTCGATTCACACTGAGCAGAAATGATGGCCGGCAACGATGTTGGAGACGTCAGGGAGAGCGCTATGCATCAGCCACTGTTGTCACCAGGCCAGCTTTTGGTGGTGGCGGTGTTACAGTGTGGGCAGGGGTGTCCACTTGGTACAGAACTGCCCTACACTTTGTGAATGGTACAGTGACAAGCCCATACTACCTGAATAACATCATTAATCCAGTGATTGTGCCCCTACATGAACAGCACAGGCCTAATTTTTCATCTTCATGGACGACAATGCTCCTGCTCATCGAGGCCGCATCATCAGGGAACGGCTGTTGGAGACTGGTGTACCTCAAATGGAATGGCCTGCACTCTCTCCAGACCTGAATCCCATTGAAAACCTGTGGGATCAGCTGAGCCGTCGTGTAGAGGCTCGAAACCCTGCACCCCAGAACCTCAATGACCTGAGGGCTGCCCTTCAAGAAGAGTGGGATGCCATGCCTCAGCAGGCAATAAGTTGCCTTGTGAACAGCATGAGACGTCGTTGTCAAGCTGTAATTGATGCTCAAGGGCACATGACGAGATATTGAGACGTTCAAATTTTTTGTTGTGGTGTAACTACCATTGTTGTTACCTTTTGTGTTGAATGAATTTTTTGAGATGAGGAAATCAGTAGTGCATCCTTCTACTTAAATGTCTTACTTTTATATTATATCACTGTAGCATGAACATATTGCATTTTCCATAAATTTCACCTGAAAGCCAAATATCCCTAACTTTTTGTGAGTATTGTATGTGAGCTGAGAACTGGGTGTTGTTATTTAACTTTAGAAATATAGCAGCAGTAAAATTCATCCCTCATCTATACCTGCTGAATGCTGCTCAGTTATGTGCTGTAAAACATGCTCGCTCATGTTTTATTTATCTAATCTGAAGCTTTTCTCTTCATTCATTCACTCTCCTACCATGCCCAACTGATTTTATAGTGAAAATTTAACTAAAGAAGTAGTTAAAAACAGTGTGGCTACCCCCAAGATAAGACATCTTATGTCTCATGTTCTTTTTTTTTCATGGCCTATTGCCTTTGCAATAAAGATATTAATGTGCACTGTACAATCATGATTTTCCATTAAGAGGCTGGGAGGATCAATATTCATGGAAAATGTGCCTAAAATTCATAGTATTGTATTGAAAGTAGAAATTTGAGTGTCTTCCATCCCTTGTCCAAATGTGAACAGTATGATGCGGAGGTTTCATCACAAGCCTGGGGGTCATTTAATGGTTTAATGGTTTATTGTGGTCAGTCACCTTATTAGAGAACAGCAACTTCTGCAATAAGTCCTTAAACAATGAACAGTTGTGCATGTGATGGGTCTCCATGGCCTCCAATGCATTTATTTGTAAGGTGTAGGTCCAACCACAATAACTTAACCAATTTTACCAGATTTTTCTCACAGTTTGGTTTGTTACAAACGGCAGAGATATTGTTATGATACAGATAATAGTAAATTATTGCAAACAACATACTTTTATGCTATAGTATTTTTTATAATGCTATTTAACTAAGACATAAGGTTAGCTACAATATAAATAAATGTAATAATGAATTTGATACCAACATGTTTGATTGTTGGATTTATCTATTTTTATCTGGTCAAATTATTCAACCTTGTGAAATGTAATTCCACACGATTTGCTTTCAGCATTTTGCCGGTTATTGCAGCTGTATGCTGAACAAAATACGGGAATAGTTGTTGCTTTCTCTTGACTATGGTTGAGTTTCTTTTATTTACATTGATTAATTTATCAAAGAGAGATACAGTTGTACAAAGTCTGAACTTAAAGTATTGTATCAAAACTGTGCAATTCAGAATTACCCAGAAAAACACACAGAACGCAAACCTCCAACAAAGCCTTTAAAAAGTTCCTGGATCCATACAAATCACCACCAAAATTAAATCAGTTCTTCATTTTCACATTTCCAACAAGTCCTAGAAATTTCATGAAAATCCGTCCATAACTTAAGTTATCTTGAACACAAACAGACAAACAGATAAAGCTGGTAAAAACATAACCTCCTTGGTGGAGGTAATTATGCTACCATGTAAAACTCTCTTTGTGTAACATCAATATCATATTTTTCCATAAACACCTCATAGGAGTAAAATTTATCATTTGCAATCAGTAGATTATTCGCTGTGTTAACATTATTTATAAACCAATTATATAGAAAAGTGTTTTGTTTGTGGGTAATATATTACGGAAGCGTAGAGCTGTCATCCTCATAAAATAAAGTTTGGGCCTTATTACGTACTAATGTGATAGTTTTATTGTAAAAACATGAAACGTATCACGTTATAACGTGATAATTTTATTGTAAAAACGTCAAACATACCATGTATCTGAAAACGTGAACTTGGTCGTTTTCGACTTTAGATGAAGAAATTGTGTGCGGGGTCGGTAGGAGATCACAAATGGCTCATTTACAGGACTTGATAAAGTTTTTCTTCATACTTGGGTTGAGACATTGTGAAATTATGGTGCTTTGGAACACTTTCGATTCATTGTAATAAATATGCGTCGTTTAAGGACAGTTTTAAAAGGCATGGGTCTGTACAGAAGGAAAAATGAGTCCAATCCCCATGACATGGCATCATTTCTCATTGAAACTTGAGCGGCACGAGAATCGCTATGAATCGGTGCATCCAAGTATCCATCCCTCCTCTACCGCTTATCGGGGTTCTGATCGCAGCAGTAACCAGGGAAGCCCCCCTCCCCAGCCACATTCACCAACTCTGCGGGGGGTCCCAAGGCGCTCCCGGGCCAGCTGAGAGATGTAATCCCTCCAGCGTTCAAGTGGTTATACGTTTTTACAATAAACTATCACGTTATAAGGTGATACGTTTCACGTTTTTACAATAAAACTATCACGTTATTACATAATAAGGCCCAAACTTTTTTTTTTTTTTTTTATGAAGATGACAGCTCTACGCTTCCGTAATATATACATGTTGTTCCACAGAAAACAGTTTTGTGGGGAAACTACGTGGATCTGCAGCAAGACTCGAAAGCTGAGACCCATCCAATATGGTGGTGACGCTGGTTCACTCTCCAGCGCTCAATGAGGCATCTACACACACACACACACACACACACACATATATATATATATATATATATATATATATATATATATATATATATATATATATATATATATATATATATAAAAACTATACCAATGTAAAAGACACATGGAAGCGTGAGGGCAGCGATGTAGACCGATGTTTGAAACGGACGTCCACATTTACGTACGTAAAGGCGCAGAAATGAGCTTTAAAGTGTATTTTGTTTGGAAAATTTATGTCAGAATTCTGTCTAGATTGTCAACAAATCATTTTACAGAAATCTTGAGGCAAAAGTTTTGGGAAAAACATGCTCATATTTCTGTTTCTCAGCTATACAGATAGTTTTAAGACCTAAGAATTATACTTATTATTGTTAATAATGATAATAACAATAATCTATTATTAGTATTATTATTATAACAAAATGACAATGGAAACAAATTTACCTTCATGGTAAAAATAAATATATCAAGATCAGAATCAGAATCACTTTATTCGATGCGATGTTAAATAAGCAAAGAATAAAAAAGAAGTGATAACTGACTATAAATGCAAAGTAAAAATAAAATTAAATGAAAAATATTTATTGCAACATTTTTATGTCCATCGGCCCTTTTTTTTTATGCACCCTCTCTTCCTCTACCTCCTACTTCTATCTTAACATCTGTCTTCTCTTTTGTCAAGGTCAGCTCTTATCTGTGTGTTTTCTCTGCCGTCTCAGCTCATCCACCCCGCCCTCTGACCTCTACACTTTCAAACACACATATACTGTATCTGTAATATACATGCCATGCATTTGACCCTTAATGTGCAGTATGCAACATTCATGAGCCTTCTGTGTCCGGGGAATTACATTAGTGGAGGCATCATCTTCTCCACAATGGTAGAGACATTAATATAATATAATTTTAGGTGACAGAGTGCAGAAAAATGAAAGTAGCTGCTTGTATGGACACTCTTAACTTCCATTAGTCCGGGATGCAAAGAGAGTTTTAAGCTGCGTTTGTGATTTTATTCATTTATCTTTTTGAGCAGAGCTCTATAAAGATTGGCCCTGTGGAAAATGTTTCAGGTGATTTGGTGCAGGTAAAAATGTCTTCTGGACAGAATTTGGGAAGATATCAATCATTTTCTGTCCAAGCAATGCTGTTAGTTTATGGTTCTTTGTCATTAAAGTATCAATAGCCATACTCTGCGCTCCTTCGCTCCTGAAATCACACAACTTAAGTGTGCATATGGAGAAAAATTTGTTTCTTTATTATCCAACCAGATAAGTTAGATTTGAAACCAAAAATGATTTTTGAGAGCAAAAAAAAAAAAAAAAAGTGAGAATCAATTTTTTTTGTAGAGAAATAAACAAATCAGGTTCCAATTTAAAAAAGTATATTAGAGAAAGCATACTTCTCCAACTTCAATCAAAACTAATGTTTGTAAGTCACAAATTACAACCTTTGTGCATAAAAGTTCTTTTCTCTTTACAGTTAAAAACATTTGGTTACAAGTTGTAAAGTTTTGTTAGCAAATCAGTCCTCTTTGCTTGCAAGTTCGAAAGTTTTAGTTGCGAATTTAACTGCATGTGATGGGCGGGGCCTGCGCTGGTGAATGACTGCAGAGTTTCTATTGGTTGGTTCCACCTGGCTCCGGTACCAGCTACACCTTCTGCGTTTCACCCATTTCTCTCTTGCTGTCCTGCTTGCAGGTAAGTTAATAGTCTGTTGGCAGGGACGGTCTTTGCTACTGGCAATGTGGGCGACCGCCCAGGGCGCAACCTTTTTGAGGTGCGCACAAACGTCCTAAAAAAATTTTAAATAAAAAAAGTCAGCAGTTTTCCAGACTAATACCGCGCATTTCCACATCAAGTTAATAAGCGCTAGTATCATGTCAACTTGCTGCTGAGAGTCATGTAGGCCTGTACAGGTTGTGTGTGGGTCAGAAAAACAGACAAGAAAAAATTACATTTTTTATTTAATTTTTATTTTGGGGCGCTCGTGCGCCCCTCAAAAAGGTTGCGCCCTGGGCGGTCACCCACATCGCCCATAGCAAAGACCGTCCCTGCCAACAGGCTATTAACTTTACCTGCAAGCAGGACAGTAACAGAGAAATGGGTGAAACACAGTAGGAGCAGCTTGTGCCGGAGCCAGGTGAAACCAACCAATAGAAACTCTGCTCTCACTCACCAGCGCAGGCCCCGTATCTTTTAGGGGTGTAAATCAGCAGTTTGATTACGGTACAATAAGTCAATTAAATGGATAGCATTTCCATACCTGCCAATATCTGTGTGCTACTGCAGGGATCCCCAATCCTGGTCCTCGAGGACTGGTTTCCTGAAGGTTTTCCAAGTGTCCCTGCTGCACCACACCTGATTCAAATCAATGTGTCATTTGAAGACATGTGCAGAGCTTGTCTGAGTCTGAGTCAGGTGCGTTCCAGCCGGGACACTTGGAAAATTTGCAGGAAACCGGTCCTTGAGGACCAGGGTTGGGGATCCTTGTGCTACTGGGCGAACCAGGCATCACCCAGTAGTACAAGCCTGGCTTCGGGATCTTCTGGAAATTATGAGCTGATCCTGAAGTAAGAGCTGATCCTGAAGCCAAAACAAGATTTGGCTTTTTAAAAAAAAAAAAAAAAAAAAGAAAAAAAATTGCAATAATTAGTTTTTGCGCAGTTCTAGGTGGAAATGAAACACATTTTGTGATTGGTCAGCTGTAAGGATCATTGTCAACCAATCAGCTCAGATTCTGCCCTGTGTCACGGAGTAAACCTTCCCACTGAAACAAGCTAACTTTGCCAGGGGTGGATGAAACGGCAGAGAAAACAGGCTAGCTGACTTATTTCTTTCTGATTATGGCCCATGTGACTCTCCATAGACTTTGACTGGCAGGTATAGAAGTATTGACTGCAGAGTATTGATAAACCCGTTCTTTCTTCAGGATCAATTCAGTAAGATTCTCCCGAAGTTTCTCAACACGTTTACTTCTTTTACTGTTTGCATTTTTTTTTTATTTGTTTATGATCATAGTTCTGTCTGGGTCAGGATAAGGGGATATAAAACTCCACATAAAACCGTCACAGAATCCTCATGTAAGTGTGTGAAGGCAGTGAAGTCATGGGCGGTAATGTCTGATGTGATGTTAGTAGAAGTTGTATGTGTTGTTCAGCCAGATGGATTTCTGGTTCCTGTTATTGCAGTGAGAGCAGAACAGCAAGGAAAGCCCGCCTGCTGCTTATGTTTCATCTCAAATGAGCCTAAATAATTACAAATATTTTATGTCATGCTGCAAGTACTCACAAGACACCGCCTGTTACTGTTAAAATAAATGCTATACCATTGATTTTCCTCCTGCTTTAGTTGCAACATACAACAGTTGGAGCCTAAATGTTGTCTCTCTCCGTGTTATTCCCTTACTGCCGTGTGAAAAGGAACTGAGCTGCGAATATTCCCCCAGCTCTGCTGCTTGAATATGTTGCATATCAACAACCAAGTACTCTGTTGCTTTTGGCAATTTAACCTTCATTTGTGGCTTAAAACTTGTAAAACATTTTCTGCACAGTATTTTTTTACCCGCAGTAAAAACGAGGAGCTATTTTTAATGAGGAAGGTCAACCGCATAAAATATTCTTATTAACAGGTGAGCCGTCTTATTTATTTATTTATTTTTTTTAATGAAAGCTTTTTTAATATTCATCTTGTGAAATTGAAAATAATACATAATTCAGTCATGGCTGTAATATGGGTGAAAATGAGCTGAAAATATGATTCCGGATTCTACGTGTTTTTAACAATTTATGGGTCATAAACACAAATGATGGCATCCCTGGGAAATGTAGGTCAGAGGAGCTCAAATCACACTAGTTAAAGGCATGGAGGAAATAATATATATAAAGAACCTCTAAAAATAAGGCATTTTTAAACCTTTTGTAATACTCAGAATTCTCACATTTGTATCACGCCATTCTACTTTGGCTCATCAGGTAGATAATCTTACAGAATTATCTCTCAGTAGTTTGTCCTCGACCGGTTCAGTCACCATGTGAACAAATGAATGTAAGTCAAGACCTTGGCAAGACTGGTAACACCGACCACTTTAAGAGCAAGCCCTGCAACAATGTGCAAGGTAAACGCTAAAAGCCTCTTTCACTTTGGCTCATGTTAATGTGAAGCATCGGAAGAATAATAAAAACACTCAGTTCCAGCTGAAGATGATTGCAACGACCAGCGAACCTTCGACTCATTAACCACCAAACATGGACTGAAAAATTCAAAATGTTTTATTTTAATACTTGGTAGTGGTCTGAGAAGCTGTTGGTGTGCATTAACAGCCATGTTATGATAGTTTGCTGCAGGGCAACTGTGTTTGCACAAGTAGCTTGATTTAAAAAAAAAAAAGTCTGAAAGAATGATAGATTCACTGTAAAGTCCATAAAAAGGGCTACATAAATTTAATCTATTTTTAAAAAAAAAAAAATAAAAAGCCAATAAAAAGTCAAAGAAGCAAACAATTTGGCTAGTATGAACCATCGAAGCGTCAAAGTGGCATAACCGCTACAAGCACCATTACAGCATCTCCAGGAGAGTTTCAACCTGTTACCACTTTCTACCACTAGATGGCAGACATTTGGATTGACTGTGGTTGTCTGCAAGTTGCTCCCATCAACAACCACATAAAAGGAGAATACAAATGTTAACAATGGCCTGTTGTGCAGAGCTGTGTGCACAGACGGCCGAGTTCATCTGTGCAGAGTCCCACACGGGTCCAGTTTTACCAACCTGCACCTGCCGGAACCTGTGGGATGATTACCAAACCCAGGGCGTTATCCGCATATATGTCACAGTGACATCTGGACTCCACCAGTTGGCGTATAACCCGCAACCTGACCAAACCTGATCTGTCTTTCTTTATTGCATCACTTTTCCTTATTAATTTGTATATCTAAAGCAATGCTGTTGTTATCATAGTTTTTTATTTACAATAAAAAAGGAAATGGCAGCAGCACAGTAAACACTGCTGGATGAAATCAGATGTCCACGACATATGAAAGTAGTCTGGGTCGCTTTTAAAACAGTCGGATCTGCGTCATTCCGACTGTCATTAAAATATCCGATAAAACACGTATGGATAAAAAAACGTATTTATGCTGCAGTGGGAGGGAAGCTGAAGACCCTGTCTGGCTGACGTAGTGTCAGCATTCCCCACCAGGATGAGATGAACCCTGTTATCTGTCTTCATAGCCACAGCATCTGCTCTTGTCCATGTCTGTCTTCACAATGTGCAAGTGGGAGGTAAATGCGGTGCCCAACACCATCTCATTGACATGAACTCGTGATAGGGATTAAGTGAAGTCCAATACTTCAGAGCTTACATTATATGATCTTTTCTTCCCTCATTCCCTCTTCTCTGAGGCATATAGTTGGATATATAGCCATTGGTCTCCCTCTCCGTTATTGTTTTGTCTTTCCATTTGTTTGCTGTCAGACATATGCACTCAGCTGGACTGGTGCATTCATGGACCACTTGCATGATAACTAGCACTATTATAAACACTGTCAACAGCTTTTCAAGATGATTCTTTATGGTTACTCAGTTGTTTTCAGAATCCGTGATGGGAAAACTCAGACTTTTAAGTCCAAAGATACAGATCAGACTGGACAACAATTTAGGGAGTTGAAAATGATCTAAAAGACAAATATAATGGTGGTTTAGCAGTTGTCTTTCTACCTAAGACTGATATATCATTAAGCATGTTTGGGCATTTTAAAAAGATGAATGAATTGGCTGGATGAACTCAGCAATTGGCAATACTCATTATATTCGCTATATCGGTCATGTTTCGTCAAGGCTGTTTATTCAGATGAATGAAAACTCTGTCAAATGAAATGTTGTGCTCCTCCCCTGCCAGCCCTGTTCACTCATTATTTCCACTAAACAAAGGTCACAGCAAATAATCGTAATCTGATTGCTGTGTTTATTTCAGAAACTGTAACAGATTACAGCTTCAAATTCATATAATCCAGTTACATGTAATCCCTAAACTCCCCAATCCCGATGAGTCATCGCCTCCATTAAGAAATAGTCATACATATTACACAGCCGTTATCTTCCCGAAGCTTTTATCTTCCTTTGCTCTCAGCGAGTTGCCTTATCTTCATGAAAGCAAGCTTTTATCCAGTGTTTTGCTCTTAGCGTTGTCTTGAGGGTTGGGCGTAGAGTGTGTGTGTGTGTGTGTGTGTGTGTGTGTTTTAGTCTCACTTAACCTGGAAAGAAAGTTTAATCGTATACAAAAAAGCCTTACGTACGGCAAGAACAGCTTATTATTCATCATTGATAGAGGAAAACAAAAACAACCCTCGGTTTCTTTTCAGCACTGTAGCTAGGCTTACTAGGAGCCGGAGCGCTGTGGAGCCATGTATTCCTTTCTCACTTAGCTGTGATGATTTCATGTATTTTTTCAGGAATAAAATTGACACTATTAGAGATCAAATTGACAATACTCTTCCTTCTACCTATAATGTTGAGCCTGTTGTGGTCTCCGAAGCATCCTTAGAACCAGGATCTGACTTGTGTCTAAATAGTTTCTGTCCTGTCCAACCCTCTGAATTAACTAAAATAATAGCTTCATCTAAACCATCCACCTGTATCTTAGACCCTCTCCCAACGAGCCTCTTTAAGGACATTTTCCCTTTAATTAATACATCACTACTAAATCTTATCAATATGTCTTTAGTGACAGGATATGTACCACAATCATTTAAAACTGCTGTAATCAAGCCTTTACTTAAAAAGCAATCTCTGGATCCAGAGGTGATAGCAAATTATAGACCTATATCTAACCTCCCGTTTATGTCCAAAATTCTGGAGAAAATAGTTTCAGCTCAGCTACATGCCCACCTGAGCAGAAATAATTTATGTGAGGAGTTTCAGTCAGGATTTAGAGCTCATCATAGTACTGAGACAGCATTGGTGAAAGTTACTAATGACCTTCTTATGGCCTCAGACAAAGGACTTGTGTCCGTACTTATCTTGCTTGATCTTAGTGCTGCATTTGATACAGTCGATCATAACATTCTGTTACAAAGACTACAACAGGTGATTGGAATTACAGGTACAGCGTTAAGCTGGTTTAAATCATATTTATCTGATAGACTTCAGTTTGTTCATGTAAATGACAAGTCCTCCTCCCAAACTACAGTAAGTCATGGAGTTCCTCAAGGTTCTGTACTTGGACCAATACTCTTCACGCTATATATGCTCCCTTTAGGCAAAATTATTAGACAGCATGGAATAAACTTTCATTGTTATGCAGATGATACACAACTATACTTATCCTTTAAACCAGATGAAACAAATCAGCCCAATAGGCTACAAAATTGTCTCATAGACATAAAGACTTGGATGTCTAGAAATTTTCTCCTCTTAAACTCAGATAAGACTGAAGTAATTCTCGTTGGATCTGAAAAACTCAGAGCTAAATTTTCCGGTTTTGTAATGAACCTGGATGGCATTACTTTAGCTTCCAGTGCTACAGTGAGAAACCTTGGAGTAATATTTGACCCTGACCTGTCCTTTGGCCCACATATTAAGCAGGTTACTAAAACAGCCTTCTTTCATTTACGTAATATAGCCAAAATTAGGGACATTCTGTCTCGGAGTGATGCAGAAAAACTGGTTCACGCTTTTGTTACTTCGAGACTAGATTACTGTAACTCTCTATTACTGGGCTGTCCTAAATATGCCCTGAAAAGCCTTCAGCTGATCCAGAATTCTGCAGCCAGAGTCCTGACCAGAACCAGCAGGAGAGATCATATTTCTCCAGTTTTAGCCTCTCTTCATTGGCTGCCTGTTGAATCTAGAATAGAATTTAAAATCCTTCTCCTTACATATAAAGCCCTCCACAACCAGGCACCACTATATATCAAAGACCTCATAGTTCCTTATATACCAAGCAGAGTACTTCGTTTGCAGACTGCAGGCTTACTTGTGGTTCCTAGAGTCTCAAAGAGCCGAGCAGGAGGCAGAGCCTTTGGTTATCAGGCCCCTCTCTTATGGAATAAGCTCCCAGTTAGTGTTAGGGAAGCAGACACCCTCCCCACCTTTAAGACTAGGCTGAAGACTTATCTTTTTGATAAGTCCTATAACTAGGGATGGTTAGCATCCCTTAGTTATGCTGTTATAGGTTTAGACTGCTGAGGGACATTTCCTGATACACTGAGCTTCTTTCTTTTTCTCTTTATCTCTTTCTTTTACCCCCCCATAACAGTGTTGCATCATTAACATGTATGTCTCCTGTCTCAGCAGGTCTCCCTGGCCGGGAGTAGCAGTTCCTGTTGTCTGTTGTCTTTCTGTCCTCTTCCCCCCACACAGCAGAGGCAGATGGCTGCCTGTCCTGAGCCGGGTTCTGCCGGAGGTTTCCTTCCTGTTAAAAGGGAGTTTTTTCCTTCCCACTGTTGCCAGTGTGCTTGCTCAGGATGGGAGATTGAGTTGGACTCAACTCAATCTGTTGGTTTCCTTATATAGGCTGTTATGAATTGGCCTTCATTATGTTTTCCCCTCTGTCTGTAAAGCGTCTTGAGATGGCATTGCCGTGATTTGACGCTATATAAATAAAGTTGAATTGAATTGAATTGAATAGTTTTAGGGTGGGTATTCATCTCACGTCTAAACCAGGTTTCATCATTAGCGTCCAGCCCTGCGTCTACAAAAGCATGTGTCTACATTGTGCAGTGGTTGAGTATCATTGCCTGTTGTGAAATTGCACAATTAGCTTCTGTTACCCTTAAAGGAATAACCTTTTATCCCGCCTCTTCTTCATAACATTGTCTTGTTAGCCGGTGTAATCTTACCCTTTGTTATCATCCCATCCCTCTTTGTGTGAATTCCACTAATTTCTTTCAAAGCGATTAGTAATTAGTAGGAAAAAAAAACAATTGACTTATTGCAGCGTCTGCTCTAGTTTTACTGGGATTTTTTTTTTTATCTCTTTAAGCTGTAGATGTTTGTCTATTAAATGTCTCAATTAAAGGTCTACTGGAAATGACTGTTCCTGGAAACTTTGTGCAATCTGTTAGATTTGACTTAAATCTGACGTGTTGCACAGAAACCATGTGGCCGATTGCCGTTGGTCCCATACGAACAATGTTCGATTCAGCTGAGGTTGGACATATCTGATTTAATTTCTGCTTAATAATCCGCGATGAAAATGTAAATGTATGAATGCAGGTGCTATCCAATCAGTCATTGAGCTGCCCGTTAACAGCCATGAAGTGATACCTATGAATGCAATATGGAACTTTGTGGTCTTACGGATGCAGTTATGCAACCTTAGGCGCCCAGTGTAAGGTGACGCGCTGGGCAGGTCGAAATGAAACCACGATAGCCCGAATGTGGCGCCCACGGTGGAAATAAAATTTTAGCTCTGCGTTTACATAAAGCACATTTGTTTCTGGAATTTCCTCTTGGGGAAGAGTAAAGGATCTATTTGTTTTCTATTTAAAAAAGGATTATGAGTAAACAGTTTGTATTTCTTTGTAGTGACAGTAGCTTCATCAAAACAATGAAATAGAATTTAAACAAAAAAACATTGAAAGAAAAACCATTAAAAGCTTCAATGAGCTAATTTTTTTTTTTTATTAGAAAGAGGTCAGTAAATCAGACTAATTCAGCTGTTACTGTCAGAAAAAACTGATGAAATTGTAAACTAAATGACTAAAAACAAACAAACACAGTACAATACTGACTGTGTCAGAATGAGTTCTGCAGGTGAGTTATGAATGAAAAAATGAGCGTTCCTCTCCAACTGCCGCCCAGTCGTGTTTGGAGAGAATAAACACCTGGATGAGAGAATTTTCTACAATTCAATGAAGACAAAACTGAGATAATTGTTTGGTAGCAAAGAGAAGAAGGTCAGCGTTGGTAAACACCTGGAGACTCGGCGGCCGGGTCTGGAACCTGAAGACTCTGCGGCCGGGTCTGGAACCTGAAGACTCGGCGGCCGGGTCTGGAACCTGAAGACTCGGCGGCCGGGTCTGGAACCTGAAGACTCTGCGGCCGGGTCTGGAACCTGGAGACTCGGCGGCCGGGTCTGGAACCTGAAGACTCTGCGGCCGGGTCTGGAACCTGGAGACTCGGCGGCCGGGTCTGGAACCTGGAGACTCGGCGGCCGGGTCTGGAACCTGAAGACTCTGCGGCCGGGTCTGGAACCTGGAGACTCGGCGGCCGGGTCTGGAACCTGAAGACTCTGCGGCCGGGTCTGGAACCTGGAGACTCGGCGGCCGGGTCTGGAACCTGGAGACTCGGCGGCCGGGTCTGGAACCTGAAGACTCGGCGACCGGGTCTGGAATCTGGAGACTCGGCGGCCGGGTCTGGAACCTGAAGACTCTGCGGCCGGGTCTGGAACCTGGAGACTCTGCGGCCTGGTCTGGAACCTGGAGACTCTGCGGCCGGGTCTGGAACCTGGAGACTCTGCGGCCGGGTCTGGAACCTGGAGACTCGGCGGCCGGGTCTGGAACCTGAAGACTCGGCGGCCGGGTCTGGAACCTGGAGACTCTGCGGCCGGGTCTGGAACCTGGAGACTCTGCGGCCGGGTCTGGAACCTGGAGACTCTGCGGCCGGGTCTGGAACCTGGAGACTCGGCGGCCGGGTCTGGAACCTGAAGACTCTGCGACCGAGTCTGGAACCTGGAGACTCTGCGACCGGGTCTGGAACCTGGAGACTCGGCAACCGGGTCTGGAACCTGGAGACTCGGCGACCGGGTCTGGAACCTGGAGACTCGGCGACCGGGTCTGGAACCTGAAGACTCGGCGACCGAGTCTGGAACCTGGAGACTTTGCGGCCGGGTCTGGAACCTGGAGACTCGGCGGCCGGGTCTGGAACCCGGAGACTCGGCGGCCGGGTCTGGAACCCGGAGACTCGGCGGCCGGGTCTGGAACCCGGAGACTCGGCGGCCGGGTCTGGAACCCGGAGACTCGGCGGCCGGGTCTGGAACCCGGAGACTCGGCGGCCGGGTCTGGAACCCGGAGACTGCGGCCGGGTCTGGAACCTCTGAGTTTTTATGGACTCAGATCTGACCTTCAGCAGCCACATCAAAGCTTCACTAAGAAGCTTTTTGCCATCAGAAACATTAACAGGATGAAAGTTTAGTCTCCCAGTAAGACCAGTAGAAACTCATCCATGCATCCATCTCCAGTAGGCTGGATTACTGGAATGGTCTTTCAACAGGACTTCCTCAAAGGGGCATTAAAAATCTGCATTTCATCCAGATGCTGCTGGAGCTTTAACCAGGGCAAAGACATCTGATCACATCACACCATTTTTACATCTTTACACTGGTTTCCAGTTTATACTGGTTCCCACTCAGTCACGGGATAGATTTAAAGCCTGTTGATAGTTTACAGAATCCCAGAACACAACTGTGGTACGTTTAGAGAATATAAACCAAGCAGAGGTCTTAGATCAAAAGAATTAGACCAGAGTCAGAGTCCGAAACCAGACATGAGACCAGACCTGAGACCAGGCCAGAGTCAACCAGACCTGAGACCAGGCCAGAGTCAACCAGACCTGAGACCAGGTCAGAGTCAACCAGACCTGAGACCAGGCCAGACACCCAGCCAGAAACCAGACCTGAGACCAGGCCAGAGTCAACCAGACCTGAGACCAGGCCAGAGTCAACCAGACCTGAGACCAGGCCAGACACCCAGCCAGAAACCAGACCTGAGACCAGGTCAGAGTCAACCAGACCTGAGACCAGGCCAGATACCCAGCCAGAAACCAGACGTGAGACCAGGCCAGACACCCAGCCAGAAACCAGACGTGAGACCAGGCCAGACACCCAGCCAGAAACCAGACCTGAGACCAGGTCAGAGTCAACCAGACCTGAGACCAAGCCAGACATCCAGCCAGAAACCAGACCTGAGACCAGGCCAGACACCCAGCCAGAAACCAGACCTGAGACCAGGTCAGAGTCAACCAGACCTGAGACCAGGCCAGACATCCAGCCAGAAACCAGACCTGAGACCAGGCCAGACACCCAGCCAGAAACCAGACCTGAGACCAGGCCAGACACCCAGCCAGAAACCAGACCTGAGACCAGGTCAGAGTCAACCAGACCTGAGACCAGGCCAGACATCCAGCCAGAAACCAGACCTGAGACCAGGCCAGACACCCAGCCAGAAACCAGACCTGAGACCAGGCCAGACACCCAGCCAGAAACCAGACCTGAGACCAGGCCAGACACCCAGCCAGAAACCAGACCTGAGACCAAGTCAGAGTCAACCAGACCTGAGACCAGGCCAGACATCCAGCCAGAAACCAGACCTGAGACCAGGCCAGACACCCAGCCAGAAACCAGACCTGAGACCAGGCCAGACACCCAGCCAGAAACCAGACCTGAGACCAGGCCAGACACCCAGCCAGAAACCAGACCTGAGACCAGGCCAGACACCCAGCCAGAAACCAGACCTGAGACCAGGCCAGACACCCAGCCAGAAACCAGACCTGAGACCAGGCCAGACACCCAGCCAGAAACCAGACCTGAGACCAAGCCAGAGTGCATGTTGTTACTCATGTTGTTCATATTTAGTTATTGTTGTTGTTGTCATAAATATTATTAATATCAGTAAAATGATTGCAATTAAAATAGTTTCTTCACTCTAACCTCTGAAATAAGCATTGTACATGTACACACTCCATCACTCATAGTTGTTGGATTTCAGAGAAACGACCAACATCTAGAAACCCTTCTTCCTTTAAACTGCTTTTGTATAAAAAGTGCTGGATAAATAAAGTTTGATTTGATAACTCCGCTTTTTGCCGTTGCTGACTCTGGAGTGAAATATTTGTCTCCTGAGGATGATAATTGGTCATTCAGCAACAGTAAACTTCTGGCAGAAATTACGGCGCTTCCGTCTATTATGATCACGTATCCGAGTCGACATGATGACGCTTTACATAAATAAGGCCAGGAAGGCAGAATTAGAGTATTTTCATGAGTTTGTTGATGGTGGTCTTAACTTATAACCGCTAGAGGTTGCCGATTGGTCTGACACTTAAAGAGTTCATATTCAACCATTCTGCCCTTTTTGTTCCAAATCCCTTATGCCGTCTGAAAAGGAACTGACAGCAACGCTGACTAATGGAAAGCAGCTGACGCGGCGTTGGACGGGGCTGCGGTTATCTGGCGAGTAATTCTACCATCTAAAACATGTCATAGATGTGCCAAATCACTTCTTCTGACAGTTTCATGTAACGCAGAATGCTTCTATGTTGTACTTTCTATATAAACTGGAACATAATATTTTGGAGCCATAATTGAATCAACCTTTATGCATAATGGTGTGAGACTGTTACATTTGCCACTATGGATGTGTCACGGCGCTGACGACCCATGCCACTGATTTAGACCCACATGCAGTTTCTGACACCTTGGGAATGAAACAAATTGGCTTTAGTCTCAATTGTGGGACTTGTCCGGATAAGAAGCGCAAAATATACAAAGATGGTTTGTAAACAGATGGGAAGGATGGTGGGATTGTTTCCTCCCTCCTCTTCCCATTCTCCTATCTCTGAAAAGGAAATAAATTCAGCTGAGACTGTTGTTTTAGTGATCACATTTCAACAGCAAAAATTTGTTGCAGAAGAAAAATGTGTGTTTTCAAATGTGTGAACATGACAAAAGGTTGGATTTTATCCTAAACACTGTTGTCATGCAGATTGACACATAATTTTGTTGCCTAAACAAACCAAACAAGTGCTAAAAATGTAGGTATGACCCAGCTATGTGACATGCACAGATGTAGCAGAGGAACTCATGTTTTGACAACTCTGGCTTTTGAAAACAGTCTTTGTATACTCTACATGTGTGTGTATATAGATATAATTTCTGATACATCATCTTTGGCGAGTTGGATTTGTTTGTGTGTCCAGAAATGCAGCTTCTTATGTTTTCTATCAATGCTGTCTGCAGGTTTTAAAAGGTTGCATTTACAATTTTCCCTTAAATATCCTGTAAGATCTACGAAACTGTCTCTCAAGATGCACTTTACTGATAATGAGGTAGTGTGTCGCCACAACCGGGTTATCTAAATGATTGCCAACATGCAATATATGTCACATATATTATTTACAAAACAACCGTACATCCTCAAGCGGTGGCTGTCTGATACTGAACTCACTGGAGAACATGCAGACAGAGATAGGGAACCACAGACAGACTCACTTACAAAGTACCTATGGGGCCAATGAGATCTAACCAGGCATGTAATGTGAAGATTTCTACCAGAGGAATATTCACTTTTCCATCAATCTGTTGCTTCATTTCTCACTTATCACTATTCCTCTGTCGTTCATTTCTCTTCCTTCCTCAGAGAAGCAGACGCTAAAGTAAACATCTGTAGATGGAAATGGACTTTTTTCTCTGTGTGTGTTTGCAGTGTGTGTGTGCACTGCGTGGATGTGGTACTTATTTTCTATTTTATTTATTTAATTTTTACTTTTTCTGAACCACAACCCCCACTCTTCCCATGGATTTTCTCTAACAGCAAATATCTCTTTGTCACAAACACACACACACATCCACAACCAAACACACTTTAATGGACCAACAGGCTCCCATGTGTCCACCGGGGAAAAGCCGATCGCCCCATCGTGGTATTGCTGCTGTATGAAAAATGTATGATAGGATATAATACAGAGCAGAGCCCATATCTACACTGTAGTGAATAAATCATTTGATTTTAAGAGCACTCAATAAGTCTAAATTCTTTTTTGTCAATATTTTTTCTCTTATTTAGCTTTTGTCTTCCCCTTTGGTTGTTTTTTCTTCCTCTACATATTATTCCAGGCTGCCTGCTCACCTCTCCATCCTCCTTTTAGGCAATAGCTTCAGTAAACACTGCCGTAATCATTCTGCCCTTCCTGAAGTCAGATTGCCAGCATCCAGTTTGAAATATCATCAATATTTAATTAAGTGATTATCTTTTTAGGACACAACACAGATAAGAAAGGGAAAGAGGCTTAAAAGTTGGCTCCAGTTCATGGATAATCCTCTTGTCAAAACGGGCACCCCTGCAGCGGTGCTGCTGCCCACCCACCTGACTCAAACTGAAATCCCACAGATATGGCGAAATTGGGATCATGATGGGACCAGAATGGTTTTTATTGAATTTAGTTTTGCCTGGCTGGGCTTCTGCTCTCCCACAAACCTCTTCTTGCTCCCCTCCAAGATCCCCAGCTGCTCTGCCGCTGTTGGAGATGCAGCCACTCTTTTTGGTGGCATCAGCCGGAGAACAGGCATCAAGACACATCTCACTGCTCTGGTTTCACTTCCTCAAATCACAAATCTTGGTCCAAAATATTTAGCTGTAATTATAAATATTCCTAAGTCTGTTAAGACTTTATTCACTTGCAGCTGATTTTACAGTCTCACCTCTGGTCCTTCAGATGAAGCTCTTAAGTCTCATCATTGGTTTTTGTGACACACACCAGGCGTTTACCAACCTGAACATAATTTTATTTCATAAACTAAAGATATGTGGTTTGATCACTAAGGCAGGGTTATCTCAGCCACTAGATGGAACAACTGTTGTACAGGTTAGAATGTAAAAATGTCTGGAAATATAGCAAGATGAATGATGGTCTTTCTCACATCACATCGGGTTACATCTGCTGCTAAGACCGACCTGTGAGCTGATTACAGTGATGCTAACTACCGTTGCTGAATCAAATGACTGGAAGGTTTATATTTCTAATGATGTGCTAAAATCTATATGTCTACTTTGTTTATTGTTTTGAATGGTTTTATTTTCTGGCTACCAACTCCACCCCCCCACAAGTCTTCTGTCACTTGCAAAACTGTCATTGTAAATGAGAATTTGTTCTTAATCTTTTGCCTGGTAAAATAAAGGTTGAATCAATAAATGAATAAATAAACATGGACAATATTGTCTTAAAGATGCTCAAAGATGGCTATGGCTCAAAGATGCGCTGAAATCTTTAACTTTGAGGCAAAATATGCTTTAAAAGAATGTCTAATAGTGGTCTCTATCGGCTGCCGAGGCCTTTTCTCTATAAGGACCATAATTCCATTAACCACAACCTCTGTTTGCCTTCGGATAACAAAAGTAATGGCTTTGTAAGATCTAAACTTGGTTAGAAAGCCATCATCACCATGTGTGAGGGACCAAGCTGGCAAAAGAAGAGGAACACAGGTGGCTTCAAAAGAAAAGGGTTTTGAATTGAATTAGGCCTTTAAAAGAGGTCAACTAAGCAAAACCTAAATCAAAGTCTGAAAATAACTAAACTAACAGATTAGGGAACATAATCAACATAACACAAAAAAACATACTGACCTGAAAAATAAGAAACAAAGGAGAACTTAAATACTGGCTGATCAGACCAGTTACAAAACATATGGGGTAACACATTAAACATGCTAACAAACTAGACGAAACAGAACCTAACTGTTAGCTTAATTATTCTTTGCAAAAATACTAACAAAAAGGTAAACCCAAACTACTCAAAAATGGAAAAGAAAATGAACAAACATTTAAAGAAAGTAAACTAAACTTTTAATCTCCCCCTCTGAGGTCTTACCAAGGGCTCGTGGCACTTCCTGTTCACCTGCTTCCTTTTTGTGCACACTCCTGTCCCCCAATGCCCAAGCTAATCCTTCAGCACCAGTAAAAAAGAAACAAGATTAAACAAAACACAAACAGTTGAAAATACAATGGCTCCTTAATGTGCGCGCCAACAAAAAGTAACCAAAACATTTAAACTTAGTTTAAATATAAAGAAAACTAAGTAACTGAAAATCTGGTGCTTTTACCACCTTTACACGTGTGGCCATTGGTCTGGCCATCACACCATGTTACATCTGTATAGAATTCAGTTGGTTGGTTTGTATATTGTAACCTGCAACAATCCTGCAGAACTGGTGGTTTAACTCCTCACTTGTGATGTGTGATCATATGTTAAACAGGCTTCAATAAACTAAGCATGAAATATGAAAATATACTTGAGTTCCTGTTGAATTTTTGAAGACAAGCTTGTTTGGATATTAATTTGAGGCAAAGGCTGCTGCCTGAAATGGTAGCGTCATGAAGGGGGGACGACGGCGCCATATTGAGCTATCAGCAGCCAAAACAGACCTATTTAGCCTGCTGTGAGTTGAAAAGCAGAACTCTTTTAGAGGCATCTGGGGCAAACCACTAATGCTGGGATTCAGAAGTCAGCAACCGAGGTTGGCTAGTCCATTTCCAAGCAGCAGTGTCGTTACGCCAACAGTCAGGCATCTAGCCCGGAGCTGTCCTAATTAACACTCACTGCTAAACTGCACAGCTAAAAGCTTCGTTGTTTTCACACAACAAAAAGCCTGATCCAACCTGTGCAGATTATAAAGCAACAATACCAAGTAGTTTATACTTTATCATGACACGTAACACACAGAAATGCTTTCAGTTCCTGACATTTCAAACTCATCTCCTGTTTTCCTTTATTAGACGCTGCATCAACATTCGTAGCACCTCTGTGCTTCGCTGCATTAAGAGTCTGCTGCACGGCAGGGGAAGCTCTTCCACGCCGGAGCCCCCCCATTAAGACAACTATTACATCTGTGTTGTTGTTGGAGGTGATAAATCAGCATCTCTGAATAATTTACCAGCAGGGAGGAGGAGAGCAATGAGAGGTTTAAAGGTAGGCTCTCGTTTTGTTTGTCTCTAACTCACCATCTTCCCCTTCTCCATCTTTACCTTGATCACTTCCTGCATCCTCCATCTGCCTACATCCCGCTCCTCAGGTTGTGTCTTTTGCTGCCTGACACACATAAACACCCACTTAGCATGCACAGGAATCGTATCAAGCTGTCATTTGGCAGGTATCAAACATAAATGTTATCTAAATGAAGTCTCCAGATGGTTTCAGTTGATTCAGCTATCTGATAGATTTAGTCTTCGATAAGGGTTATCAACAATTTGATAAAGAAAAGGTCAAATTGGCTGTGATCTCTATGTAGGTGGCTTCTTGCCTATAAATCCCCGTCAACAGATGTTTTTGTTTTTCTGCTAAAGTGTATGAGAAAAGGTCAGCTTTTCAGGATCCATCTCCGAGAGGCAGACCGTCGCTTACTGTTTTGTAACAGAAAGGTCTTTCTAAAGATTTTCTTAGGACAGAATGAGGTGTTGATGGTCAGTCCAGAGCAGTGTCAAATATCAAGCGGCTTACAGCCATGCCTTTTCTGAGATTGCACTGAAGCAATCTGAAACCTAAAATATTGTGAATAACGTGTAATAAATGGGTTCTTGGTGTGTTTCTAGGGTGGAAGGGTTCTATCTCCTCAGAGCTTTCAGGTCTGGAGGAGTAGCAAGGATAACATGGAGCCTGTGGAATTTCACCGCAGTCTCAACTCTTTCACATCATGCTTTGCTACTTTCCTGGTTTTAGTTTTCACTTGTGTGGAAATTTCACACTTAAAAACACACACCACTGTGATTTGATGGTGAATTTACTACACTGGTGTTACAGGTTTTAATGACTGGAAAGTTATTAAATCTTCACACAAACCTGTAAATCTACATTTAATGCAGGAGGTAAACAATGAAATGAAGTTTTTTTATTGACTGGGAGGCTTCGCTCACTCTGCAGGTCTTAAAGCTCGATTCGGATTAGATTTTTTCTTTGGTGATGGCTCAGATCTCTGACAAGGTGAGTGTATGTTGTTGCCCGTGTTGGTTTGTCTGACTGTTAACAACATCACTCAAAAAGTTATATCCAGGTTTTGTTTAGTTTAGATCCAGATCATCCCTTTGATACAAAACTTTTTTTTTGAAGAATTCTTCCTCATTGCGGGATAGAACCATTTTCATTATATCTGCAAATAACTCCACAACAAAAAGTGAGAAAATCAAGGAGGTTCACAACAGGTTTTTTAAAGATATCAAATATAGATGTGGATTCCAGCTACTTTCTGGATACTACCACCTAGAACAGGAAAAATGTTCTGGATACCACCATCCAGAACAGGAACACCGTTCTGGATACTGCCATCCAGAACAGCAGCAACTTTTTAGGTACTGCCATCCAGAACAGGAACAACATTCTGGATACTACCATCCAGAACAGGCACAACGTTCTGGATACTACCATCCAGAACAGGAACACCGTTCTGGATACTACCATCCAGAACAGGAACAACGTTCTGGATACTACCATCCAGAACAGGAACACCGTTCTGGATACTACCATCCAGAACATGAACAACATTCTGGATACTACCATCTAGAACAAGAACAACATCCTGGATTCTACCAACCAGAACAGAAACAACTTTCTAGGTACTACCATCCAGAACAGGAACACCGTTCTGGATACTACCATCTAGAACAAGAACAACATCCTGGATTCTACCATCCAGAACAAGAACAACATTCTGGATACTACCATCCAGAACAGGAACAACTTACTAGGTACTGCCATCCAGAAAAAGAACAACTTTCTAGGTACTGCGATCCAGAACAAGAACAACTTTCTGGATACTACCATCCAGAACAAGAACACCATTCTGGATACTACCATCCAGAACAAGAACAACATCCTGGATCTTACTAACCAGAACGGGAACAACTTTCTAGGTACTACCATCCAGAACAGGAACAATATTCTGGATACTACCATCCAGAACAGGAACAACATTCTGGATACTACCATCCAGAACAAGAACAACATCCTGGATCCTACCATCCAGAACAGGAACAACTTACTAGGTACTGCGATCCAGAACAAGAACAACTTTCTGGATACTACCATCCAGAACAAGAACAACATGCTGGATACTACCATCCAGAACAGGAACAACATTCTGGATACTACCATCCAGAACAGGAACTACATTCTGGATACTACCATCCAGAACAGGAACAACATCCTGGATACTACCATCCAGAACAGGAACAACATCCTGGATACTACCATCCAGAACAGGAACAACATCCTGGATACTACCATCCAGAACAGGAACAACATTCTGGATACTACCATCCAGAACAGGAACAACATCCTGGATACTACCATCCAGAACAGGAACTACATTCTGGATACTACCATCCAGAACAGGAACAACATTCTGGATACTACCATCCAGAACAGGAACAACATCCTGGATACTACCATCCAGAACAGGAACAACATCCTGGATACTACCATCCAGAACAGGAACTACATTCTGGATACTACCATCCAGAACAAGAACAACATCCTGGATACTACCATCCAGAACAAGAACAACATCCTGGATCCTACCATCCAGAACAGGAACAACTTACTAGGTACTGCGATCCAGAACAAGAACAACTTTCTGGATACTACCATCCAGAACAAGAACACCATTCTGGATACTACCATCCAGAACAGGAACAACATTGTGGAGACTACCATCCAGAACAAGAACAACATCCTGGATCTTACTAACCAGAACGGGAACAACTTTCTAGGTACTGCCATCCAGAACAGGAACAATATTCTGGATACTACCATCCAGAGCAGGAACAACTTTTAATCACTGCAAGAGAACAAACATACAACAAACACCACAATATAGCAAAGACATGTTGGCTCCATTATCAGTGGATCTGGATCATATTGGATGGATCTGATGGATGGATGTAGAACTGGAACATCGGCTGGAAACGAGCTGCTCATCGGAGGTCTGCGCTTCGCAGAGCTTGTAGTTTTTTACTTGTTTAGTCGGACAGTTATGATGCTCCCCACCACGAGTTCTACGACCCAGCCTGGTAGTGAGGCAGGTGCGAACAAAGGACCTCCTTGTATCTGACAAACCCGTAGAAATCGTTGGTATTTCTGTGGTTATTTAAATTGGTGCCATTTGTAGTGGACAAATGCAAGTATTTTTTTTTATAAAAGTTTGTAAAATTGTATCCATAACATTCTGCGAGTTAGAGGTACGGAAGTAAAAGTATTTACAAACACACCTGGTCTCCGCTATGTATTACACACTGACATACACTGGCATGTTGTTTAATGCCATACACAACCACAATATGAAAAGGCTGCTAGAGAGCTTGTGTGTGTGAAACATCCTGTTTCTGCTTTATAGGCTGAATGAACCCTCTCAGCCATGCTCATTGTCTGTGAGAGTTTTCATACCTTCCTACTTCCAAATTTAGAGTCTGTTATCCACAAATCAGAACATAAGGTTCACTTCTCCACACCCTTCTTTTAAAACACAACAACCAATTAATTAGCAAACGTCAGTGTGTTTGGAAAGCTGCAAAGAGACCAAGCAATAAATAAAAGGTTGTTAATTCCAGTTGTGGCTGCTGATCGTCAAGTTTTATTTATTCTGGAGTTTTGTTGGGTTAAATATTCATTCAGTCTACCAACATGGTTATCAAGGCATTTTTCCATTATGACTTGACTGATATCTGAAGCACAGTCGGCACATAATGTAAAAGAAGTCTCGCCTGCATTTATCACTTAAATTTGGGATTTCTTATGAGGGCTGTTAGAAGTAAACTATTAATAAAAAGATAAACCAATGAAACTAAAACCTTTACTTTTAAGGTGTCTTATCTGGTGGGTTTGGAAGGGAGGTTAGATCAGTCTGAGGAGAACTGATCTTAAAAGTTTCCCTGCATCTTTTCTTGATATTGGCTGAGATGTTATCCCTAAATCCAGACCTGCAGCCTCTACCTCGGGGCCAAAATGGCCTCGTCCACGTAAGCCAAGATGTCAGTCAGCATCAGGGGTCATCACATCCAGAGGGTGCAGTCAGGCTGACCATTAGGAAATAAAAACACTGACATTTATTACTGCATACACTGAATGATCACATTAAAACACTGAATCAAAGGATATGCAGTTGTGTGATGATGGAGAAACACAGATATGCGTGTGAATGTGATCAATAAACTTGCATTAATTGGGCCAAAAACTCATTAAAATATTAGAAGTAAAGATTAAATAAAGAGAAGCTTTTGTTATCCTTCCCAGTAGTGGTTCACTGAAAGAGATTACTACAGAGCGAGGTGTGTGAGAGTGTGTGAAGTCGCAGAGGAACCTGTAATTACTCCCGAGCAACTGCTCCTGTTTATAAATCCTCCATAAGAAGAACACGGAACAGTCATAAAATGCAAAATTATTTCAGCAGATTCCAAATAAAAGCCAGAAGAGAAAAGATTTTTCAAACAGTGATTCAATGGAAACAAGTTAATGTTGTTTAACAACCAAATTCATTCAGTCTGGTGGTTTTAGTGAACAAATATTCTCAACTTGTTGCTAAAATGTGACAAATGTTCCTCCAAGTTCATGTACTGGGCTGACATGTGACCATGTCCAGTTGAATCAAACTGGATCTGTCTAGTTTTTCTGCTTCTTTACAGTTTGTGTTTTCAGCTCAGAGACACAAAGTCTTGTTTTCTCAGGTTATGGCATGTTTACGCAGATCTACATGAGCATGTTAACTGTCAGAAGTGAGAGGATGTGATGTCTAATTATCACATGACACATCGAGCTCGTTTCATTTTCACATGCGTCTCGTTTGCTGATTGGATGACTGTTCGGCCTTCACGGTTACTCAGTGCACTTATTGTTCATGAAGCATATTTTAGTTTTAGGGATTCAGTGATCTGCATGTTGTCATCGGAAGCGTTGCTTTCAATGCATCTATCAGTGCTGCAGGTCGACACAACAAAAGCAGAACCTTGTGGTTTCATGCAGAAATTTCTCTTCTGAAAATAGTGTAGAATTTGCTCTAATGGGGATGTGATCTGCTTTATCTTCTAAGATGAGAGTTTTTGAGAAATTTGGTGTCAAACAAGAAAGAAAAGCAAAACAACAGTAAAATGTATTTTTGACTTCTGCAGCTTTCCCGCATGTGACATCACTAACATCAGCGAGCTCAAATTCAGTCCATTTTATTTATAAAGCACATTTTAAAAACAGAACATGTCTCCAATGTGTTGTACATCACAAGAACAAACAATCCAAATCATTTCTAAAATGTAAAGGCAGCAAATATAAAGAAGCTAAAACATAGCTTTGCCCTTTCTGGTCCCAGTTAAAAGAACTGGAAGGTGTGTTTGAACGAAGGAGGAGATGGACATCTTTTTACAAATAATTTAAAGAAAATATATCAGCAAAATGTTGAATTTTAGAAAAGCATTATAAAGAATTAAGGGCTTCCGCAGAAAATGTAAAACCCTGAAACGCTGAAATGCGACCTGGTATAAGAGTAATTCTCATAAATCTCATTCTGTGACAGTGTTTTATGAGATTTACACCATATGTACTTAACACAGTTCAGTGGAAGCACTAAGGATGTTTTGTGGAAAGGAAATTTGAGAAATATTGCTTTATTATACGAATGCCTGGCGATCTAACCCCCCCCCCCCCCCCCCCCCCCCCCCCCCACCACCATGTATTTTCCTCATGTTGTAACTGTCTGTATATTGTAATAAAAAAGGCGAAGTGTAGAGATACCTCTTTTTTTTTTTTTTTTTACCACCAGCTACATAAAAATATACAATTCAAACCCTTCTCTTCAGATGCCCACCTCTTCCCCCAAAGCCACGCCCCCAAAACCACGCCCCCAAAGCACATACATCTGCTGTTTGTTCCTGCGGGTTCGTCGTATTCTCATGTTGTATGCTCGTTAGTGTAGCTATAGCCATGCTCTGGCTCTCACTTCGTTGCCTTCACTAGTAATCCAAGCGATTCCTGCACAAAGGAGTTGGTTGAGTTTGACAGACGTATCACCATCCAGTCAAGTGTTTCTCAGTCCTGTCCGTTCCACAGGGGACAAAATTCTTTATTTTTGTGTTAAAGCACTGGACTGTCTGCAGTCGGGGTGTGGAGGGGATTTTTAGCATGTGGTAAAAAAAATAATAAAAAAGCTCCTGGAAAACATCTCCTACTCCGCTTTAAGAAAATTATACTTTCCTGTTGAACTGCTGAAATTTTATACACCTAACATATGATTAAACACCTCCCCCTGGAAAATATGAGGTACATAAACTAATCACAAACACAGAAGGCACCGAGACTCTGTGAACTGCATCTAAAAGTCCTGGTTGAATGTTGAAAGACTGAAAGAAGGGGACATGATTACTGTTAGGTCGACATCTTCCTCCTGCATACTCCTCCTCAAACACGATGAGTGCATTGCCACAATCTGCAACATGTGTTTATATTTCTGAGGAAGAGCTTCGACTTCCTGCTTATAGAATCTGCTTTGTGATGTATGAATCCTGCTTCACGCCGCATTCTTTACTTGACGAGTGTCGGATGATTTTTTCAAAATGCTGCCAAGGTTGCACTGAAACACGTGCGCTCCATTTGTTCACATACAGATCCTCAGCTCTGATGTCTGCAGCCTCGTGTCTCTGCACGACTCGCACATGGGCCGGAGATGCATCTGGGTAATGAAGCAGAAACTTTAATAAGGGCTTAACATGGTGCAGATCTGACTGTCTGCCCCCCCCCCACGCTGTTGCTAGCACTCATGCATACCTGCACACACCATTTAATTTGAGTCCCACCCAGGTGAAGCAGTGGAGGTGGCGCGTAGCGAGTGGGTGGGACATGTAATGAATATTGGGGCATATATTAAGTGTCACAATGGGACGTCCACTTTCACTTTTTCATCCTCCCTCCTGCATCTCCTCGTGGTCACTCGGCACATCGCCCCCCATCTGAGCTGGATGATCTGCCTTTACGCCCTCGTCTCTGACTAATGTGGCTCTTGCAGACATGAGAGAGGAGCCCAGATGATCATAAGAAGAGGAAATAGTGAGTAGGAAATAGTTACAAACACATCCAGTGTTTGGAAAAACAATTAAATTATGGATAAATTAGTCACATATTAGGTTTTATTAATAATCAGCCTTTTGAAGGGTTAAAAAAATTCAAGGTTGCCTTATTCATTTTTTTGTACTCCTTATCCCTTAAAACCAGCAAATACAATTACTTAATTAGTTGATAGTTGATAAATAAATGGTGGTGTGTTATGACTGATGGGACTTGATGGTTTTGAGGTATTTATCACCCTTTCCAAGGATTTTACAAAGTTTATTGATTATTCAGAGTGTAAATGGTAAGTTTGTGATGAGAAATACATAACGGCATTATTTATCAAATTTGCCTCAGAAAAAAAAAAAATCATATTTACTTCTATGTTGCAAAGACACCTCTACGATGATGATCTATGATGATGATAAAGCCACCTCCACCTATTATGTATCAAACTCTTCAGCTACGTGTCCTTTAACTCAAAATGACCAGTTTAACAGATGTGCTATGTAGCTATCCAGGTATTTCTGTTTGTTTGGCACAACTTGTTCTAAGAATATTGGTTGATATCAGAAATTAAAAGTTGGACAAAACCGGTATATTAGAAATTGGTTTAAAAAAAAAAAACAGCATTGAACATTCTTAATATTTAGAGTTTCACATCATCAGTTTTTAACATTATTCATCTATGTTGCATCGTTCATTACAACATGGACCTGTTTGATTATGCAAATTAGATTATGACATCATTTAGTGACATCTAGCGACTGTTTTAGCTAAAGAGTTGACAACACTGCATTCATTTGACCACTTGTTCGCTACACAGTGGAGCGAGTGAGAGCGGTGCCTTCTGGGCCTCAAACGCAGGATGTGTGGCCACATAGAAAACCTTTAGAACAGGAAATGGGCTTAATATGGCACTTTTAATGGTAAAAAATCTTAAATTTATTCAATGAATGTGATATATATTTTTAAATATATTGAATAAAAAAAATGTATATATATATATATATATATATATATATATATATATATATTGAGTTTCCCTTTGGGGATTAATAAAGTATTTTTCATTTAATTCATTTTCATATATATAATTATCTGGCGAGCTCCTGAAATGATCTCCTGACCTCCAGAACCACAGCTTGTGTAATGTAGTGTAAATGAAAGAAGACATTTTTGTTGCACAATGGTGCTTAAAACGTTTTTGGTTTCATTACGATGGTTGGCTGAAACATAAATAACTGTAACTGAACGAGTCCATATAAAGTTTTTACGTTCTAGAAATTTTCTGATTATTAGACCTGATTATTGCAGTTTTACATAATATACTGCAAACATCACCAACATTACTCATCCACCTTAGTTATACTGTTACCACATCAGAAATCAAAGGACATCTGTGTGAATAATCCATAAATGCACAGAGATTAGACTTTGTATGATATAATACTGAAGTGGTGTTATTCCTCAGAGTGACCGTGTGCAGGTTACACATGGAGGAAAAAAGAGAATCGGGTGAGGATTGTACCCACAGCAGGGGCACTTGTCTGCCATCTCTCGCTGGGAAAAGCTGCAGGAAAGATCAGGGGGGGTGAAGGAGGAGAAACTGAGAAGCGCAGAGGTGGAGGGACATGAGGGAGGAGGGGTTTTTCTGTTGCTTTAAGCTCACTGAGGCGTTGATGTGCCTGTGTCCAGCTGAGAGCAAAGAGATAGAGGAGCTATCTGCTGTAGCAGGGGGTCTGCAGAAAGACACATGTTGGAGAAACAAACACAGGACAGAGATGGAGGTAAAAGCTTAAGTAAAGAGGAAAGAGCGGGATGCTGATGCGAAGATAAAGACAACAGAGACGGGAGGGATTAGAACATGACTGCTGTGATGATAAATGCATCCTTCATTAGTCTTTCTGTCACGGTGGGCTTACCTTTTGTTGGGGATCAACGGGTAGATGCCTGAAGCTGAAGCAGGGAGGGGCTCACCTGCAATGGACACGATCAGAGACGTTTCTACTGCAGAAAGAAGATCAAATTACAACTGAAAGAACATGATATTCCTCCCAAAATGACCTCTCAGCATCCCTTCTACATAGGATCTGTTTTCTTTTAACGTATTAAACTAAACTTATTGACAACTAAAACATTTGCGATTTCTGAAGGAATCCCTGTATGTTGTTTCCTCAGGGTGATCCAAATGTGGATCAGGACTCTGCATATGAAAATAATTATGGAAATGATTCACACCACACTAAAATGTGACTTCAACGGTCTCTTCTCTGTCTGAAAATGTATCGACAATACAGCAAATAAAAAACAAATATTTCTTTCTTTTTTTTTTTTAAATGTTATTATTACCCTTTATAAACATTTAAAATGGAATACTCTAATAGTAATAATGTAAGACCTTTATTGAATACTGGGACAAAAGTTTGGGGAAAAAATCTTCACACAAAAGTAACAAAGGATTAACATGGGTTGTGCTATTTTAGTCATTTTTCTGCTCATAAATGTAATTTATTGTAAATATAATTGCAACTCAATACAATATATATATGTTGTTTATTATCCAGGTTATTACTGTAATCATGATGGCTCAGCTTCTTGTGTATAGTCCTGTTAAACTCATGAACCTATTACCAGAGATCACTGGTCTCTCACCACCCGCTTCTCCTAAACCTAAACGTAAATGTATGTATTTATTACACTCTGATGTCAGTCGCTTCAGACGAAAGCATCTACTAAATGACTGTAGAGCAAATAAACAGTAAAAGTAAAAGCAAGAACCCAAAAGCAACAGAAAGGCTCGTAACTGCAGAGAAATCAGATGCATTGTGGTCTGTAGCGGGGTGAGGAAGTTCACACCTGGAGAGCTGCAGTCCTGCAGGTTTATCTGCTTAAACACACATGATTCAAATGAAACGCATCCAACAGCTTATCAGGTTCTGCTCAGTGGCTCGTTTATTAGAATGAAGTGTTTTGGAGCAGTGAAACATCTAAACTTACAGGACCGTGGATCTTAATTAAAGGTACAGTGTGTAAAAAATACTGTCATCTAGTAAAGATAGGCATAAAAATGATTTAGAACATCAACTAAATTTGTCAATGGACGGTGGCCATGAGTGGCCAAAGTTCTTCCAGATATAAACATGTTTTAATCAGCGAGTGGAACGAGTGTCTCTAGGTTCAGTGATGACTACACAACTCGTCCTTTTAGGGTGTTACCTTTCCCAAACGGTGCTCTAGCATGTATAAAATACATCTGGTTACGGAGATGTTTGTCCCGTCAGAGACACCGTAGTAAAATGGTAGTAAAACTGTGGCAGCTGCCATGTGTGTGGGCTCACTGTAAATAGAAATAAACGGCTCCCTCTAAGAGAATAAAAATATTATTTTAGTAAATTTAAAAAAAAAAAAAACTACGTGTTTAATCATAGATTACATTTTTCTCTCATTTACCTTTAATTTTGCTCCAAACTGCATCTTTAAGACCAGAACTTGCTTCAGATTTGTAAGAATTTTCTTCTTTTTTTCCCTAATAATAAGGAAAAGTACTTTTTAAGTTATATTCTTTAACTAATTTGCATCAACATGAGCCGAATGTTGAATTGTTAAACCGGGATTTGATACATGATGTCCACAGAAAGCGAACAACTGCCCGGCCCGGGACTCTGACCTGGCGCCAGGACTGACACTGTTTTCTGCGTCTTCACTAACAAAGAAAGGAAAAGCTACAGTTCCATAACATTTTCTGTATTAAATTCTGAATATTTGCTGAGGAGGAACTCTCGAATGAAGCATTTACTGCTGAAAAGAGAAGATCAAAGAAAACCCCGTTTAAATAACAGAAAAATCGTATTAAGAAGATGATTTATTAAACCTTTAGAGGACAAAAGAGAAGCTTAGAAACTGACATGAGATATAGATGCTGCATCCAGATTAAAACAAACCCAAACAATCTAATGATCCTAAAGGTTCTGCATTACGTTCAGTCCTACATTTCTGCTGTGGATCTTCTGTTCTTGGTAAAACTCAGGATAAACTGCATCCTAAATACTGTGTGATAAGCAGATAGTGGATTTGCAGACTCTTTCTTTCTGCTTCGTGTTTTACTTTTTACCCGACGTTTGATTTGTTTTGCAGAGAATCTGCAGAATTTGCACTATTTTGGGGTAAAATTGTTTATTTCGTGGCGACAGTGTGGATTCTAACGTGTGTGTGAGCCTACTTTCAATTAATGTATGTTGTGAACCATCCCATTATTAAAACATGGAGATTACACATCCTGAATGAGCCCTCTATTCATTTTAAAAATTAATAGAGGGGGGAGAGAAGGGGAGGAGAGAAAGAGGGGGAGGGCGGGAGGAGACGTGATGGCAGGGGAAAGGATTTGAAGAGGTGAGTGCAGAAGGAAGGGCAGAGTCTTTGGTTTTAAACACAGGATGAAGAAGCGACATCAGAGCCATGAATAAGTGAAGAAAGGAAGCAGCTTAGAAATAAAGGAAATGAGTTGTGTTGCATTTCTTTTTAATTCTTTTCCAACCTGACATCTGACCGTCCAGCAGAACGCTTCATCTGTTTTCATTCCTGCAGTTAAACACCTGCGTTTTATTTACCTGGCAGTAGGTTCTCTCTGGGTACGCCGGCTTCCTTCCACCTTCCAAAGACATGGATGTTACGTTAACTCGGAGCTCTAACTCCTCCGTGGAGTGAATCTCAGCATGAAGGTCGTTTTTCTCTGTTGCTGCGTTTCCAATATATCAGGATAAAAATAATGGAAACACCTACATGACAATAAACTTCTCTAATATTGGTAAACAGTTTTTTTTTATGTATTCATGAGGTGGTTTATTCATAAAGATATGTATCTCTTTGCATTAACGTGTCACCGGACGTAGCGTAGGTGGGTCACATGACCAGTTCAGTGCAGATACAGATGGCATCTGGATGACTTCTTGCACCCTCTGATGATCATAGGCTGCTAAACGCAAATGTCTCATATTTTTATCCTCCTCGAAGTGGAGACATTTTAAGAGAATTCCAGCTTATACACTAAAGGTGGAAACACCTGCAAATAGCAAATGCACATTGTCAAAATTGAAGAATTATTGCAAAAACTATCACGTAACTGGCGCTAGTGTCGGCGCTGCAATGGATGAGCCAACATCTTCAGGGTTGAATATTCAACCCTGAACATTAAAGTAAGCAAACTTTAATAATTACTTCATTAATTATGATTTTTTTTTTTTTTACATGGAAATATATTTTTGAAGAATTTAATAAAATGATGCTCTGAAGCTGAAATTTGAGATTAAATGAGTGCCATATAAATGGTCAACCATTTGACTTGAGGCCTGCTGCAGTCTGCTCGCTCAGACTGAGACCTAATGGCCTGATGTCAGCAAGTCACCACGAAGAGAAGCAACAGTTTGTTCATCTAAACCCTGGAAGGACAAAGACAGACCGACACATTTCAGTCACAGTGAGATGAATTTTCCAATGTGACAGATTTTATAATAGCCAAGCAGCTGGGATGATGGAAGATTTTTTCCAAACCTTTGTCTCACTTGTCATCATTAAAACCTCCAGGAACCTCAGATGTTTCTCCTGTTAGCTTGTTGTCCTCTTTTTATTATATGAAGTTCCATATTTAATCTTGTCAACTTCTCACTGCTTAGCTTCATTGTATAAAGATGTTTCTCATCATTTTCTCCTTTAATAAGTGAGGATTGATTAAATATTTGCCTTTTGAGGTTAGTTTATTCTGTAAGAACTGATTTAACAGGAAACATCTAAAAGAAAAAATAGCTTTGAGAGAAAATCACTAACAAACACACAAAGCTGGGACGTGGTGTAAATTCAAATCAGAATGTGATCATTTTCTTTTATGGTTTTTATTAGAGTATATTGATTGTTTATTGTGATCTAAGTCTGACAAATTAGCCTGTTGGCTAATTCTGGCATTTTTAACTCATAAATGTCATCCATGTAATGAATTTGCACTGTCCCTGGATTAAATAAACTTTTGAAAGCTGTTTATAATTTATGTAAATATGCAAATCAATGATAAAACAAAAATTAAGTCAATTAGGATTTTTGTTAGTTTGAAATGGTAATGCTAGTAATGACATTTCCTTTTATATGTTCTACATTTATTTGCAGAGGAAAGCAGTAATTCATACAAAATCTAAAGCAAGCATATTGTTTCATAAATCTTACAAGAGAATTTTGTCTGATACAAATAAATCATGTTTTTCTTCAACATCATGAAACTTAAACAGTCTAAGTAAACAATTGTATAATAAAATCTGACTACTGAACACTGGCAGAGTTTTACACTTTGGCACCTCCTAGTGAAGACTAATTCTGCATCCATCTTACATCCTGTCTCTTCTCTGAGCGCTCTTCAGACAGTAAAAGTCAGTCCAATGCTGACTCTCGTGTTAACTTGGATCTCTGTCATTTTTTCTGTTTCTCTTCCTCTGATCACGGTTTCTCATGTTTCCTTGTTGAATCAGCTGTGATGCACATTGAAAATAACCAATGTGTTGATATTTAGTTGCTGTTGATGCAGTTCCAGAAAGTAAAAACAAGGCTGTCATTTGATGCTTCAGGCAGGAAAACATGGTTGTCAGTTACGATTTCTCAGTCTTGGGATGCTGCAGGGCAATCATGGCTCCAGAAATATGCATAATGAATGTCAGTGTGTATTCCAAACAAAACAATGCTGGTACTAAGTACTAAATGTTCTGACAAGCACCGACTTCCGCCACTGATAGCGGGAAGTATGGATCCATGCTTCTAATTCTTTCCCGACCATCTGTTTCTCTCTGTTTAGCTTAGGTTGTTTATTTTATTTTATGTTAACTGTCCTGTTTTATAGGGCCTGATAAATGTATACAAATTTTGACAATATCGTTACTAATGTTGGCATCATTCAAGATTCAACCTAAATAATTTTCCAGCAGAGGGCTTTGGGAGTAAAACACTCATTTTTACTCTTTTTTTTTTTTTGTTTTTTGTTTTTTTTGTTTTTGTTTTTGCTTATTTGCATAGTGAACTTGAATTCTTCCAACAGATGTGTGTGATAAAATGGAAAAACTGTTTTTAATCTTTTTTTCTTTTTTTTTAAATTTAGCAAATTTAAATTTTTCAGTTCTGTCATTCTTTTTTTTTTAACACGATTTTTATAATACATTTTATTATATAAATCCTTTAATTTTTATTTTAATAATAATCCTTATCAACAATTAAAAAAAGAAATCATTAAATGATTGTAAAATTCCAGTCAAAAGTCTCTGTATCAGTTTCAGTATCAGTGATACTTGCCTGGGATTTTCTAGGTGTCGTATTAATACCGAATTTTGCAGTATCGCCGAGCACTACTTTTTAATTTTTTCTTCTGTGCTGTAATGCTTGGAATATATTCTGTAAAGGCCTCTGGATGGTTTGTATGTGAAACGTGACATGTATGGATCAGTAGCCAGTGTTTGGACCAACAACCATGTTACATTTATTCACTTCGGTCCTCTTTCCTCTTCATTCAGATATTTATCTACATGACTGAATGTAGTAAGTTGTGATTGGCTGATTAGAAGCTTATTGAACATGTGCAGCTCATAAAATGGTCAGTGAGGATCAGTCATCTTGTTGAGTCACATTTCTTTTTTTAATTAGATTTTTTCCAACCAAACCTTTGGTATTATGTAATAAACATTTCAGACTTTTCAGCCCACTTTTAATCCTGTTTCTTTTCATCACAGGTGGCAACTTTTAGTGTTGAGCTTAATGACTGTGTGGGCATGTAACTATTATTCTGCTCTACATTGTTCATTATGTTTAGCATCTATGAAAAGAAAGAGGGATGTGTTGACAGCAAAACATGAAATTTATACAAGCACAACAACCAGTGCTGAAGGCTCTGTAAGCCTTTTTTATGAACCAGCTGTCAAGCTGAAAATTATTGGGTGTGAACCTGTGAATTATTGTCAGACTTTAATAAACAACAACAGACTTTTTCTTCAGTACACAAGTTTGAAATGTCTTCTACCAAAGACATGTAGATAGATGGAAGCAGACTGATATCAAACTGATTGAAAAGATTAAAAATAATCTGTTTAGAGAAATGGAGAATCAAGATAGCAGAAACGTCATTTTTGTCCTTTAATATAAAACTCATAAATCAGTGGATTCGTTCAGCTTCAATGTTAAAAGTCTGTGAGGTCTGAATTTGTTCTGTGGTGTCACCAGGAATTAGTCTGAACCGTCGGAATAGTTTAATGCAAACTTTCCTGAAGATATGCATCTTTTCGCTCTGACACTTTCATTCCCTACTGAAAGTTTGCAGCTTTTACAAAACCATCAGCATTACAGCCTGATTTCCTGTTTTATACACAGAAAAATGACGGAATTGATTTAAAAACAAAGACAAAACATGACAAATGTGTGCAGAGGAGATAATAACCAAATAAGAGGCTTATAAAGGCAAACAAAATGCACAAATACAACAAGCAGCGGTGCATCTGATTTAGCTAACAGCATGAAAACAGGCAACAAAACAAAAACATGATGGAATATTATAAAGAAGGTTTACGGCTTAATTTGCAGCCCAATAAAATACATTTTAAATGTTCTTTTAATACCTTTAAAGGGGTCAACACTCGAAAGTTGCACTTTTTCAAGTTAAAATGTGTCTATTGGTGTTGGACGGACATGTTAACATCACCGGAAGACTTTTTTTGATGATGGTCGAGTTTTTCTGTCTGGGCGCTTTGTTCACAATAAAACTGTCCACAAGGCCGAAGTCTCGCAAACGCATTTTTTTAAATTAAACCCCGGGATTTTGTAATCCTGGGGAGCTAATTGCATAAACCCACCCCTGTTCGAGGCCTGAATACACCTGCTGGGCCCGCTTCAATCGGCGTTATCGACAAACTGTGAGAAGATGTGGAAACAGCGGTCCCATGTCCACTGCTTGGTTGCCTTGCTAAAACCAACACCAGGATGTTTTTTTTCTCTCCCTTCATCAGTGACCAAACTACCAGGGGCAGATGGATTACATTATTTTTGGTTGATAATGTACCTGCGTCTCTGCCGACTGCAGGTTGCTTGTGTATTTTGCAAAAATTTGGGGAAAAACAGGTGAAGACGGCATCAACCGTCTGGAGAGAGGGGCATTTGCAACTTTAAGCGGCTCACCATCAGTGCAGTCGGAAAGTTTTGCTACTAATATGAAGTCTTTTTTTTCTGTAACTACGACGTGACTTAACCTGATGCGAATAATGCTAACACTAATGCTAACGGGATAAGCCTAATGGTTTAACCTCCTGCTGTGTACAAATGAGGGCCGTTTGCAGTTCCGTGTCGTTGAAATGTGTGTGTGCTCATGTGGCTCAGTAAGTTCAGTGTGGTGTGTAGTATAAGTTTGGTAGGGAAATAGGATGCAGTGGTCGACATTACTTCAATTGTTTTACATCTTTAACTACGGATTTTTTGCCAAAAGTACATTCATAGTTTAAAAAATGGTCCAACACAGAATAAATTTGAGATGCATTAACATGAAGGACATGCCTCGTTGTCAATGTGCTATTTGACTTTACAGGCAAGGTGGGCAGACATTAAAATGACGACTTTACCATTCACAGACTCCTTCCACCATTTCGGTATCTTCTCTCAGGTTCAGAGTCGGGCTCAAACATAAATGGCTGAATTCAGAAATCTGCTGCTGTCAATTAGCTTGCTATCACTAGCCGTTTTTAGCATTGGACGTACTGGCCCCGCCCCTCTTCTGGCGCTTGACTCCCAGAAAATCAGTCAGCGCACCTCATTAATATTAATGAAACTAACATCTGTTTATCAAAATCTCGCATGAAATCTCATGAGAAAAGTTTTATTATGAATAAAAGGTCATAATAAGCACTTTTAAAAATGTCTTTTTTGTTTAATAAGTTTTTAAACAATTATTTAAAAACATTAAGAGGACAGTGGACACATGAAAAGATCAGGTTATTAAAGGTTAGGTTTATTAAAGAGAACTTATGATGCAAAATCCTCTGACTATTTCTGAGTGTTACGGTCCCTAAACAGAACAATAGTACGGCTCAAAAATAGGAACCACAACATATGAGAAGGACCACCACCAACAATCAACATTTGAATAAGGTTTTTTCACGAAACCAACAGCAACCAAAAGAGGAGGGAGCCCCAGCCAAAATAAACAAAAGTGAGCAGTCACAGACCAGCCACGCAATGGGCCGTAGGATCTGGGCCGCTCCCCAAACTAAAGAAAATCAAACCAAAGAACCAAAACCGAAAACTGGACTACCGGAGACTCCCAACTCAAAACAACCCAAACGGAAACGGTGGAGAGGTTGGCAGTGACCCCCCCCGAGCACTGCGCACTCCCCGCCTTATGTCCACTCCAACAGGCCACTCCAGCCAATCATTGCAGAGGAAACAAAGACATAATGACACACAGCTGGACACGGCTAATTAAAACAGCTGACCATGGTACGCACAACACTGAGCATTAAAATTTTCTGCATTCCTTCACTTTTCTGTGTGACCTTTTCTTAGGACCATGATCTCACAGTTAGTAACTTCAGTAGGCCTGATTAGTGATTTCCACCCAATGAATAGCAGAGATCATTCATAGACTCACAATCAGACATACATGCTGCTCATTATTTGAGGAAAGACAATAAATCTCCAACCTTAACGAACCCGTAGCTTTCTTCTGCTAATATGTGTTGTGTCTGCAATCACTGGGAAACCAAAGCAAATAGGTCAAAACTAATTCAAGCATTTATATTCTCTCTGGATAAAAGGTTACCAAAACTCATGCTGAATCAGTTTCTCCATCCATAAAAGCTATGGCTGTGTGTGTGTGTGTGTGTGTGTGTGTGTGTGTGTGTGTGTGTGGGTTTGTGTGAGAGAGAGAGAAATATTGACAGAAGGGATGTGTGACCACTGTGGTAAAACTGAGAAAGATCTTTCCGGTTAATCAATCATTTGTTGTCACGTTTTGGCAAAGAGATGACCAAGGATATCTCCACTGAGATGGTTGCTCCTGGTGACCCAGTTCTAGATTAACAGTGATGGATGGATGGACGGACGGATGGATGGATGGATGGACGGACGGATGGAAGGATAGCTGAATGGACAGATGGATGGATGGATGGATGGATGGAAGGATGGATGGATGGATGGACGGACGGATGGAAGGATAGCTGAATGGACAGATGGATGGATGGATGGATGAATGGAAGGATGGATGGATGGAAGAATGGACAGATGGATGGATGGTAGAGGGATGGATGGTGTTTAAGAGCAAAGTGTGTTCACACCGAGATTCAAGCTAAACCTCAGAGCTCTGAAAGTTCCCGGATGCTTCTCTGAAATATGCTGAAAATCCAGTCAACTAACGCTGTGCACTTTAAACGGACGCCATTTTGCCAACGTAGCTGAAGGGGTGGAGCTTTCAACCAGTTTTCCAAAGCTGAATGGCTGCTGACAACGCAGCGGTACAGATGGATAGTTTTGTATAGATCTACACATTCAGGTATAATTTCAATGTTTTCTATGTGCTGCATATCTACTCTATATCTCATGGCAGTAATGTATCAGTTCATTAGACTGCTCCATAGAATTGACGCGTAAATATTAATATTATTCTTAGCTGGTTTAGCAGATGGAGGTTGGTTATGTGTGTTGCAAATGATGATAGTTGTAGTTTCTGTATGTCCAATTATCTTCTTTGAACCACTGGATTAAGCTTGAGTAAAACACACTCAAGGGGTCTCATGGGTTTTGGAAATCAGTGTGAAGGGTCCATCTTACGTTGGTAAATAAGTTCTTCAAAGGATTAACTGTAAAACAGAAAAGAACAAAGTATTAGGGTTTGTCTCTGTTTGACCTCATTTTTGCAGAAAATGTATTCTGGAAACCATTTTAGAGCCTGAAAACCTCTTGTAAACACTTAGTAAAGCACTTGGTGCTTAATGGCTCCCAGCTCTGCTCTAATTACCTTCTTAAAGAACACACATCCTGGAGGCATGTGTGCATGTAGATGTGCAACATGCTGCTTGTCATACCTGTCAGTGTAATTAGTTGTCTGTGTTGGTAACTGGCAGATCGTTAACAAGCTAGCAAGCTGCTAAATTAACTTCTTGCAGTACCTTCAGTGCCAGCCGAAAGTTGCAACATCCAGACGTTTGATTGGTCCTAAACATGCCGGAGACAAACAATGCACTGAGCTGCGATACAAAACATGCAGTTTCTGTTTGCGGAATGAAAAAAATCAGTGAAAATCATATTTCTACATAGTTTTTTCTGTAAATAAAAGGTTTTCAGAAATGCTGAAGTCACCAGCAGACTTTCATTCCGTCCGTCTCGCTGAATCTTAATGCACCATTAAAACATGAAAACTTTATAGATTCCTTAAACATTTACAGCACCTATAAAGTTGACTTTTTTCAAGTTCAAGGTATCTACATGGCTTTGACCTCAAGGGCTAAACATTTATGAGATACGAGCTACATTATACATATTTTAACATTCTGAGTCCCTGAGGAGCTCTCTTTGTCCCTCCTTTAACGGTTGACCTCAGAAAAAAGTACACAGGCGCATTAAACAGACCATGTCCGCAGAATGAAATAATAATATATTTATAAGCGTATGAATGGATTAATCATAGAAATAATTTGAAAACATTGTAACTCTTATGCCGAACATAACAGGAGCTCCAGGTGAGGACTTTAACGGCCACTGTGGATGCAAATTGATTATCAGCTGGAAGATGTTGCGTTTGTTTTCTATTTTTTTCTTCATCCTGTAAATCATAATTGTAATTTCCAAAATAGCTGACAGATGCTTGGCAGGTATGACCTTCTGCTGAAAAAACAAACTGGGAGGAAAATAAATATCTCTTGCACTGCCAGGCAGACAGTTTGCTGCCTGATTTATGTTGTGGGAAGAAGGCCTTTCCTATCCATCAAAGCCTGGCTGCATACCTGGGCTCAGGTTATGACGGCAATGAACTAAACAGAGTAGCCGAGCCAGACGTGCCGTTCATTTGCCCATGTGTTCCTGCAGTCGCTTCTGGATTTGGTTTTCAGGGTCTTTGCTGATGTGAATGTGTATAAAATCCTTTTCCGAAGGTTTTCCCCTCCTGGATGCATCCTAGTCAGGCTCCAGGGCTGCAGCTTGAGGTTTCTTTGCCAGGAAAAGACATGATAGCGTGATGACGTTGATAATAATATACAAAGCAAAGCCAAGTTTGACAAGTAAATGACTCTTCTTGGATGTATTTGGAAAATGGGCTGCTTTTTTACATGCAGGAAGGAAAAAAACATCTTTTCCTGCTTTTTTTGCTTGAAGAAGTGCAACATGGAAACACTGATTCACATTTTTATGGCAACCAAAATATTGCTTTGTCATTTTACATTTAGGTCAAGCTTCGTCTTCATCGCGATATTCCAGTGCAATAAGACGTAACAGCTGCAGGTTCTGCTGACATGTAGAAAGATCCCTGAAACCCCTGACATATGAGATTGCCCTTTAAATTTTAGATGCTCTTCTGGACTTTCTTTCTTAAAAGCCATGAAGTTCTAAAATCATCTTCCAGAGACCTCCAAAGAGTTGTGTCTCCATGTTAAGGTCAGCCAATGTCATCTGATTTTCAGTGTGAGAAACAATCCAAGTCTGAGCTAGTGTTTATTCAGGCCTGCTCGTAGTCCATGGTTTGCTCGCTATATCATTTCTAGATGTTCTGACATTGTATTGCTGTCAGAACATCAATGGAGGCACAGAGGATGTGTAGTTAGCATTACAGAGATACCATCACATCTTCACATAATTTTACATCAAACATGTTTGAACGTGGGAAAACTTTGACATCCTTTTTTAAAATAAAAACAATATATGAGTGAGTGTTTCAGGCCACAAACTGCAGAGACGAGGAGAGGTAATGCATCTTGTGATCCAGTAGGAGGAATAATGGAACAAAACAGACCAAAACCAACTGAAGAGAGAAATGTCACCACAAAAAGACCTGAGAAGTTCTGCATTTTGGTCTTTATTCTAGTTAATGGTAAAGTTATGGTTCATTTTCTAAAACATAAACGTGTTAATCCACAAATCCACAATGAAATCAAATCATTCGACTCACCTGCTAGCTTGTCAACCCCAGTACATACAAGCCAGACAAGGTGGGAAATTGTCTGTTAGATCCGTTCCTTTGCCAACTGTGTTGGAAGAGTTTGTTCGGTTTCTGTATGGTTTCCGTATGTTCAGGCCTGGAGAGGGAAGAACTCTGGTTTCCATGATTTTCCATTACTGCAGCTTTAGCCAACAGTAAGTCACACACTGATAGTCCTGCTATGTTGGCTTCTTGTATTTTTCCATTTCAGTTTCACACTTTTGTCTTCTAAATCCCTTTGAACTGCAGCACCTGTCTGTTCCTTGGAGGATTCCATGCATGGGAGAGTTTAGCTGGCTGTGAAGCGTCGTGTAGGACCGGGGTCACACTGGGTACAACAGTACTATTACCAAGGAAACAACCAAATGTAAACCCAGAGAGGGTTTACATGACTTGTGATGGAACTGGAGCCTTGATGTACGTGAGTTGACAAGATGCTGTATCTCTCTTCACTTCAGCGATAACTCACGCACATCATGTTTAACACTCTGTATCGCAGGTTATGTTATGAAAAGCATTGGGAGCTAACAAGAATTATTTACTATTATCTAACATGGTTGTAGTTGCCTCCATGGAATAGGAGACATCCCCACTAAGCACTGCGAAATACCAAAATACTCGCATTATAGCAGCATCCAGTGCTGAGCAGATCTACCACTTCTTTGGTCCATGGCTCTACTAGTTCTTTATTGATTATGTCTTTTTTTAAGCCTTATTAATGCGGATCCTCTGCGGTCTATCTTTGTGATGATTTGATTAATTTGTTCCTAAGCTTCTGAAAGTCAGTGGACATGTGGCTGAAGATAATCTTATTACATGTTTGACTGGGTCGGTCAGCTTCTTGTAAGCATTGTCAAGGACAATCTGTCAAAGATGTCAACTTATCAGATGCCAAGAGAAATTATTTTCATGAAAATGAATGCAAATATGATAGAATACTCACAATATCAGGCTACATTCCTGGCATCCTTCTGCAGGTTGTGACCACAGAAAATACAGGGTGAATTTGTAATCCTGAACTCACAGAAATATATGTAAGAAAAACACAAACTTTTTTGTTGCAATGATCATTTTCTGCTGGTGGGATGTGTAGAAATAACATGTTAGTGCCACAGAAAAGTAGAAATTTAAATGGTCTTTTGAGTTTGATGGAAGTTCAGATCCTCCCAAAAAGCCTTTAAGGTTGCAGGAAGCGGGGGGTTGAGATGGATAAATGCAAAACATTCAACTGAAAGATGGTAGTTTGATTACTTACCGTTAATTTTCCCATCATTCAGTGCATTTTAGACTTTTTCCTTTTTGTTAGGTTTGTTTGCTGATTTTCAGCCAACAATACCTGAGTTGGGTTTAGAAAAGTGTTTTGTTTAGAATGAATCGCTGAGAGAACTCCGGGCACCAGAGTTGTCCCCCCTGCCAGGAGACAGGGAAGGGGGGTCGGAGACTCTTAAAACTGGGAAGGCTAATTAACAAATGTTAAAATGAGCATGACTTCTTCCCACCACATCATCAAATGAAGGCCGCGTTCAGTTCAGATCTCTCCTGTTCAGGCAAGAAAAGCTTTAAATTCAGATCATTTTACTTAAAAATAAGCAAAATGCAGTTAAAAGAAAAAGCTGCATGTTCTAGATCCGATCAAACCATATTTTAGATATTGTGTCCCGCTATATCGGCCTCTTTCTCAAGCCTTTCAGTCCAGCGTCCCATCCCATCAACACCATCTTTACCATCGATATTTCTTCATTCCCTTCATCTCTTCTCAGCCTCCGCCTCATTAATCTCAACTCATCATGTTTTGTTTTTGTTCGGACTCATCTTCACTCATATCCTACACAAAAATACAGTAAAAACATTCTTCATAGCAACCAACATTCAATATTTACAGCAAACAGTCTCTTCATGATGATACCTTAGTGCAACAAGACTTAACAGCTGCAGGCACTGCTGTCATGCGGGAAGACCCCCAAACCCACAAACAGTATTGCCCTTTGAATTTTAGATGCTCTTCTAAACGTTTTTGAGTAAAAGCTGTTAAGTTTTAAAAGTTTTTCCAAAAACCTCCTAGGAGAAGCCAAGTCTGAGGTCCAGTTCATTCAGGCCTTCTTGTATTCGATCGCTGTAAATCATTTTGCATGAAGAAGCTGGTGTTGCTAATTTTCCACTTTGTTATGACGTAAAACCTGAGAGATTTCGTGAATGAAGCTATCCTAAGAAAAAAATGTGCTGTAATTTGGTTTTCACTCCAGTAAATGGTACAGTTTGAGCTTCGGTGGATTTTGTACAACAATAACTTACTCTACAAATCCACAATAACACAATTCGCAGAATCACCTGCTAGCTTACCAAGTCCGATACTTACAGGCTAGCAAGAGGGGAAACATTCGGCAACAGCAGGACCACTGTCACCACCAAGACGGCAAGATTTAAATGAAAACTGGTGTTTCCAGGGAATGTTTACACAACCTGCGATGGAACTGGAGCCCCAACGTACCTCAAAAAGCCCGATAGCTGGTTATGTCATAAAAAGCATTGGCGGGCAATGGGATTCCTTTAGCATCATCTAAAATGGTTGTAGCTGCTTCCATGGAATACACATCGGAAAAGATAGCTGCATTTCCATTAGTTTTTCACAATATAAAAACAATATTCAACACGGTACAGTTGTGATTTGCAGGTGTTTCCATTGAACTGTTTAGCACGTAAGCTGTAATTCCCATTAAATCTCACCTGGGGGACATAAATTCACAAGAATTGTGGCTTAAGTCAGGGTTGAGCATTGTTTCAGGGTTTTCCAACGGCTGTGTAGGGTTCCACATGGCTTTTCTGTTCTCTTCTCCCTCATTACTCTTCCTAATTCCTTGTGAAACTCTGCATTTTGGTGTTGTTTGCCGTTTTACACGCATTACGTAACTTTCTGATTCGGATTTGTTCGATGACACAGTGACATCTATCATGTACATTTCGAGAAACGCTGCTACCCAGCAGTGTCTCGAGGCTGAGAAACTGACACTAAAAAACTTTTACATCCGGGACCTGACATGACGCTTCGTTTCACGGTATAATAAGGAGCTGGCTTTTTTTGAAAACCCAATGTCGCTGATTCAGCAAAGAAATGCAAGAAGATTAAGGGAGAAAAAGACAAAACAAGAGTCATTGAATGATCGTCTTCTGCTGGCTGGAGAAAGCTAACAGGTCAGGGAGGATGCAAGATGGAGGCTGAGTTGGCCGTCAATAGGAGGCGCTGTGACGGGGAAAACTGGCTAAAGTTCTGCAGTGTGTCTTTAAAGATGGCGATCATATGTTTTACTTTTATGATTTTGAAAAAGATTTCCGTCTCCCCCTCCGTCCGCACATACTGCACCATCTTTACTTAAAATGGACTGGTCATGTGATCCCGTACATCACAACCAGTGGTGCGTGAATCAGAAGAAAGTATATTTGTTACACTTTTGTGATATACTTTGATATAAATGCGTGGGAAAAACCACCTCCTGAGTGCGTTTAAACCTTTTAGCGAATTTTCAAGAGTTTTTTTGAAAACGTAGATGTTCCCATTACTAACGTTTTATTGTGATATTTAAGCTTTGCACAGATGTCAGCATCTGTGCCTCCTGCACAGATGCTGACATCGACCACCTGTTTGTTCCTACATTTTCTATTGATCTTTTCTCTGAGACTTACTCATAAGTATCCTCTTCAGTCTATTTGTGTTATGATTTGATTAATTTATTTATCTAAGCCTCTGAAAGTCAGTGGATGTGTGGCTGATGATAATTTTATTACATGCTTGATAGGGTCGGTCAGCTACTTGTAGGCACTGTCAAGGACATTCTGTCAAAGATTTCAGGTTATCAAATGACAAGACAAGTCGTTTTCATACAAATTAAAGCAAATAGAATAGAATACTCACAGTTTAATGATCTTTACTGATCAAATGGGACGTGAGGCAGGTCAGTAAAGACTGAGTACGTTTGCAAATGCTCTCAAGATGAAGAAAGTTTCCCCACAACAGAGAAGGGACGTTGCAGTTATCACATATCAATACTGATTCTATTTTATGAAAGATTAACCAAAACATTTTTTTTTTTTTTTTAGAAAAGGGACGGAGAATGTCGAGACATTAAAAGGTAGTTCGTAAGCTGCATCAAGAGCAGCACGAAGAGAGAAAACAGATAAAGCTCCTCGTCATTCTCACTATTACATCAAGCACATCCAGACCAAATCAACCAGATTCCCCCTTTGTTCCACTGAACCCCACTGACTTAGAAACTCCTACTGATGCTGCCATGTTAGACTTCAAGGAAATAACCCGTCATTTTCCACTCAGAAAAATCATCCATTATGCTCCAATCGAAAAGCACCAGGCTTTATCTTCCTCAGAGATGCAGACAGAGAGGCAAAGAGACAGATAGCAGGGAAGAAAATTCTCATCTATTAAAATATGCCTCCGACACAAAGAGAGTGCGGCAGTGGGTTGCAAAAAATCAAATCAGACTCAACTGAGTGGCACAGCAGATAGATATGCAGATATAATTTGACTGATTTAGTTTGGAGTCATCTGTGATTTTTTCTATCAGTCAGAAATAAATCAGGAGGAATCAGCAGGGTTGTTGTTCTGCTTTCATTTATTCAATCAGCATTTGTTGCTTTTCTCTCGTGTGAAGGGCCTGAAGGAAGAGTCTGTATTTCTCTCAGATGAGAGACGCGACATTTTATCTAAAAGTCATAGTGTTGAATGTTGACTGATGACCAGGTGGGAAGAAGAAAAAAATCTTTTTAAAGTAGAACTATAGACCGTATATAAAATGTGGGCGGAGCCTCCGGGACGTCACCGGTAGGTTTCTGAACAGCTGAATTCAACCTCATTTCCAAATGAGTTTCCATCGCCGTCTTGGCTGCGAGTGTGTGTGCCATTTTGCAGAAAATGCAAAATTGAGTGAAGAGATGGAGCTGAGAGGGGGGCTGTGAGCGTCATGGTGGATGATTAACACCTACCAATCTCCAACCTGACTGTAGCTAAGAGCTAATCGAGCTAACCTGGAATTACAAGAAGCTAACAAGCTAACACAGGTAGGAGGGCTTAAGCAAAGTCTGTTAACCAGCTAAAAACCGATGTTTTAGCTTTCCTCCTTCGTGAACACACTGTATATAAAAGATGGGCGGAGTCTCCGTGACATCACCCGTAGGTTTCTGAAGAGCTGAATTGAAGCTCGGTGGGCGGTTCCTACCATCGCCATCTTGGCAGGGGCATGCGTGTCGTCTCACCCAGAAAATACAAATATGAGCAAATAGGTGGAGCTGAGAGGGGGGCTGTGAGCGTCATGGTGGATGATTGACATCGAGCTGTCTGTAGCTAAGAGCTAACCTGGAGATAACAGGAGCCAACCAGTTAACGGAGGTAAGCGGGCTAAAGCTAAGTCACGTTGTTAAAGAGCTAAAAACCACGGCTGTTCTGCGTTCTTACTGTTTGTGACAAGCGGCCTATCTGTGGGTTGTGCAGAGCATGTGTTTCATGCAGGTAATGCAAGACAAGTTTATATGCAGCACAATTCAACAACAAAGGGATTCAAAGTTAGAGACATTAAAACGTTGGAAAATATGGAAGAAAAAAACTAACGAGATAAGAACTATTTAAAAATATGATCCAGTTTAAATGTTCCAGTTTGAAAGAAACAGATGCAGATTTGGACTGTTTCTCTGCAGCTGAACCGGAGGATCTTTAACTGGATGTTCCAGTTGATCTGAGGCTTTCTGGGAGTTTCTTCCAGATATGTGGCGCATAGAAGCTGAATGCAGCTTCTCCAGGTCTGCTTCTGACTCTGGAACTGGTGAAAGACCAGATCCAGATGAAGAAGGGGTCTGTTAGTTTTAGTCTGAAACAAGAGGTCTCTTCTTTAAAGTCCATGCTCTGACAGACAGCCAGTGTAAAGACCTCAGAACTGGACTAATGTGGTCCAAATTCTTGGTCTTAGTAAGGACTGGAGCAGCATTCACTAACAGACCATGTTACCATAAATCAAGCCGCCTAAATATGAAATCCTGGACTAGTTTCTCCAGGTCCAGCACATCAACTTTGTGATTCTCTTAATGTGTTTTTCAAATTTCATATCTGAGTCCATCACTACACCCAGATTTTCTGGCCTGGCTGGAGGTTTTTAGGTGACTAATTAGTTAGTGGTGTGACCAAAGACAGGGTGCTGCAGCACTTCTGATATTTTTTGGAATTTGATAAATTTCACGCTCAATCCTCAGAAATATTCAGCATTTGAACGTCTTACAGACCATCTACTAACATTTTCTCTCTTCACTTCAGCGATAACTCACGCACATCATGTTTAACACTCTGTATCGCAGGTTATGTCATGAAAAGCATTGGGAGCTAACAAGAATTATTTACTATTATCTAACATGGTTGTAGTTGCCTCCATGGAATAGGAGACATCCCCACTAAGCACTGCGAAATACCAAAATACTCGCATTATAGCAGCATCCAGTGCTGAGCAGATCTACCACTTCTTTGGTCCATGGCTCTACTAGTTCTTTATTGATTATGTCTTTTTTTAAGCCTTATTAATGCGGATCCTCTGCGGTCTATCTTTGTGATGATTTGATTAATTTGTTCCTAAGCTTCTGAAAGTCAGTGGACGTGTGGCTGAAGATAATCTTATTACATGTTTGACAGGGTCGGTCAGCTTCTTGTAAGCATTGTCAAGGACAATCTGTCAAAGATGTCAACTTATCAGATGCCAAGAGAAATTATTTTCATGAAAATGAATGCAAATATGATAGAATACTCACAATATCAGGCTACATTCCTGGCATCCTTCTGCAGGTTGTGACCACAGAAAATACAGGGTGAATTTGTAATCCTGAACTCACAGAAATATATGTAAGAAAAACACAAACTTTTTTGTTGCAATGATCATTTTCTGCTGGTGGGATGTGTAGAAATAACATGTTAGTGCCACAGAAAAGTAGAAATTTAAATGGTCTTTTGAGTTTGATGGAAGTTCAGATCCTCCCAAAAAGCCTTTAAGGTTGCAGGAAGCGGGGGGTTGAGATGGATAAATGCAAAACATTCAACTGAAAGATGGTAGTTTGATTACTTACCGTTAATTTTCCCATCATTCAGTGCATTTTAGACTTTTTCCTTTTTGTTAGGTTTGTTTGCTGATTTTCAGCCAACAATACCTGAGTTGGGTTTAGAAAAGTGTTTTGTTTAGAATGAATCGCTGAGAGAACTCCGGGCACCAGAGTTGTCCCCCCTGCCAGGAGACAGGGAAGGGGGGTCGGAGACTCTTAAAACTGGGAAGGCTAATTAACAAATGTTAAAATGAGCATGACTTCTTCCCACCACATCATCAAATGAAGGCCGCGTTCAGTTCAGATCTCTCCTGTTCAGGCAAGAAAAGCTTTAAATTCAGATCATTTGACTTAAAAATAAGCAAAATGCAGTTAAAAGAAAAAGCTGCATGTTCTAGATCCGATCAAACCATATTTTAGATATTGTGTCCCGCTATATCGGCCTCTTTCTCAAGCCTTTCAGTCCAGCGTCCCATCCCATCAACACCATCTTTACCATCGATATTTCTTCATTCCCTTCATCTCTTCTCAGCCTCCGCCTCATTAATCTCAACTCATCATGTTTTGTTTTTGTTCGGACTCATCTTCACTCATATCCTACACAAAAATACAGTAAAAACATTCTTCATAGCAACCAACATTCAATATTTACAGCAAACAGTCTCTTCATGATGATACCTTAGTGCAACAAGACTTAACAGCTGCAGGCGCTGCTGTCATGCGGGAAGACCCCCAAACCCACAAACAGTATTGCCCTTTGAATTTTAGATGCTCTTCTAAATGTTTTTGAGTAAAAGCTGTTAAGTTTTAAAAGTTTTTCCAAAAACCTCCTAGGAGAAGGCAAGTCTGGAGCAGCATTCACTAACAGACCATGTTACCATAAATCAAGCCGCCTAAATATGAAATCCTGGACTAGTTTCTCCAGGTCCAGCACATCAACTTTGTGATTCTCTTAATGTGTTTTTCAAATTTCATATCTGAGTCCATCACTACACCCAGATTTTCTGGCCTGGCTGGAGGTTTTTAGGTGACTAATTAGTTAGTGGTGTGACCAAAGACAGGGTGCTGCAGCACTTCTGATATTTTTCGGAATTTGATAAATTTCACGCTCAATCCTCAGAAATATTCAGTATTTGAACGTCTTACAGACCATCTACTAACATTTTCTCTCTTCACTTCAGCGATAACTCACGCACATCATGTTTAACACTCTGGGGACGCCGCCATCGTCGGCGATACCAGGGACCATGTTGTTTAATCGAGCATAGCTGTCGAACCATAAAAGATAGAAACTTACTTTTTTTCCTCTTAATCGGGAGACTCCGGGCTTTCAGACGGTAGTTCCAGCATCACTGTAGCCCTTTCATAGGTGATACAGTGTTGTGTCAAAATATGTGTTCCAATCAGAGCCTTTGTCTTTGGCGCATGACACGTGTTTTTGTCCAATCAGAGCCGACGACGCCTCAGGAAACGCCTCCAAACAGTGTCAATCACTCTGCATCGGTGTCATTAGCGGTCGGATAGCTGCTTTCTGTATTTACAAGGCTGATAAATGATGAAAACAACAGCTTTTACGCACGCATACCATGCGTAATTGCTCAAACAAACATTTGCTTTACTCAAGTAGTTTATTTCAACATAAACAACACAACGGCATCGTAACAGATGTATAACTTGGTAACAGATACAGTGTGTGCAGCAGACAGCTGCGGTGCTTCAGTCCCCTTCAGTACCTTTAGTCATGCTTCCAAATTATAATACTCTTTATTTCAAGCAAAGGAGCCTCATTGACATAGCAGTTTATGATATTTCAATTCAAAATAATAATAAAAAAAAAAAACAAGGTATAGGACATTATGGGGCATTGAAAGGTGATGTTTATTAGCATTTAAACTATAAAAAAGTCAGGCGAGGTTTATTTCTCTAAAATACCCTCGGTCCCCAGAGGGTTAAGTCATCAAAGGACCACGTCTAGCTCGTCGCCATCTCATTATCGTCAGGAAAAAAGGTTTGTCAACTATATAAATCCATCATTGTTGGAGAAAACAACACTGGAGGAAGTTTAGGTCTAAAACGGTCCCATCTGAACGGTCCTCCTAAAAAGCATATAAACGGAAAGCAGTTTCTCATTACATTTTAGAGAATGCCAACTGTTTTTGGGGAAAACAGGAGAATTTGAGAAGCTGATGACCATTCAGGTTTGTGGCTACGCTGCACCATGACTTTCCTAATGCAAAATGACCGTTCCACCGGCTGATTTCGCTGCTTATTGTCAGAGACAAGCGTTTGAAGTGACTCATGTAAAATTCATGTTAATTTGGGAAACTGTAGGGGGGGTTCCTGTCTCAACTCATTTATCTGCAAGTCTTTGCTTCTGCGACTCCACAGCAGTGAAAAGTTGGCACAACAGAAGCGTGTTGACTTCACTGCTGTAAATGTTAAAGCGTGTACAGCGACGCTGCTTCTTTCAGGAAGTGCAACACATTGGCTGGATGTGGTCGTCGTGCAACGCATCGAAGGCAGTTTAACAAAACGACAATCAGACGTTCAGTAGCTTCATAATTTGTATATTTGTTTCAGTCAGAGCAAACCAGTCTGGTGTTTGCAGGGGTTTGAAGCAATGGCCGTCCCTTTCTTCTTCGTGAAGAGAACAGCATCTAGAATAACCTTTAAAAAGCCAGGACCGACCTCCGTCCCCCACCGCTACGGTGCACTGAGGCCTACTGTTTGTGTGAATGGTAAATATTGACATTTTCAAGCAACTAGGGATGAGTGTGTTTTTGAATCTATGTATGCCTGGAACCCTTGTGGTAACACATGCACATCGACAGTCACAATGACAGACACGAAGCCACAGAGAAGAAGCACGGAAACATCTGGAAGTAAAACAATGTGCTGATGATACTACCTGTGTCTGATGATGATGCAAACACACAGATATCTTTCTTCTTTTGTTTTAAATAAAGGAAAAATGAAGCTGCTTGGTCCAAACACTAACCGTGCATGTGCAGACTGAGTCTTGTTTGTGTTCTGGTGTGTTGTCGAGAATCTGATCAGAATTTCAATCCATGTCTGCAGATTCAGTGATAGACAGCTGTCATTCTTTTTTTTCTCCATCCTTCTCGCTTTCCTATTCCAGTTATCTTCATCTTCACACATTACCTTCCCATTCCTCCATCCGTCTCTCTTTCCCACCTGGCTGCTTTTGCCTTCATCATCAGGTGTTTGGTAAACTTACACCCTATCTGTGTTTTCTTCAAGGTGTAAGCGTTTGAGCTCATTTTGCGAACCTAAAAAATGCAAAAATTTAATGGATAACTACACTCAAGCTTATTTAGTATAGTTTCTGAGTGCAGTTTTTTTTTTTTTTTTTTTTTTTGTCAGGCTTTTTAAACAAACCTTTAAAAAAGTTAAAATGTGGATTTTTTTTCCTAAATCAAATATCTGTACAATTCTAAATATTCAAATAAATATTGAGTTAAAAGAAACAAGTGAAGCTAAACAAAGTAACTTGAAGCCGTAAAGCAGGTCCATCGGGTCTGAACTTCATGCCCCCAACTCCAACCCCCACCCCCCACAATGCAGGTTGTAATGTGTTAAGGAGTTGGCAAATATAAATTATGTCAATTTTGGTGCAGATTTCCTGTATTTCTATGAAGATATAAGTAAACTGCGTTTCAAAGCAAGAAGCTTTTTTTCTATTGGTTACCACGGTAACAAAGTTTGTGTTATTAGAAAAATTTTAAGTGTTTGGTCCCCAACTTGTCACTAAGCTTCCTGCTGAATTTGTGGTGAATTGCATGAATCCCATCAGAATCCCAGTATCCCATCCCATCAGGGGGGGGGGGGGGGGGGGGGGGTAAAAATGGGCGTAACTCCAAGATGACGGGTTTATGATGAACTTTTTTGATTGATGTGGGACAACTAAATTTGGCACACATGTGGAACACCCCAAGACAAAGTACAGTTTTTTGACCCAATGTATTTGGGGGGGTTTCTCTGTGTCTCGGGGGCAGATTAGAATAAATCTCATGTTGGATTGTAAATGGACCATAGATTATCAAATTTTTACCAAGGTTTGTTTTTTGTACCAAATTCACAGCTTTTAATGGGTGTTTAGGGGGTCAAATTTGGCCGCAATGTGCTGACAATAATAAACATTTGGAAAACAATAGGGTGTAATTATTATGAAACTCTTTTTATTCTTATAATTATTTTAATAATGATTCAAGAATTCAAATAGTTCCAAATCCATACGAGTAAACGCAGTAACAACTAGAAAGCTGCAAGCAGCTGTGAAAGCCCTTAAACTCTCGCGCTCACCTGCAGCCAAACTCCACATCAAGTCATTTAGGCTTTAAAACAAGTGACTTCCTGTCCCCAGGGGGCGGAGCTATTGTAGTGATGTCATATGGATATGTGTTTGCGGTCAGCATTGTACGAGACTGGCCCAATATCAGTTTGTTGAAGATCAACTGTTGTATATCAGAGACAAATAGCAACCTTGCTTTTAAAATCAGACACTTTCTGTTTCTAGGGACAGGGCTAATTTGAAATCCAATTTTTGAGTTGCACTTGTGTTCAGGATGGGACTGGCATCATATGTACCAATTTTAGAGCAAATATGTTGTTTTACGTGGGAGTTAAATCAGTCTGTTGCTGGTGGTGAGACATCAAACTATGAGGCCCCACCCCTCCTACACTCCTACACTTTGAGTTATATAAATAATTAGCTCAACTGTTAATCATACATGCCTCCTGAGTATCCTGAGCAATTTTGGTGCTAGTTAGATAAAAGCCCTAGTTTGTTCAAATGTATGGAAAAGAATAAGGCCAAAATGACCCCCAAAATGGCACCTTTTTCTAAATGGCCGACTTCTTGTTTAAATTAGCTGATCAGTCCAAGAGACTTCTTTGTAGGTCTGGACAGGAAGCAGTTCTATTCCAAATTTTGTGCATGTCAGTCAATTGAGTGGGCAGGGCTTATCAATTTAAGAATTCTAGGGGGCGCTATCTATCCATATTGGGACTTTTTCAGGAGCACAGCTCACAACATGACTGTCATCACCCTTGCCAAGTTTGGTGGAGATCAAAGGTTTTATAGCTTGGTTACAGGTACTTCCTGTTTCCTGGCGTCGGAGCATCATTCGCCAGAGTTATGTTTGGCGTAGCAACTTTCATTTTTCAATGTCACAACATGTGTGGGTTTGGCATGTAGTGAAGAAGTTTCAAGTGTTTAAGATTGATTGCTGAGGAGATGGACCCCCTCAAAAACTTCTGAAATTTGCTGCTGTTTGTTTCACACCACGCCATCCTTACCAGAAATGAACTGTTCACGACCACCAACGTCACGCCTGGTTACATGTAAAAGCAAGAAAAGTGCTTCCATTACACTTTTGCAATATGTTTCTTTATCAAAAAGTCTGGGAAAAAAAAAAAGCCTCATGAAAGCGTAAAAACTTTTTAGTGATATTTGAGTCTTTTTGTGAAATGTAGTTGTTTCCATTAGCGTTTTTTATTGCGATATTTAGTTTTTGCACAATTTGAGGTGAGAAGGAAACACATGTAGAGGAACCCTGAGGAGAAATGCTTTGATGGCTGAAGCTGTGATGCAGGCTGGAAGCAGGTTGGTGGTTTTTGATGGTTCAAAGTCGACTTTCAATAGCTGCTGCTACATTTTTTCCAAAATAAAACACCAGTTATTTAAGCATCAACGGGCCTACATTCTTTTATCACTTTTTTTTTTTTTTTTTTTTTTAACTAAACCGAAAAAAAACCCCAACAACTTCATTTAACCGAAGCGGAAACAAGAATTGACTCTTCAATGGCTGCAGAATGTTGTTACATAGCAAGGTTATATATATATTTTTTTGTATTTCAATAGAAAAGGTAAAAGCAGATTTACTTATAACTGTAGTAACATCACCTGCTGCATGTCAGACTGACTCACGTTGCCGTAAAACTTGTCTGTTTGACATGAAAAAGGATTGTTTAACATATCTGACCAAAGTGGGAAAATAGCCTAGAAAAGATAATCTTCTGTCTTTTATGTTTCCAGATGTTTCTTCTCTTACGCTGATTTTTCAGTGTTTTTATTAAACCAAGATGTTTTCAAAACTGTGTCCATGCGAGGAGTAAAGAGAAGATAAGGAGGTGGGGAATGTGTGAGGAGTGGCAAAAGAGGAGAAAATGAGTAAATAAAAGTCTGCAGTTTAGAAAACGACAGAAATTCTTCTAATCCAGCAGAATTGGAGGATTTATAGTTTGGCGAAATGTTTCATAGTAAAACAGAAAAAAGTCTGAAGGTGACCAAAGATTTCAGGAAGAGAAAGATGTTGCAGCTCAGTGTGACTCCATTGTGTCCGTTTCTGTTGTTGGTTTTGTTGGATTTATTATGGTTTAAGTTGCGTCTTTTTACAAAGATAACTGCACATAAAGCAAACGATGAGGAGAAAGAATGGATCAAATGTTTTACTTTGAACAATTGGCCTGCCAGTGTTTCACAGCCCTTTTCTGTCTGCTATCGACTTTGTGTTGAAATGTTGAAGGAAAAGCGTTTAGAGAGCCTCTTTCTTGGCAACTAGGGATCTAAACAAACCTTCATACCGTTGCTGCCTTTAAAAGGTTGAAAAGGTCAGCAGGTTTTATTTAGTGTTTGATGCCAGTTTATTTTATGGTATTTTGCAGCGTTATCTCAGTGTTTGATTCTGTCTCAAGGTCGGGAAAGTTGACGCTCGCTCTGCGGTGGGGAGTGAAAGTCAGCTTGTGATTACAATAAAGACTAAACTGACAAGCCTGGTCCAGAGTTTCAGCTGGGAAATCAGAGGAAAACAAAGCAGAAGGAGAAATATGCTGCCTGTGTTGATCTGAGCAACACAATGTGAAAAATAAAGCACGTATTTTTCATTTCTGTTAAAGTATATTAGAAACGATTAGTTCCTACCAGGTCTGAGGTGAGGTAAATACAACCTTTAACATACAACAAAAATGTATTACATATTACATATCAGCAGCAAAGGGCTGCTAATCGATGCTCTCGGTTTATTGATACTTATCAGTGTGAAGCACCAAGATAAAAGTAGATATGTTTGCTGGTCTGTAGCATTCAGGATCTGGGTTAGGGTTTGAGACCACTTCCACATTATCTGAAGTCCAACATTCGGCGGTGAGAAAGATGGTTGTTATTAATCAGAAGACAGTTTTCAGTCTTCCCAGTACATCCCCTGCTATGCTTGGGGAAACTAATAAACTACATCTCAAACTCTACAGGCCTTAGTTAGCTTGCTAAATGTCAGAAGGCTGATCGATCATGGCCTGTGTGGTCAGGAGAAAGCCTCTTCTCCTTCCAAACCTTTGCTAAAAACATCTGAACTATGAGATTTGTCCTTTGGACCCTTTTCCCAAGTCAAGATGTTGTTTCATCAAATGCAGTAGTTGAACATACTTCATGCTAACTGTCAAGCAGTAGTGAAGAGCTGATGTTTTGGGCTGAACTTGCTGCCAAAGTACTTGAATACCTTGTTGTATTTCAGTTGACAGCAGCCTGACAGCTAAAACTTGCCTCAGACTGGGTCATGCAACAGGACAATGGTCCCAGTGGTACGTTTCCATCTCCACTAGAATTGTGCAAAACCTTAATATAAAAAAGAAAAAAAACTGCTCAAAAGTTTTGACATTCAGATGTGGTTTTTCAGACATGTTGACATAGAAGTATATCACATAAGTTTAATGGAAACTACTTTTTTTCCCACATATACACGACATAGTGGGTCACATGACCAGTTAGTTTCAGGTCAAGATAGCTTCTAGTTGACTTCTATCCACTACAACAGCTTCTCCAAAATGCAAAATGTTTTGTATCTACATCCTCCTCAAACTGGACTTTTATGTACTGAACAGCATTTAATGGAAACAGCTGCAAATCACAACTGTACTTTTATTTTGCTCATCGCAGCAGCAAAAGTTGCTGCAGTGGTTCAGACAACACAAGTCCAGTTTTTTTTCTTTGGAAGTAGGCTTGTGAAGTACATGCATACTTATTTAGTTTAACTGAACCTTTATTTTATCAGAGTTGCCAACTAATTAAGTTAAGAACTTCTTCCACAATGGGGGCTTTTCACCTGAGCTGGTTCCAGAGGTGGTTTGGAGCCAGAGCCAGACTTAGTACCGGTTCCTGGTTCTCAAAACTGGTTCTATCCTGGCACCAACTCTTTGCTTTAGAACCGCTTCACGTTGTGTGCATCAGCAGTTGGTTGCAGGGTTATCTGCAATATGACTGTAAAGTTGTTGTTTTGTTTTTTTTTTGGTTTAAAAAGTTTATTTGAACATAATAACACATCTAAAAAATAAATAAAACAAATGACAATTTGTTCAAAAGGAGTGGATAGAAGCATAAGCTTATATATAATCCTACCACAGTTATGAATCAATATAATATGAAAACAACAGAAACCCATTAGCAATACAATAAAAACCCAGTATATTAGTGATACCTGTATAAAAATAGTTTCCCTAATATGTCATTCTAATCGATTATAGTGATGGAGTAATGCAGTAATAATACCAATAATATTATGACAACAAATTAGTTTAACAAATTTTACAAAAGATTTCTGGAGACCAGAAAAAGGAACCGGGACGCAACAGCAACGAATGATCCAAAAGAAACCCACATTTCCAGATCCTGAATTCTGTTCTTGGTGAGCGCCCGGCGATGACGCAGCACCGACCTGAACTGGAGCTGAAACACCTCTAGCACCAGCACCACTTCTTCTTTGGTGGAAAAGCCCTAAATGGGGCTCTGGCGTGGTCAAAGATGGCATCACAAATAACAACCAACTGCAAACCAACACAGACATACCTATAAAAACAGAGTAAAACGCATTTCAGTCATAAAAACAATGAGACACATCATGTTGCAGGATGATAATGTGAAGAAGCAGCGGTGGTACCTCAGGCTGAGGGGTGGGTAGCATCTTCTCCGCCTCAGATAGCCGATATATTCACACAGTGCAGCAAGCCGGACTGTTCCTGAATGCACCATGGGTTTGTGATTTATGAAGTCTGGGTTGCATGTATGTCTTCACACACAGCTTCTTCATTTTTATACATGTTGTTCTTTTATCTGCAGGTTTTGTTAACTTAAGGTTAAAATGTAGGACCTCCACTTTGCAGCAGCAGCCACAAACCTCACCACGAATCCGCCACACTGGTCATCCTTCATCTGGGACATCCTGCTGTAAGGAGGCAACTAAAGAGGCATTTTGTTTCTTTTTTTCACCAAATAGTAAAGCTAAGGTCCTACTGTAAAGTATTCTCCTCATAGTACTACACTGAACGAAACATGAATTTGCTGTTTGATGAGCTAAAGTCTGGACAGGGATGTTAACGACACAGCTACAGTCATTCAGCATAAAACCATGTTATATAGTTGTTATTTATCAGAAGGACAAAGTTGAGGGTATGTTGTTGTTCACCGACTCAACCGAGTCAGACTTGATCCCGTTATCTGGTCGTGTCTGATCCACGTTATCACATCAGCTCCTTTTGTAGTGATGATGGACACCGAGCACAACTCGGCGCTCATATCTGCAGAAGAACAGTTTTCCTCGTCACATTCCTCCTCTGGTGGAGGGGCAGCTGTAGCTCAGGAGGAAGAGCAGTTGTCCTTCAACTGGTAAGTTGGGGGATCGATTCCAGGCTTCCCCTGAAATGCCGAAGTGTCCTAGGGCAAGACACTGAACCCCAAACTGCCTATCGGGGTATGAGTGTGTAGAATGAGTGTGTTGAGTGCTATAGAAGTACCATTTACCAAGCGAACCGTCTGTGTGTGTGTGTGTGTGTGTGTGTGTGTGTGTGTGTGGCACGCAAGTCTTAGGGACCATTTATGGTCCTTTATGATTGTAAATATGGACGTCATACTTCCAAGCGTCTCCTACATTGCTGTGGTTGTTCAGTCAGTTAAATCACCAGTAGTTAGTGTTGAATTCAGAGTTTACTTCTGCGTTTTGACACCAGTAGGTAGTGGTGATGCACTGCATGTAGTCAGACAGCAAACAGAGTCCTTTCTGGAACGTGGAGATGGTTTGCGTGCTCCTAGAAATGAAGACGCTTAATGTTCTCCACCTCTGCGACAGAAACAAGAACACCCTACAACAAGCGTTGTTGGAGTACACTGTATACAGTCAGATACAGTATGTTGTGAACCAAACTGGAGGTTGTAATTTACTGAAAAGTACTATCAGTTTTATCACTTTTTGTATTTTTCTTTAAGCTCTTGATGCTTCTGACAATCACTGGCTGGAAGCCGTTTTTTTTTTTTGCTCTTTCCTTTTATTACCTGTAAAGACCGTGATATATGGACACCCAGACCGCATCAGGCTGAAAAAATGGCTGCTTACTGTCTTTCTCTTCCAGTAAAAGCTTTTTCAAGACTCCCCAGAGATGAATAACACTGAGCAACATGTTTAATGACAACATGTTAGCCTAATGACTGTTTGGGGTTCATGCTAAAGCGCATCCAATGGCTGTGTACAAAGGAAGGTTCAGCGGGACTCTTCAGCCTGGAGTTGGTGAAACAGAGTTGGGTGGGAGGACACGGGACATGTAATGGCTGATGAGCTCATTTCAGCAGACAAAGGCACTAGACTGCTGCCATTATTTGTGAGAAAGGACCAGAGGGAGGTGGACGGAGGGAGAAGAGGGACAACCAGAGACAGACAGTCAGAGACAGAGGGTGATTAGGGTTAGACATGGTGCCACAGCGAGGCTGGATCTATAGAAACTGCCTCTTAACATGATGTATGAGGTACACAAAAACACACTCTGAGCTGGTGATAGTGCTATTGTGCTGCCAGTAAGGCTGGTGAGGGGGGGTAACTTGGTAAATAGTATAGGTAGTGATTTATATCTTGCACCACTGTTATCACAGGACGTTGGTATTAAACAGTTGCAGCACACACACACACACACTCATTGAGAATATTTGTACTCAGCAACTCTCTGGTGGCTGACCTCTCTGTAGTTTGTTTTAGCAGAAATTATTTAACTTCTGACACCTTATTGCTTTTAGAAGATCAAATCTTTCCCTAAAAACATGAAATTCTTCTTTTGTTTTTAATATCCGGCTGATTTTAAGCAAACAGTAAAACAAAAGAAGCCCAGTGTGATTTAAACACTGCTTTTGTGTGTTTTAAAGGTCCAGAATGTCAGTAATAATGTTGACGTTGAGGTTTGGTGTTTTTGACATTGAGTGATGATAAATCCAGCTCTGCTCAGCCGGGATGGGTCCTTCAGAGGAAGATGGTTTGCTATTTGGAAACGTGGAACATGGAATTAAAGACTGGCCTCTGACAGTCCAAATGGTGTTTGCACTGGTTTTCTTCTTCTACTACAACTTTCATTGTGTGAAACTATTGTCATAAAATGCTGAATAAGGATGGAGGATTTTAGGTGAAACTTACACTGAATCCAGTAAAAAAAACAAAAAAAACAGAAAAAGTTAATGAACTTTGAAAATTGCTCTCCTAACTTAGAATATTTAAAATAAATTTACAGTTTGAGATTTTAATCATTCAGCTGTTTTGTCTAAAGAAAAGCAGCAACATCAGAATAAGGTGAGAGAAATGAATGTGGAATTAAAAAGCAGTTTAAAGGATTATTTATTGGATTATTTATTATTATTATGAGCAGGTAGAAACAGCAGATTTTTCTACATTCGTTGCACAGATGCGGTCCGTTTTTGTATCTCTTTTCTCTCTTATTGGTGAAATCGTATTTTAGGACAGCAGAGATGTCACACTGGTGGTTTGTTCCATCGCCAGTAGATGAAGCAAATATAAGGAAATGCTATATAAGCACAAAGTTTATAGCGACAACACTCCATTTCTGAACAGCACGCTTGTAGTTTTTTAGTTCCAGAGAAACCAAGAAAATCCTCTTTTTTTGGTCTCCGATCAGCATCACTGCTGTTTTCAGACATTTCAAACATGCGTGTCACACCTTCAGCAAACAGCACATTTAGCTTATATCAGCTGTGTACCAGAACTACAGTAACGTGGTCCAGCTTTGATTTTGTACATGTTTATTCATGCCATGTCCTCAGCTGTGAGACAGACTTTTAAATGCCTGGAAAATGACATAATGATCTGAAAATCTGGCTAAAGCTTTACTTTTCAGCACGTAAAGCTTTGACATTACACCAGTACACACCAGTAGTTGTCTGGCACAAACTCTGGTTTGGTCATTTTGCCATTCGTCCAGTAAAAAGAAAGAACATGTCTTCAGGTATGTGCAGAGGACATACAAGTGTTGCCACAAGGAGGTTGTTAAATGTTAGAAAATAAAGTTAGCTTATTCTGTGATAACTAAGAAGTTCGTCAGACTGGCGTCCGACTTTCCCATTCAAGTATTATCCATGTATTGGCTCAATTAATTTAACTTTTGAATGTGTTTTCAATAACTATATAATATTTATGTACAGTTTATTAACATGAAACTATGTAACAAAACATATAATAACATATAATAGCTTTCAGTGATGTGTAGATGTGGAAAAAAAAAGTTTTTATAGCACTTTTGGATGGACTTCCATATCGGAGAAACCACCTCATGAGAGCGTCAAAATGTTTTAGCAATAGTTGAGAAAGTTTTAAATGTATGTGCTTTCATTTCAAGGTTTTTATTGCAATATTTAGATTTCATTTCCAGGGGGGATGGAAACACAGCTATTGACTTAAAAAACATACGTCCAAATACAAGCTGGTGAGTTTTCTCACAGACAAAAAGTTCACACAGGAAATAATCAGAATCATGATCACTTCTCTCCAATTGAGGTAAAAATTGAATAAGTATTAGTTAAAATTATATTTAGAACTAAAATCTAGCTTCTAGATGTAATCCCCTAATTTCCAATCTCCAGTTGGAGTTTATTGGTTTGATTTTCTGTAGTTTGTAGTTTCTGCCCTATGGGCATTCACATTATTGAGTTCCTGTTCTTTATTAATGTGAATGCCCATGGGGGCATTCACATTATTGAGATCCTGTTCAGCCATTTTTATTATTTTTTCGCTAAACTTTGCTGTGCTACTCCTCCTGCACCGTTCAGGTCACTTCAATCATTCACATCTCAAACCCTTCAACGCCTTTGGGAGATGTGTGCTACGACTTTTGTCATTTCAAATCTTTGTAGTTTTTGAGATATTTAGCATTTTGTAAAAAACTAATTCACCCTTGTGATTGGATGAAAGTCTTTCAAACCCACTGTGCATTGGACGTTGCAGAAATTCAGCTCTGCGATTGGTTTCAGGGGTTTCGGAGCTCTGCACCAGTTTGCAGTGTCCGGTTCATCAAGTTCCCGTCCCCATTGTCTTTCCTGCAAAATGTTTGGCACGCTACTTCTCCTACACCTTTTGCCTCACTTCAACCATTCAAATATCAAACTGTTCAGCTCATTCAGGAGATATGTGCTATGACTTTTGGTCTATCTAACATGTAAACTTTTCAAGTTATACACATTTTTGCCAAATGTTAAAATCCTCTCCAGTGATTGGACAAAACGGAAGTCAGCTCAGCGATTGGTCCATTTTGTGCACCGGTACACAGGTAGACATACAAGACATGGGTTCAAATGCAGCATTTAACATATAGCTCCATTGTTGTTTGTTGGCTGTTGCTTGTGTGATGGCGTGCAGTTCTGCAGGCTGCTAAATGTGAACTATTGATCTCAGCTGTGCACTTCAAGGACCAAAGGAATTTATTTGCAAATGTCACAGTTAAGTATGAAGGATTTGTTCCAATAATGCTCCCTGCAACATTTAAACACTGATAAATCTTAAACAACTTAACAAAAATTTTTCATATTGAACAATAAAGTCTGTCACATCTTTACTGGAGTTTAGTTCAACCTCACACATGCTTTTGCAATTCCGCTAATTACACCCTGCTGGACGTGGAAAAAATTACAACTCTTTCTTCCATGGAGTAAGTAGACATGCTAGTGGTGTAGTGAATTAAGACAGTGTGCTTCAATGGAGGAGTTCATGGGTTCAATCCCAATGTGGGGCAATCAGAAGACATGTAACTTGTGCTTTTTTTTCTATTTCTTATACTTATGCAATTTCATTTCAATCATTCATTATAGTTCAATAAATGGGCATTCACATTTGCTATTTTTTCAATAGTAGGTGGTTTTAGTTTATTTTGTTTTTTAAAATATCTTTTTACTTAAGGGTTTATTCATTTTTTGTCCAACTTGTTGGGTTAAGATTGTTCCATCCTCCACCAGAAACGAGAACTTTGTTCTTGCTCTGAGGCTTCAAGACCGAGAAAAGAATTATTTTTGTTTGATTCATTCATCCTCCACAAGAAGCTTTGTCAGCAACGGGGAGGGATCACTGCAGACAATAATGTCTGCTTCTATGCGCAATAAACCTAATTATTTCATATTTAACAGGAAACTTTGTCTGTGGAATGGTGGGTTGTTCACGCGGCAGCGTCCGTGTGCTTTCATGCCACAAGTTGTAAAGATGTTCATACTTTCTCGCCACCTTGATCAGCTTTTTTTTTTACCAATACAATCCTGCATCAGCAAAAATGAAAAAGCGGCAACTGTCCGCTTCGTGCTTTTTCTTGCCAACCACCTCAAATGTCCGACCAATCACACAAAAAAAGTTCTGCTGAGAACTTTCTCTAATCACATCTGCAAGAACAAAATGAGGTCATTTTCTTCTCGTAGACAGGAGAACAGAAAAGAATCCTAGTATGTAGCGAATATGTAGCAGAGTTAAAGCTGGGGTAGGTAATGTTCCTCTGAGTGAAGTGGTTCCTCGTCCTGATAGTAGTCTATACATTCTGTAATCATTAACAATAAGAAATATAGTTAGACCCCTCAGTCTACTGTAAATCTGTAAAAAAACTGACCAATCTAAACGTTCGGGCCAAATTGGAAGTTGTTCATTTTTTTATATTTCGTAAGCTTCTTCATGGCTGAGAAAATGCAGGAAAGATTTCCCGACCCGGCTTGGTTTATTTGCCTCCTCCTGCTGAACAGCCAAGAAAGAGAAAACCATTGGTGGAAAAAGATGCGAACTAGAAAATCACTCGGAGAGAGCAAATCTCCGCCGCGGCATTTAAAAAGTTCCTGGATCCAAACGGTGATCCAGATTGCCACTAAAATTAAACGTGTTCTTCCTTTTTACATTTCCAACAACTCCAAAAAAATATAATTAAAATCCATCCATAACTTTTTGAGTTATCTTAAACAGAAAAAGATAAACGGCAGTAAAAAACATAACCTCCTTGGTGGAGGTAAGAAAAAAGCCTTGGATAACGCAAGGAGCAGAACCAGAGGGGGAGGAGCCAAGACAGGGGGAGGAGCCAAGGCAAGGTGCTACTTTCAGATCTTGCTATCTCCCCAACATGACCTACCCCAGCTTTAAGGCATCAGAGACACTTGGTTAGGTTTAGGTTCCATAATAGTTTAAAATTTAGAAAATGATGTGGGTGTGTTTGAAAGACACCATGTAAGTATATTAACCCAGAGTGCGGTATACTGATACAGACAACATGCTCAGTCATCAGCCGGTCTTGTCAACTGTCACCATGACTTACCACCCTGCATCGATTTGTAGTGTCAGGGCAGTCCAGACAAACCATCAGTGTACGGCACTTATGAAGTGACTTCACCCTACAATCAACAGCTTTCGGCAAACAGTGTCATCCACGAAGGTTGCCGTCTTCACATGCACATGAAATTTGATAATACGGATGAACAGACGGAGTAAGAGCAGAGAGAAAAGGACAAAAAGGTATAAAAAATGGTCACAAGGCAAGTTTATGTCGCAGAATTGAACAACAGGATGATTCAAAGAAGAAACGGAGAGATTACGAAAAGGAAGAATAAACGCTTGAAGCCAACAATGGAAGTCAGAGAAAAGAGGTGAAGTGTTTATTCTTTCTGCTGCTATTTCTGGCTTTCGGCACACCAGTAAGTATCTCAGCCATTGTGGAACAGAAAGAAGTGAAATGACCTTTCAATCCAAGTGCAGTAGAGTGTGTAATGTTGTTGGGCCTCCGCGATAACCTCTTAAATCTGCCATTAAAAACAGTTTCCGTTACAGTACCGGCGAAGACAAAGAAACTGTCACTTCTAAAACATGTAAAGGTCAAAAACAAAAGACAGCAAAGTCTACGATATAGTGTCAGAAATGGGGTTGATGTCTTGCTTATCTGGTTTTTCTCTGATTAAAATGAAACAAAACAGAATTTTAGAGATCTTTTTACTTTAAGCTCATTTAGAAAGGAGAAGCCCTTCGATAGGTTTGACCTAAAATACTTAACGTGCCGTATTACAACAATACAAGTATAGTGTGGGGTTTGTAAATTTAATAATGAAACAGATAATCAGATTATGTGTTCGTGTTAGGTGTAATCTTTTAATCCCCTAATCCAGATAAAGGACAGTAAAATCTGATAAGGCTGATACACAAACCCGCTCCCTGTTGTTGTTCTACCATCAGATAAAAATTAACAAAAAGCCCAAACCTGCTCTGCATCTTTTTCTCTCGGTTGCCATATCTTTGTGTGTTCGTGTTCGCGGTCTGTGGATTCACACAGTCAGTAAATCCATCTCTACACTCAAACTCAGGCTGTAAAATAATCCAATATTACCCTTTAAAAAAGACTTCAACACTTTCAACTATGAAAAGAACTCAGAAGAAAAGCTGAATTTTATCTGTTTTCCAAATAAATGAAGCCACATTTAACAGGTGTAAGGACACCTGTAACTGAATATGCAGTGAAAGATATATAGAAAAAAATTCATATTTCATTTGTTTGCAAATTCAGAGATTAAATCAGGAAATTAAAAATAAAAAACAGCATTTAAGACAGAAAAATGATAGCCCGGTCAGCATAAAGATTTTAGAAGGAACAGCTTGCTCTTTAAAAGCCATTTTTCTGACATTTTGTTTAACTTCTCTGGTGACGAGGACCACATCGCCAACACGAGCAATTTAACAGTCACAAGTTGTTCATTTACACATTGCTGAGATGGTTTTTCTCAAACTAAATGCTTTAAAATGCTGCATGTAAAAACATCTGATCACATTCTGTTATCAGAATCAATAATAATACATCAAGCACAATGCTAAACACTCCATCAAAGGGGGGGGGGTATTCCAGGGTGGGCCATTGGCACCCTGACAGCTGGCTTGTTGGAACCCCCCCCCCGTTCCCTCCACACTGCTGAGAAAAATAGCATCTGATAGCATCAATTTTTTGTGATAATTTCATAGATATGGAACCAAGTCGGTGCCCATATTTCCAGTCAGACCCAATAAAACGATGCACGGACGGCCTCCTGCGGGTTTACTTCAGAGATGCATGTAACGGTGCTGTAATAAACCTAAAAACATTACAGCTGTCAGAATTAAATGATTCATCTGTGGAATTAACACGTTAGTTTTCTTTAACCCATCAATGTACAATCCTTCCACTCATGCTGTATTAAATATCTGAACTTTGCATTATGTCAGTAAAAAGAAATGATAGTGAGAAAAGGCCTTTATGTACCACCTACTCCAAATATTTCCTCTGAATAATTCGCACAGCAACATTTTTTAATCAAAAGCTTGTCAGAAGAATGGGAACGTTCACATCAGTGATGGAATTTCTTCCAGTGATTTTTGCAGGTTTCATTTTACCGAACTGAGGAAGATGTTTTTTTTTATAATATGCACATCTAACAGATACTCAATCAACCAATCAGAGAAGGGATGTTGGCAGCATCACCAGATCCGGCTGCAAGTTATGCAAGTGTCACTTTGTCGTTGCTACGTCATTTAAAGTTTGCATCACCGTGTTTGAGCGTCTTATTGTCCAATGTTTCTCTGCTTCAAGTTAGCAGTTAGCTGCTGAAGCAGATCCTCAGACTGTCCCATGGACGTCCTAAAATCTGTCCCGAACCAGCCATCGTCCATCTTCAGAACAGGAAATAAACAAACTCCCCGTGTACTTCTTCCTTTTCTAGAATAGGATGAACCCAGTGCCTGTTTTTTTCTTTTCTTTTGCATCATCAGCTAAATATCGTTGTTGTTTCACATGGAATCCATGTTGGATTAAAGTTAGAGATGCACCGATGCCGATACCAGCATCGGTATCGGCTCAATACCAAGCGTGTGTACTTGTACTTGGTATTAATAAAAATGTACCGATACCACACTAGTCAAACTAGCGCAGATGTGTTTGATGCTTCAGATGTGTTTTAAAAGAAAGAAATGCTTTAGATGTTAAAATGTGACTTTTTTTTTTTTTTTTGTTTTTACACTAAAAGAATGATGTTCATTGTTAATTCAACAAGAGCCACACTCAGTATACTAAGACAAGAGGAGAGCCTACACACAGAGACATAAACACATTTGGTTTCGGCAAATATGGGTATCGGCATATATTCAAATTTCAGATATCGGCATTGGATCGAAACTCCCAAAAAGTGGATCGGTGCATCCCTACTTAAAATAGTAATATTGTTATTGCTTCATGTAGAATCTATGTTGGATTAAAATATCATTTATATAATTGTTGCTTTATTTGGAATCCAACATGGATTAAATTATAAAACTGATCTATGATGGATTCCACATTCCTCATGTATGGAATCATGGACTCCTCCAAAATATTCACAATGTCATGTTGTTAACCGGCATCGATTGCAATGTGTAAAGGCCTGAAGACTGTTACGTTAAGACATTTACCTTATTTTTTAAAAAATAAAACCAAAACATTTAAACTGGAATTTCAACATTTAAGCTCTTTTAAGCTTTATTAAACATTTCCCGTTTTTACAGCAAAGTAAAATAACTAACAGACAATTAATTTGGCTTTATTTTAGACTACATTTTTTACAACGCTCCAGTTAATAACATTAAAGATTAGTTTGCTAATAGAAGCAGATTGACACACATTTCTCACACTTGCACTATAAAATTATGTCAAATAGAAAAATGAGATCAAACAAACATATTTGAAGACTGTTTAAATTCAGAGAGGATCTCACCCTCTGCAGCTTCTTCATTACCAATTATTTGGAAAGAAAGGGAAGAGTGAGCCGTGATGCCCTTGAGCTTTTCAAATGAAACTAATTACTTGAATTCAGGGACTGCAGAGTCATAATGTACTCACCATCTTGTGTGATTTGTTCCCATGGCTTTTCACAAGATGCCAGCCATCAAAGCATCTTTGTCGGAGACCAGTTGGGTTTTCAGAGAGAAGAAAATGAGGAAATAATTTGCAAAAAGCTGCTCTTCTCTCCTCCCTTCTCCTTATTTTCATGATCTTCTGTTTGTCTCTCTCCTCCTTCCTTTCGTCTAGCTCATTCTCTTCCTTGTCCAGATCGATTAATCCCTTCTAACCTTTCCGTACTTTCTTCCTTCCCCTTTGCCCTCATTTTCAACTTTTTTTCTTGACTCATAAAACCATAGGTGTCTAGTTAAAAACCACACCATGGCCTGGCTGGACCCAGCTATGAGTTACGGCACCAGCTATTTTCGCTTTTTGACTTACATCACTTGATTAATTAAGCAGCAGGAGAAGCTTTGGTCAGCATGGCTGTAATACTGCCAGGGAGGAATACTACAATATGGGTCAGCCATGGTTAAAATTTATGGACTTGCAGTACTTAATTATTCACGAGAAAATGTCGTGCTAAATGTCATGTAACAAAATTTAATCCGTGTGTAACATTTGCAGTGAGAGCTTAGAAAAGACATCACAAAGCCTGTTTGATTGTGCAGAAGTCCCAGGTTTGAACTTTGTAACATCTTTTCTTGTCTCTGCGGACGCTCTGCTTCTGTTGCCCACTCGTCCACAGTTACACGGCTTTAAAACAGCATATACTCAACGTATTACATAGCATCTGTATTTTACTGCTGTTTACATGGAATCCTTTTTACAATTTAATGATTTTTACCACTTTGATCTCTGTGTGAAATCCATTTATTCATGCTGCTCCCTTATGTCAAACATAACCTGCAGTGGGGTGGGTTAAATATTCAGAATAACTCACCATGCGGTGTATCTTAGAGTAGCTGGTTCTCATAAAAAGATGTTGGGATTCCATGCCATGTTATTAGCATGTATTTTATGGAACATTTCAAGTTAAATATATTAACAGGACGAGCCATGACTTTTGATTTTACTTTAACCTTAAAAATTTTGCAGTGTTTTAACCAGATGAGTGGCTACAACTGACATGCAGTGCAGTGAGACTGTGTTGCCTGGTGGAAAATAAATCATCTTTGTGGGAACCTGAAGCTGAAATCCAAAAGTGTGAATCCCATCTAATCCTGCAGGCCTCATCCCAGTTTCATCAGAAAATATTTTCAATTTTATGTGCTCACCATTTTTTTCCCCAATTTTCCCACCTCAAAAAACTTTTTCCTGGAAAAATATTCATGTTTTTCCTTCTGCAGGTGAGTCACGTTGCACATGAACAACTGTCCATTTCTAAGTTAGGTCCACAAAGATTTATCTATGTTAAAAGAGAAACTTTTCCTTTCTGGCAAATTTCAATCAATCATGTTTGTATATTTTTTAACATCCCATAAACCACTGTTTCTCAAATGTGGGTACGAGTACCCCTGGGGGTACAAGGCATTCTAGTACATTAAATGTTTTGAAAATGTATATGTTTTTATTCATTCATTCATTTTTTGAACCGCTCAATCCAATTCATGGTCGCGGGAAAGCTGGAGCTTATCCCAGCTATATGTTTTTATGTTTTATTTAAAAGGTCCTTAAACAAAATAATATAATATTTTGTAAATATTTAATATATTTCTTTCAATGTAATTATACATTCATAAACTAAATTTACATTAAAAGTAAAAAAAAAAAAAAAAAAAAAAAAGAGTTAAAAGTTTAATAAACCAAACACAAATGACAAAGTGCTGTATTTCATGTTTTTTCTTAACCAAAAATACTTTGCAGTGGTTAGGGGGTACGTGGCCAAAAAACACATTTTACAAGGGGTACTGTGTTGCAAAAAGGTTGAGAACCTCTGCCATAAACAATTCAAACACACAGCCTAAAAATGTAACAATACATTGATCTACATTATGTGGTCACTGAATGCATGACATCAATGTGAAATGCAAAAACTGTTCAAATATCGACAGAATTACTATTTACTAAAATACTATTTTATTCTGATAATGGCTGTATTTAGCGCTCCCTTGGCATGTCGATTCCTGTTTATCTTTGTTATAAAAATACATTTTTATTTAATTTCATTAACTTAAGTACCTGAACTCAAGAATAAAGATGTTAAATTATATTCTAGTTGCTTTTTCTGATTTTGATATGAAGAGAAAGGACTTTGTGTGATATAGTTTCATATCAATCGGAGGCTCCTAAATTGAACAGAACAGCTACCTTTCATGAGCATTTAAAGGTTCAGACACAGAAACAGCCTGTTTCAGTAGAGAAACGAAGAACCAAGGCTCAATTTAGGGTAATAAAATAAAAAATAAAAAATGCTGTTTGATTACTCTTATGAAACTGTTGACAAAATGTATAATATAGGACCTTTAAACACATGATTGCTTCTAACTCCGTATTTAAGGCCCAGTGTCTCCATCCAACTCTTCATGCTACTAGCGAGATAACTTAGATCAGCTTCTCAGACAAATAACAGCAGAAGAAAAGTCTGAGATGACTCTCCTGGTTAATTGTCCATTGCCCTGGGACTCAGACTCAACCCATGGCTCATTAACTGAGAGTTTCAGCCTCCACTGACACAGACGGAGATGATTGCTGCATTTCACTCCCTTATCTGCAGCTTTTTACAAAGTCATTTATGAAATTAACCATTACTAGTTATTATTTTATCACCAAATAATTAAATCTGAGCAGCTGAAAAGAAAGAAATCAATGATGGAAGTTGGGAAATGAGCTCATATTTTGTAATATTTTCTGATAGGTTTGAAAATCAGCTCAGCATAGGTCCAGGCGTCTCTTAAATGTAGCTGGGATGATGGGTTGTTGTTGTCAGACATGAAGAAAAACTGATTATGGAAAGACCTCTTAGTATGTGAATAAAGCAGCACTCATTTTGTGGATGAAGGGAAAGAAAATAGCCCAAACTGTCAAAGCTGCAAATGGCTTCAAACTGGAGGAAAACTGTGAAGACGAGCAGCTGCCGAAGGAAACTAATCGTTTCGGCCCTTTTCTCAATGCAACACAATGAAGGGCTTCGCTGCTGAAAGCACAAGGTCAAAAATCTCTGCTTGTCAGTAAGTTAGTCCTCCTCTCCCTTCAGCGATGATGCTCCAAAGTCAATATCCCTTTGACTTCTAGTTAAAAAAAGAAAAGATAGTGCTTGCAATCAAACTTCCCGTGTGCAACCTCATCATATCAAACCCCTTTTGAGGCTTAGTCGTCTTTTAGTGTCAGTGACTACAAATCTTCTCAGTTCAGATGCTTTTTACAGTTTACCTCCAAGGTCAATAATGGATTTACTCACCTTGGATTCTGTGACTTATTTTTCATCTATACTTACAATAAACTACAATATTCAGTGTATTAACACTTTATATACGTCTTGCTGTACATTTTGACTGTCTGTTGCCATTGTGTTTGATGATGGTTCTTGTGGTTATTCCTTTCAGCTCAGTTGTTTCCAGCATCTGCCATAAAACAGCTTTGTTGTTCCCCCGAAATAGGATTAAATAATTATATATATAAATGTATATTAGGGCTGTGAAGAAATGCTTTTGTCCCGATTCGATTCCGATTTTTTTTGGTGCCGATTCGATTTCAATTGCGATTCTCACAAATCTTCAATATTTCTAATTTTTGTAGATTGGAAAAAAAATGTATAAAACTCTCTTTTTTTGCTTGTCATTTTCCTGGATTTCAATTGGGAAAAACACAGTAGCCAAACAATAATTCTGCTGTTATAATGCCCAAGAAGACAAGTAAAAAGATCAATAAAAACAATAATAATTACAAAAATTTTGTGATGGATTAAAAAAACAAATTTTTTTTAACAAAAAATTGATTTTAAAATTGTCAAGCAAAAAAATCCTGATTTTCAATTTTTCAAATAAATGTATATGTATATATGTATATATGTATATATATATATGTATATGTATGTATATATATATATGTATATGTATATATATATATATATATATATGTATATGTATATATGTATGTATATATATGTATATGTATATATGTATGTATATGTATGTATATGTATATATGTATGTATATGTATATATGTATGTGTATATATGTATATGTATGTATATGTATATATGTATATGTATATATATGTATGTATATATATGTATATGTATATATATGTATATGTATATATATATGTATATGTATATATATGTATATATATATGTATATGTATATGTATATATATATATATATATATATGTATATGTGTGTATATGTATATGTATATATATATATATATATGTATATGTGTATATATGTATATATATATATATATATATATATGTATATATATGTATATATGTATGTATATATATGTATATGTATATATATATATGTATGTATATATATGTATATATGTATGTATATATATGTATATGTATATATATATATGTATATGTATATATATGTATATATATATATGTATATGTATATATATGTATATATATATATATATATGTGTATATGTATATGTATATATGTGTATATATGTATATATGTGTATATGTATATGTATATATGTGTATATATATGTATATGTATATATGTGTATATATATGTATATGTATATATGTGTATGTATATGTATATCTGTATGTATGTATATGTATATATGTATATATATATATATATATATATATATATATATATATATATATATATATGCGTGTATATATGTATATATATATATATGTGTGTGTATATATAATTATATAAACTGTTACAAAATATATAACTGTAACCTTCTTTTGAAATGAGCCATGCTGTAACTTTGTGGATTTATGTGTACATTATTTTTAACCCTACCTTATGCTCCCACCAGTAACCGTTGATGGGTGAAATTACAATATTAACATCCGGAACTTCCTTCGGTCGGGAAACTAGAAGGTAAACTGATATAATTTATGCCAGGAAGATCTTAAACAATGGATTGCATGAAGGATTCTGAGTGTCACAAAGATCTGTAGATCAGTGCTTAACAGGATAAACATAAAATGCAGTCAAAGTCCCTGCTTTTGTTGTAACTGAACCCACAGCAAAAGTTACGAAAAACCAGGCTGAGAGGGTTGGAGGAGTGCTGGAGAAGAGCAGAAGGTGAGCTCACATCACATCCGCATTTAATGTCATCGTACTCTGGACAGTGAGCGTAACAAACAGACAGTAAACTTTTGTACTTTAATATCCTTTCTGCCCTGGCAATGCCTCAGGATCCCAAGGAAAAGCAGCAGAACGCTGCTTGGTACAGCGATGTTTGGGTTTCTCTCCCCCACAAACAGTCTGGGATAAGAAGAAGAAGAAATGAATGGATGCATGGAAGTTATATTGTTTAATGCATCTATCTTAAATCTACATATGCTCTATAGCCACCCTACTAATCCTGCTGTAACCCTGCACACATACTGGGTCATCAACAGAATGGTGGAGAACTTGAGCGCAAGCTGCTGAGATGATTCATATTATTTTAATCACTTATAGAGAAACATGTAAATCCTGCAGGGCAATGTCCCCCGAGGACCTGAGATGAAGAACTCTGCTTCACTGCATGTACATTGTTTAGAAGAAGAGTCAAAGTAGAAACCCTACAAAAAAATCAATAGATTTACAGCATTCCTCACCAGGAAACCTGCCTTGTGTCTTATTGGTTCAAAAGCAGCTCTTTTGGACTTATTAAAAATTAAAAGCAGCCAAGGGGAGATACAAGAGACAGAAAAGGCAAAGAGCGCAAATAGGGTGAAGATAAAAAGATGAGAACAACACAGATTCTTAGAGAATTTATGCTACATCCACCCGCCGCGGTTTGGGCTTGTTAGCAAACAAGTGTCGGAGAAAACAAAGTGAGACTGGAGGTGGTGGGACTGTGACGAAGCTGTAATCACCAAGACGATGAAATGGAGAAGAAGAAGGGGACAGCAAATAAACAAACAGCCTTGCAGTTGCTAGCCTGCTGAAGTTCAAAAGCTTTTTCTATTAAATGAACTTGTAAGTTTCATTTAAGCCTCAAGGTCTGTAGTGCTGCTACTCATCAATACGCAGAAGGTTACCAATTCTGTGCTTCTCCCAAATACCATAGATTCTATGTCTATTGATTGGGTATAAGATTACATCTATCAATGTTTGGCTTATCCGGTTAACAAAGGTTTATATAAACATCTAGCAGACCTTTTTCATCTCAAACTTACTGAACTGACTGCAGATCTGTGTGTACACCGACATGTTACCTGTACAACATGATCGACATGATGAACGGGGGCAGACTGTTTGCGAAACCGTGAGACGTAAATTCATAATGTAAACTGTTTCAAATTACTAGCTAACATGCAATAAATGACTGTCACTGCAAACTTCTCAGAGATTTTTAGAGCAATGCTGCCTTTCCATTACAAAAAGAGTTACACAAAAACTAAATACTGCAAAAAAAAAAAAAAATAAAAAATAATGGAACATGTACATTTTTAAAAAAAAAAATCTCAAAGATTGCTAAGAAGTTTTTACGCTCTAATGAGGTGGTTTATTCAGATGTTTCAATATAGAAATATATTGCAAAATTGTAATGTAAACACTTATTTTCACATCAATGTGTCCCTGGACGTGACATAGGGGGTCGTGACCTGTTCACTTGCGGTAATGATGGTGCGATGTGGAAGGAACAACAGCTAAATTCAGAGTTTTAGAAAAGAAAATGACGGAGAAAATCTTCAAAAAGCCGTAACAAATTCTCCACAGGCAGTAGAAAACCCCACAATTATGCTGCATTGCTACCTTACATAAGCCGTATTCTTGTAAATCCTGTCAACTGGATGAGATTTTATGAGAACTGATGCTCATACGCTCAACACCGTTCAATTGAAACACCTTCAAATTGCAATTGTTGTTTGCCGAAACTTACAAATAAAGCTTTTATTTTGCAAAAAAATGTAATGGAAATGCAGCTAGTGAAGAACCATCAGTTTCCTTGTAAACCGTTAAGAGTTGGTGCCACAGGCGAGGTTACAGTTTGCAAACTAATGTCTCAAATATGGGCCAAGAGGTGGAGCTGAGAGGGGGGCTATGTTCTTATTACTTAAAGCAGGAGATCGGGTACCTGTCAATCAAAACGTCCTAAATATGCAGAATTTTGAGATTAAATTACTCTTAAACGGGCGAGTTCACTGCTGTGAAGTTGGTCTTTTTAACATGGGAGTCTATGGGGATTTGTCCTGTTTTGCAGCCCCTAGTGGATGAAGGGGGAACTGCAGTTTTATCCACTTCAGCATAGGCTTCACTTTTAACCGCCGGAGGTTGCCGCTTGGATCAGCCATTAAGTAGGTGGTCATGTGACCAGTTCATTTCAAGTAATGATGACTTCTATCTGCCCGTTTGTCCTCTGATGAGGACAGCAGCAACAGCAGTAGTACCTTGGAAACTTTAGGTTTCTTCAGTTTTAGCCAATAATTTGTTTTTCAGTTTTCAGCTGTTTTGAATTTAAATGTGATTAAAGTAAATTATCCCGACATTACTAGCGCTTGAGCTTAAAATACTAATGTTTGTGTCTATTCTTTTATTTCATTCATTAGGCTCAAATCTGTTTAATTTAAAAATTTTTATTTTTTCAGACAAATATTGTTACGCAATTATTCAAGACTGATTAACTACAAAGGTCCTAATTAATTGGATGCATTTTCATAATAAAGGACCATTTTTTTAATCAATATAATAAAAGTCATTTACCAATAATAATCAAAACTCCGTTGCAGTGAAACCACATATTATTGGCTTAATATACATTTTCAGTGAATGGTGAGAATGAACGAAGGTCTTTGAGAGGCCTCTGCCGGTGATTTCTCAGTCAATCTGGACAAATAAAGAGTAGATTTACCCGTTACTGCACAGTACCAGAACATATCTGCAGCAGAAAGACAAACATCTTAAGTCATCATCCAGCTGTGATGAAAATAAAAGGCTGACCTTCAGTTCGGTACTTCCACATCATCTACAGATGCAGATTTAAATTTTCATACAGTAAGATCATTTAAAAATAGCTTTAAGTTATCTCATGTCCACCATTAAATATTCAGTTCAGCCTGCTTTATTCCTTTAAGGGATATTTGAAAGTAAAAAGCATATTTTTCAGTTCCCTGGTTTCGTAAAAATGGTCCGTTAGAGCAAAAAGAGGAAAGAGAGAACCTAAAAACCTGGAAGAACTCTGATTTTCACCATATATAAATAAAATTCTTTATATTTCAGCTGAAACTTCATGTAAAATGCTGATCTCTGAACTGGATGTTGATTTATGAACTGGCTCATATATGTACATCGTAGAACATGGATACGCAGATGGATGGAAAGTTCTTTTCTGTCCTGTGTCGATTAATTCTGTCAGGTTTTAGTTTGGCTATCCAACAATGCAATACCAATGGAAATCATGGGGGGCGGTGTTGGGTTTTATATCTGGCATGCACAAAGGAAACAAACCAGAGAAGAAGACAAGAAACAGAAAAAAGACGACACAAACCATCAAAGATGATGCAGAAGTTGGTGGTTTTACTCTTGTACTTTATAGCTGTGAATTGTCGCTACCAACCAGTGTTGAAGCGCAGAAGCAACTTAACACTGCCCACTAGTGGATGAACTGACTTAACAGCTATGGAAACATGAAAGGTGTGTGAGTTTAGGGGCGGCAACGTATGGCAGTGTTTGAAATGGATGTTCCCATTTACGTACGTAAGGGAACGTTAATGGGCTCTGAGTGATTCGTCGTATGAATGCTTGCAACACCTAGCGAGAAAGAGGATCATTCTTAGCCAAGACTGAGTCTAGAAATGGAAAGATGGAAAACTGAAAGTGGTCCTGTGTGCTATTCAATCACCAGACTGGACTTGTCAGACTAATAGATGTGTTAAATACAGCCTCGGAGGTGACGCATTGTGAAGACTCACCACTGTATCTAGGCCATCATAAAGAACCATTAAGACAGACTAATAAAGAAGCTTCTCTCAGCCCAGAAAATGAAGTCATCGTAGCACTTGGAGGGTGTCCTGAGGCATGGATGAGAAGGAAACGATGGAAATCGGGGCGTTGGAAAATGAAAGAGGCAATTCAGAAATGAAGACACGGACTGAAAGAAAAAGATTGGAGGTGGACGACTTGGTGTGTGCGTGAGAAGAGAAATTAAGAAAATGAAAGAACAAGAACAAACTGTCCCAAAGGGGCACTCATCCAGATCTAATATAGCCATTTTCCCTCTGAATGTCTGTTAATTACTTTCTCTGTAAGCATACATTGAAAGGCCTGCGCTGGTAGGAATACCTGGAATATGAAAGCTTAGCAGAACCACCTTTATCTGGGTCAATTGTGTTACCTGCTGTTCCATTAACAGTTAACTGAGTTTCCTGCTGAATGTCTCCAGTATCTGTTCACCATTTCACAGAATGTCATTAAACAGAGCATAAACTCACAACTTCAGAGTTCCAACACAACCCTGACCTAAAACAAACCGCAGTTTCTCTTTTTAAGATGCTTTCAGAACAGGTATGCGGTGAGAAATAAATATTTTGGTCATAAATATTTTAATAAGGAGTCATTGTATTTGGGGCCCAAAGGACTACATCACCTTTTTCTTTTGACAAATGAGCACAATACTTTCACAAATACTTTTACATCTCATTCCTTCCACTAATATTTGCTGTTAGGAGTTAAAGTACGTGATTACATTTAGATGATCAAATAGACACAGGCTGAAGCACCAAGACGGACATGCAGGCGGACTGATGGGTACATCCACCTCCTGGGTCAGTAACTTCCTCAAGTTGGTCCGGTTTTGCTTGGCTTTCTGTCACTTGAAGCAGAAAATGAAGCAATTACACCAGAAATCACGGGGGTATGGAGAGTAATTTGTGTCTTTATTATTCAATCAAAAAAGTTAGATTTGAAACCAAAAATTATTTTTGAGAGCAAAAAAAAAAAAAAAAGTGAGAATCAAATTTTTTGTAGTGATAGAAACTAATTAGGTTCCAATTTAAACAATATATATTTAAAAAAGCATACTTCTCCAACTTCAATCCAAACTGTTTTCAATCAAAACTACAGTTTTCTTCAATCAAAACTCATGTTTATAAGTCAAAAACTACAACCTTTGTGCATAAAAATAAGTCATTTTCTCTTTATAGTTAAAAACATTTGGTCACAAGTTATAAAGTTTTGTTTGCAAATCAGTCCTCTTTGCTTGCAACTTCTAAAGTTTTGGTTGCGAATTTAACTGCATTTGATGGGCGGGGCCTGCGCTGGTGAGTGAGAGCAGAGTTTCTATTGGTTGGTTTTGATGGGCGGGGCCTGCGCTGGTGAGTGAGAGCAGAGCTTCTATTGGTTAGTTTTGATGGGCGGGGCCTGCGCTGGTGAATGAGAGCAGAGTTTCTATTGGTTGGTTTTGATGGGCGGGGCCTGTGCTGGTGAGTGAGAGCAGAGTTTCTATCGGTTGGTTTCACCTGGCTTTGTCGCCAGCTACACTTTCTGCGTTTCACCCATTTCTCAGCAGTTCTGCTGACTAATACCGCACATTTCCACATCAAGTTAATAAGCGCTAGTATCATGTCAACTTGCTGCTGAGAGTCATGTAGGCCTGTACAGGTTGTGTGTGGGTCAGAAGAAAAGAAAAGAAAAAAATACATTATTTATTTAATTTTTTTTGGGGGGGGCACTCGTGCGCCCCTCAAAAAGGTTGCGCCCTGGGCGGTCACCCACATCGCCCATAGCAAAGACCGTCCCTGCCAACAGGCTATTAACTTTACCTGCAAGCAGGACAGTAACAGAGAAATGGGTGAAACACAGAAGGAGCAGCTGGTGCCGGAGCCAGGTGAAACCAACCAATAGAAACTCTGCTCTCACTCACCAGCGCAGGCCCCGTATCTTTTAGGGGTGTAAATCAGCAGTTTGATTACGGTACAATAAGTCAATTAAATGGATAGCATTTCCATACCTGCCAATATCTGTGTGCTACTGCAGGGATCCCCAATCCTGGTCCTCGAGGACTGGTTTCCTGAAGGTTTTCCAAGTGTCCCTGCTGCACCACACCTGATTCTCCTGATTCTGTGTCAGAAGGAAAGGCAGGGGGAGACAGGAGGGGGGAGACGGGGGAGGCAATCAACTCGCAACTGCAGAAGTTGTGAGCAGGTTCGTCTCACTCACGGAGGAAAAGCGAGGGGGGGGGGGGGGGTAGACTGAACTCCTATCATCCCCCCCCCACACACACACACATCCAGGAAAAAAGGTTCGAGAAAGCTACTTTTTGAGAATATACAATTTAAAAGTCCAAACCTCTTCCCTTAGTGTCCCCCCTTCTGTTCCCCAGGTGACTAAATACTTTTTTTTTAAAAAAAGAGAATTTAAATAATTGGTGATTTTTAGTAATATATTTTAAAAAAAATCTTCCTGAATAACATCTCCTACCCTACCTTTAATGAAGACATGACAAACACAAATATTATAGTTTCTTGAAAGCGCTCTGAAGGGAGAAAGAATATTTTTATCAGCAGGAACTGTTGACCATATATGGAAGAGCTAATAATGTTTTACACGTTTTCATGAGGCCAGGCTCGATCATTTGCTCTCATCAGTCACACATAATATGCTTTCATTCATTCCTCCCTCCTTTTGCATCAAACTCCCTTCAAAGTGTCTTTCTGCATACCTTCAACCGACTTTCCTCCCTTTGCTTCTCCCTGTCAGTGAGAGCTCATCCTGTACACAGCAATGGGCTGACGACAGTCTCAGCAGAGCACGACATAAAAGAGAGCATGAGCATGAAAGAGCGAAGAGCGACAGAGGAAGAGTGGGAGTGTGCTCTAACAATACAGTGCTTTATTAAAATGTCAAACACAAAGAGCTACGGAAAAAAGGGATATTACTTGTACCAAAAGCACATTAGTCAGAAGTAGATTTCTTGGAGTGGGAGGCAAATGTCAGGAGAACTTAATTTATTCTCACCTCAGACATCTAAGCTGACTGCTGCACTTAGCTGCCGTGCTTAAAACAAAGATTAAGAAATAAAATTATGTCTTTAATCAGAGGATGAAAATATTTTACTGCACATGTTTTGGATTATCTCGATGCTACATTCCAGCTAACGGAGGTCAAATATGACTCAGCAGTTAGTTAGCGTGTTAGCTTGTCCATTCATCTCTCTTCCCAGCATTTCTCTGAAATCTACTGCAGATGTTTTACTGTGGTTGTCATTGGAAATACAGATCATAATGCCAAGATTTTTCCTGATTTTTTTCCTAGAAACTGTCAGAAGTAAAAAAAATCGGCATGTAACAGAGTAGTTTCTCAATAGCAAAAGAGAGTAAAATCTGATATTTTCATTGGTAGATATTAAAGTATCGACACACAAAACCAATGCATAAATCCTTAAAAGGAATTAATTGACTGCAGCTTATATATAAAATATATTAATATGAATAGTTTCAACCACTCTTTTTTTTTTCCAGTGTAAATGAGCAGGCGTACCAGGAAATGATGCCTGACTGTTCTAGTTGTATCCAGTTTCACAGCTGTACCCTTTAGGTGGCAGTTTCAGTGAATTTATTGTTCAAATCCAAAGTTGTTTTCAACAATGTGTGTGTTCACCGCGGTCGTCATCGTGTACATCTTAAATCCTGCATAATAATCTCATCCTGGAGGGAAAATGGCAGGTGTTACACTTTCCAGAAACAAATAAAAATGAGGCTTTGAGAACTTGTCTCTCCTCTGAGGGCAGTTGTGCATCTGTGTGTAGCCTGGGAATAAAAACACTGATAAAAACTAAGCGTGAGAATGGCTGAGTGGAATGAAAACATGGCGCAAGTTTTGGATTATTTTCATGTTTTTCCCTCATGATATTTACCAAGCAGAAAAGACAAAACACAGGATGTTTTCAGGTCCGAAGACAATATGGAGATAGGAAAAAAAGGAAGCTGAGAGAGGTCAGAGATGCAGCCTAGGGTCCAAAGCCAACCTACCAGAGGGTTTACTTTACCCAGCAGGATAAATTTAGTAAAATAAATTTGATAATAACTGATGATATTAACTATAATATTATAAGAAAAGTAAATAATATTCAACTAAAAGTAACTGTAATCCTACTATGGACAACTGTAATTGTTGTCCACATTAGGTTTAGTTTTTCTGTTAATCTGTAAAACATTTCTGAGGCAACAGAATGACTTCTTCTCTTTTCTATGTTTCTGGTTTAAAAAATGTGACTTCAGTTTGTGTCATCAGGTAAATCTCTTCTGGTAGTCAGGATTACTACACTCATGTGGAAATGTACACATATGCAGACATATTTCTGCAATCATCGTCTGAATTAATGAACTTTTCACGTCCAGATATCTGGGATTCAATGTTTCCTTGTTTTATAGATCTGCTGTGTTCTGGAAGTTGTGTACAGATAAATCAATCAAATAACAATAAATTAATAAATGAAAGAAATTATAAAAGAAATCATAAGTTAAAAAAAATATTTAAGGATATTATATTTAGATTTCTTTTTATAATTAAAATTTCAGTCTGAATATATAAAATATATATACATTTTATATAATATGTCATAAAATTTCAAAAATATATCAATATTTACTTTATTAAATATATAAATGTGTAATTAATGCAAAATATTTCAACATTATTTTCTTTTAATCAATATTTTCTAAAAGGATTATTTATTAATGTAAACAGCTGGATGACTTATTTCTACTTTTTTGCACTAAAACAAAAAAAAGTTAACTATGGAATGTTTTTACTAGTTTGGGATGAAATTATGGCACATTTAGCCGCAAACTGAAGCGTGTGACTCTGATTCTTCACCTGGACTTATAACAGCAGAACTGAGCCAACATGGAAGTAATGCAAGTCTACTGAAAGTTATATTTAATATCAAGTAACCGCCACGTTCTTTCTTCATCTGCTTCATGTTTAATCTTCCTCTTGCTTGCAGCACCTCTCTGCCTCTGTTTTATCACTAACAATAAAGGGATTGGTAAACTACGGGTTGCCAAAAGTAAATCAGATATGCACATATGCACACCCGCTCTGCAGCTCAGACTCCAGGAAGTAACATGAAAAGCTTTTATTTCTTCGCTTGTTTTCCCTTCAAAAGTACAGAAATTCCTCCGTGCATCTGTCAGCAAGACAACATCATAATCCATCATCCATCCATTTTATCAACCACCTTGTCCAGTTCAGGGTTACTGGGAGCTGGAGTCTATCCCAGCAGTCATTGGAGGCAGGTACACCTGGACAGGTCACAGGTCGGTCCATCACAGCCATCACATATCATGTAGGGTTTTATTTACTAAAGGCTTCTTTCTCTTGAAACGACAGCATGTTTATTTGGGTTGAGTCATTGTTTTAACTTGTTTCAGATGTTTTTCTTATGACATCTTTCTGAGGAAATCATTTGTTTCCACTGTTAGGACACTTTGCTGGCTTGTAAAGTTCAGCCTGAAGTTTTGTCTTATTTACAAAGTTTATTCATAATATTATTTAGACATTAAAGTTTAAAAAGCTGTCTTTACATATTTTGAAGATAATTGTACAGAAATTAAACTGATGTAAAATTATATATTTATTAGTTCAGTTTAATTAAACAGAGCCGGATGCACCATTCTCAGTGTCGTGACATTGGTTCCTTCACCGCCATGTTGGGGGGGGCGACAGGCAAGCTGCCGGGATCCACTGACTGGTAATTTGCTGTTGACTGTTTCTTATCAAGAATGGCGCTCAGAGGGGTCATGTGGTCTTTCCGGGTCTCTAATGCAGATCAAGTTCATAATACTAAAGCTGTAGTTTGTCTTTTATTTTGTATTTTTAGTCTCGTTCTCTGTCTCAAAGTTCCTTTATGGAGCATAATTCTTTACAGTTAATTTCCCTGCATTTAACCTTCATAATTCAATTCAATTCAACTTTATTTATATCGCGTCAAATCACGGCAATGCCATCTCAAGACGCTTTACAGACAGAGAAGAAAACATATTTACTTTAGTTTTAATCTACCAAAGTGCACACAACTCACGAAGCCGCTTTTGCTTGTATAATTGTAAAAATATTTTTAAGCAAATTACTTTTAAATCATATTGAGATGAGTCATAAGTTTTGATTTCTTTTGTTTTGTATTTCTGTTTGTGTGTTTGTTTATTTGCAAAAAGAGAAAAAAATACCACAAGTTAGAAAAAAATAAGATAAGCAAAAAGCCAAACTCCTCCAAAAAACAAACAATTTAAGTCGCAACGTCACTTTCTTTTTACACAAATGCAATTTTATGCACAAACTTGAGTGTCTATGTTTTTCTTCTGTCATATTCTTGAGTTGAGTCACTGCAAATGAATCCGTTTCTGGTTCTTAGCTGAAAGTCATACCATCTGGGTTGGTTTTCCGCTGCTTTCTGGTGATGTGTTTTGCATTTACAGAAGATATTAATGCATGTAATGTGTGATTATTGCAGCTTCTGAGTTGATTTTCTATCACATCGACTCCTCTCTGATCTCTGACATCTGCTGCTCACTGAGAGTGGGAGAAATTCTCCTCTGTGAGAGGAAATCAGTAAGAAAAGGGTTAAAAGAGAAGAAGTTGCTGTGAGATTAAAATAACTCTATAAAAAGGAAGTAATGAGTCATTTTTTGTTCATGAGGTTTGAAGATGTTACACAGAATAGTTCCATTAACCTTCATTTATGAATCTATTATTTGTGATTTTTAATTAACAGAGACACTGAAGATGAAGTAGAGTCGCAGCGATCTAAAGTACTTGACCTCAATAAAATACCAAGAACATGATGACATGATTTACAGCACAATGAAGCAAATCAAGAAGTCATTTATTTGTGTGGATGAAAAAAAGTTCAATTTGTTGACTATCAGGAAGCTTTTTTTTAATTTAAATAGTTTAAAAGTTATGCAAAATGTCTCAGAAACTATACTGATATGAATATGTTGTGTGTGACACGGTTGAGGAGTTTTCTGGAAAATCATGGAAAGAAAACAGCAAAGAGGGACAGATGGATGCAATGAGACAGTATTAGTAGCAGAGGACAGAGACAAGAGCATTAAGTCTATTATTTCCACTCGCTCAGTCAAAATGAATAAAGGACAGAGAGAATGAAAAGTTGTCTTCAAAGACCAGAGAGACTCTGCTATTATTCTCTGTCTGAAAAGTGACACTCCGCTCCGCCTTTGGACGGCCTTGGGAGGTTCGAACCATGAATGTCAAAGTTGATTTCACACTCTGCAGCTCTCTGGACTGTGTGATAGATGTGGCTTCACATTTTCATGCCGACACACACCAACACACGCAAATGAACACCCTGCATGTATGCAAACACATGGAGATGTGCAGGGAAACATCTGTATGAACGCAAACACACGGCAGACACACACTGCACAAAGACTATCCTTTATTAGCACCAAGGTCAACGCCAGCGTTTACAGCTGCATATGATTGTAATCCAGAGATTAAGCTCTGGCTTTGCAGTTAATTCGGTTGTTTTATTAATTAATTCATTGAACAAAATTCCACATGGGAGAAGCTGCAATGTGGAAAAAGTCTTAAAATCCAACATCTGTAGCAGATCTGCTTCTGGTTGATTCTAAAACCCCAATTCCCAAAAGTTTCACAACACGTTTAGCGAAAAGGACGAGCGCCATGACGCAAAGAGAGTCGCATTTGGGTTTAGTTTTTTTTTTTGGTTTCTGGTGTAGAAAGTTTACAGAAGCATAAAGTGTATTGACTATGAAGCTGCCACATTTCCAGTTTTCACTCTGGCCTGGAGGAATGTGAACGGACAGAATATCCTTGTATTCCTGATGTGACAAAAACTGAAAGAAACTGTATTCCTGACCAAATATTCCGATCACGTGGGTTGATCGGAATATTTACGGAAACACACTTAGCGTCTTTCTTCCAAACTTCAGCACAAGTCAGTTCATATTTGTTTCGATGACTCTTTTACCCTTTGTTAAAGCCATTCAATTCATATTGTTGGTAAAATATTAAGTTGTTTAATTGTGAGAAAGGTTTGGACTTTAACAAGCTTAACTGAGGACAATCAAGGCTGCTCTGAGCGCTGGCCTCTGATTGGTTCTGGCCTTACAAGCCATCTATGAAGCTTAAATTTCTCTTTTCTGTTAATTGTTGCTGTGGAGCCATAGACAGTATGTGAAAGATAGACAGAGCCTCTGGCAGTTAAAAGTGAAGCATATGTGGAACTGCATAAAACTGCAGTTCCCCCTTCATCCACTAGGGGCTGCAAAACAGAGCAAATCCCCAAAGACTCCCATGTTAAAAAGACCATCTTCACAGCAGAAATAAACATGTTTACAGCAGAAATAAACATGTTTACAGCAGAAATAAACATGTTTACAGCCTGGTATAAATATCCATTTTAGGTTTCATAGGTCAGGTTTACCTTCATGACAACTGTGGGAGGAGTGAACTTTTTCTAACTCACCCGTTTAAAAGTAATTTAATCTCAAAATTCAGCATATTTAGGGGCGTGTCCTTTTGATTGACAGGTACCCGATCTCCCGCTTCAAGTCAGAGGAACGTAGAACAACCGCGTTTTTTAGCTGGTTAACAATGTGACTTCGCTTTAGCCTGCTTACCTCCATTAGCTGGTTAGCTCCTGTTATCTCCAGGTTAGCTCGGTTAGCTCTTAGCTACAGAAAGCTCGGAGTTCGCTCGATGTCAATCATCCACCATGACGCTCGCAGCCCCCCTCTCAGCTCCACCTCTTTGCCCATATTTGTATTTTCTGGGTGAGACGACACGCATGACCCTGCGAAGATGGCGATGGTAGGAACCATCCACCGAGCTTCAATTCAGCTCTTCAGAAACCTACGGGTGACGTCATGGAGGCTCCGCCCATCTCTTTATATACAGTCTGTGTGGAGCCCAGAGAGCAAGCTGGTCTTTGATAAGTGCATTTACCCATAAGGAGTACCTTATTTTGTTATCCTTTTTTCTCCTTCCTGTAATGCTGAAAAGATTTAGTCAAGAACACAGAAACAAGCCGTGGACTTTCAGTGGTTTTTGGAAGAACGCCTCAACTCTATGCTTGGTCTCTACAGCTAGAAGAGGGCCTCCACAGTCAGTGCCAGTCTGACACCCTTTAAGCATCAAAGTTGTAAAACTTGGACGAGCTCCAGGCCTATGTCACGAGACAGAGAGCTTAAACTGGTTACCGCCTTCCAGTAGATGGCAGACATGTGAACCAGCTGTCAGTTATCCACCACCGCCTCTATCACTCCAACACCAAGCTCTTCACACTTCTGAAAAGTTACAGTGTGTTTTAGTTTTCATTGCTGATTCAGGCAAAGTGTAGGAAATGCTGGAACTACTAGCAAAGAAGACAAACTGACAGAAGTTACAGGACAAATCTTAGGCAGTAAAGATGCTGATGGGCTAAATAAATGTCATCCACCTCTCCATCCATCTATACCTTCTTTAACCAGCTCATGGGGGCTGGCGCCTATCCCAGCTGCTATCAGGCAGGAGGCGGGCAAACTGGATGCCATTTGTCTAGGATAGACGTAAAACGTTTTAATTTGTGGCACCACCATATGGTTCATCAGCAGAAGTTTGGTTCAATATTAGCAGGTGCTTTTATTGGAGTGACAGACTGTTCATGTGAGGTCAGATATAAGTTTTACTTCAGAAAACATGCATGAAGTCCAAAGAGGTTTACCGTCAGCCTCCTGCTGTGAACTGGAGCTTGCTAAAAACAGCTACAGGAAGCAATGTGGGTCATGTTTTAACTACAACAATGTCCATTTTGCTTCGAGTAGTATGTCAAATTTTAAAAGATTTTTTTTTATCTGAACTTATTTTAAATTCCACTTTAAGAGAAATGAACCATGGTAGATGTGAGAGTAAGCTAACAATGGTTGCCTCGCCAATTCCCCCACAGGGATAATAAAGACTCCTTGTTAAAGTACCAGCAGATCATTTGGTAGCAATAAAACTTTCTTCTACAACCTGTTCATCCCATGCTGAGCGTGGCCCAACGTTTTGAATGTTGCCGGGTGATTTCTGCACAAAGAGGAGCAACTTTGTGACCCGGAACCTACTTGTCCTTGTGACGATGACTTCCTCCATTCTGAACAGCTCCACTGTCACCACCGTGACACGGACTGTGTTGTGAATATAACTGAGCTTGTGAAACCAGGAATGGCTGAACCTTAATTTATAATTCCACAAAATCTGGATGATTGCTTATAGACCTGAAGGGATCTTTTAAATCACTGCAGTTCACTTGCAGATAGAAGCCCCCTTCTTGATTTCTTCATCTCGCAACTCCTCAATAAATTCCATAAGCCCCCAACATCCCTCCCACTTTGTCCACTCTTCCTGTCAGGGAGGTGGATGGCATTATCGTTTAATCATTTTGTTATCCCAACCTATGCTATTATTTCATATATTCTTTGTGCAAATGTTTATTCTTAACTATAAAAACAACATGTTTATGTAAGTAACGGCAGGACGGTTGTGGCAGGATGACTGTTGTGGAGAGGTATTTCGGGGTCACCATTCTTAGCATAAATTCTGTTCTTTCTTATAGGAGTTGGAATGGGAACGTTCACATTGTGGTTTATTTTCCTCAGCCTTCGGGAAGGAAATTAATGGGAGGCTTCCTCCAAAGATCACGCTGTGTCGACACAATTTACTAACCAGCACAACACAGAAGTGGACCGGTTACACTTGTAGATGTGTTTGACTTCACAAAGTACAGAAGCAACAAAACATAATTATTTTCCTGTCAGAGGAAAGGTAGCATTAGCATCGTAGCAGCAAAAAAGACCTAAGTTGTGTACATGTGGAAAAATGCTTCACAAATATAACATCATTGATCAAAGTCCACTAACGTTTTAAAACTTTTGGTCCTGCTTATTTATAATTCTTCCCTTTTAATAAAGATGTTTTCAGGTTATTTTTATCCACTACAGAGTTTGTGCACAAATATATTCTGTATTATCCAATCAAAATATAATCCAAATAAATGACCTGAAACTCATTTTATCTTCCTCATTTATCTTTATTTTATTTTACTTAATAGCAAAGACATGATACACATTTGCATATTTTGCAAATGTCAAGTTTAACTGGCGTCAAACTAAATGTTGAATGGCAACCTCCCAGTTTTTAATTCTGGACAAATTACTGGACCAATCTGAGAAAACTGCGTCTTTGGAAGGAAGAGAGTTTTAGACACAAGACTCAAGCTGCTACAGATATATTACTGTACGGTGGCCCTGAAGTGTCACAGCAATGCAAAAGTCACAATATTCCACAATTACCCACAACACAAAAGCTTTTTTTTTCTTTTTCTAAGGAATTTACACCAGACATAATAGATCTAGATATATAGATATTTGTGGAAAAAGCTTAATTGCAGTTGCAAAAATGAAAAAAAAAAGTGTATTAATATGCGTTTGTACCATTGTAAATATTGTTAACTGTGATATGTTTATGAAGATAAAGGTTTTATTGCCTGTTAGATGTCATAATTTCCATCATCTTCTGTGGTGAAACTTTTTCTGTTGCTAACTTTGTGTGGTGTAAATTCCATTAAAAAAAAAAAAAAAAAACGAAAACTGCAACATCAGTTGCAGCTTTTGCGTTGCGTTGTGATTCATTTTTGGGGTTTAATTCCAGACTCGGCATTAAATGAAACTGACCGACAGCTTCATTGCTCGGAAAGCTTCTCATTTTCTGACACTTTCCTTGGAGCCGGTAATGGTTGATGATGAGGAACCTTAAAGACAAGAAACAATGCAACCTGTTTAACGAATGTAACGGTGATGTTCAGACGATGTTGCACGTACTCATTGTGTTGGTCTTGAATGAAGACGATACCCACCACGTATCACTTGAGCATTTAGGGTTTCCAAAGTTCGTAATGTGGTCGTGGGTTATGTTGTTAAAACTTAGGAGTTGGGTTTCTAGCTTCATCCTCCTCCTCTTCTTCCTCCTAAGTGTCCTTATATGGTTCATGTTATGAATGCATCATAAGCAGAGGTGTTTTTCTGAAGCAGCAGGACAGATAAATTGTGCAGCATTTCATGTTACTTCAGGCTGATGCTCTGGAGCTGAGGTTCTTTCCATTGGTTGATCCCTTTATGAATCTCTCACACTATTTCTGGGAGGAGCTAAAATGGAAAGAAGACGCATAATGAAAAGCACCCATGGCGAGCTGCTTCCTGCTGACACAGAAAACATGGTCGCATTTGACTTTTTCTGGGTGAGACCATTTATAAACCCTCGCAGTGCAGATTGTATCTCAGGAATACATCACATGGCAGCGGAAAGCACCGCTCGGTTGCTGACTAAGGCCTGCGACAGTGGGAGGCATAAGCTGTTTTTGAAGATACATTAATTCTAATTCCTCCAGGAAACACCAGCATGCACACAGCACTTTAAACACCAACTCACATTCTGGCTTAAGGCAATCTGCGGATAATTCCTGATGTATGCTAAGCCCAAAATTACAGTTATTACCATGAGAGGGAGAATAAATGGTCAAGAAAGAGGCAGAAACTATCAGCACATGCAGTTTTTAAGTAGAAAGGTGACGTACACACTGCAAACAGATGGTGATGGTAATTTTCTGTACACACTAAGCAATGTTCTTGTTAAATTTCAGTGTTTTCATAATGAGTTCATTATTTTTGCATTTGCTTAGGTTTGTTTTCGACCTGAGAAAAGAAAAACTTTCTTAAACAGCAATTCTGTAATGTGAGTGGTGAAATCTAAATTTCTGCTTTATGCTAATGAGAGCATTTAGCTTGTTAGACAACATTTTAATACAGAAATGGCTTTAATTTGGTTCCATCTGGATAAATATTACTGTTCTTCATGCTGATATGAATGCAACACATAAAACAGAGGTCATCTTCAGTGTGCTGACTGTTTTCCATATCTCAGTGAGATTCCCTCTTATTCTCCCTCCTGCTGTTATTTTCCACTTCATTCATGTTGATTCCCACTCAAAACTCTTTTGTCGTGTCTCATCTCTTCTTTCCCATTCTCTTACAGCGTCTCCTCCCGCCTTCCCTCTCCTCCCACTCTCCTCCCTGTGGTCTAGCCATCATCCCGTCATCCACAAGCGCAATGCCATCCTGCTTGTTTCAGTAATAGGATAGTCCATTATCAGACTGTGTGTGTTCATCAAGAAACTCCTTCCCCCTCCTCGATATCAGCTCATGCAAGAGAGAGGAGGGACTGAGGGCTGATTAGGAGATGAGAAGCCTTGAGTAAGGACAGCTGGAGGTGGAGAGGCCGAGAAGGGTGTAAGGATCTGGGCTATGCGAGGGAATCAGAGAGAGACCAAGAGAGCTCTTGTCTCTCCATCTTTCTGTATGTTTCATCAGTTGATTGCCCCCCTCAGACAGATTGAAGGAGGCTCTATTGCTCACGCTGACTGTCTGAATAACATTGCTGCAACTTGATTAGCTTTTCATACTCAGCCGTCGTCTTCCATGAAAATGTTGGTTCATCTTTTTTACAACCAGGCAGTTGCCTCAGAAAACATCCTTACTCAAAGAAAGGAATTACTGACGTTAAAATCAGGGGTCGCATTCAAACCAATAAGGCATTCCCGCCTTTTTTAACACCTATTGCAACACGGGTAGCTGTCCTGTATCAAAACGGTGTTCGCCCATTCGAAGAGGTTCGTAAATATTGCAAACTTTTGCAGTCTGGTTGCACGCGTTTATCTTCCTCTGGTTGAACCGTATGTTTATGTGGTTTCAGTAACTTTATAGTCGCCGTGAAGTCAGATGAAAGCTGCATTTCCTGAGACAAAAAGGCACCATTTACTGTGACTTTGAAATCATGTAAAAATACATTTCTGTAGCAACGAGGCTGGTGGATTTTAGCAGGATCTACTGTTATGCTGCCAATGGTCACGAGCAACACTGTCTAACAAAACCCAATGAAAAAAGGTTTATTTAGGCAGCACAGATACTTTCTTATCAAGGAGAAAGCTGCGACTTCGGCGTCCATTTTAAAATGTTCTTGAGCTGCTTCCACCTGGTGGAAAGCTAGGGCCATGCCGGCCAAACTGCCCCTTCACTTCCCTTTTTCTCCGTCTCAGCTACCATGAAAACCCTCCTGCATTTTTGCAAATGACAGCTGAACATATTTCCCAACTTGCCGTGGTAGTAAGCATCTGTTGCTGATCTTCTCCGACGTCAATGTGTGCTGACTCGTAGGGAAAACACCTTCTTATTCCACATTGGTGCTGTTTGTCCCTTACTGGCACCTGCATCTCTGAGATGGCAGACTGGCATGGCGCTTCCTACAAGCTTTTTTGCCATAGAATGCCTTCAAGAATAAGCGAGGTCATAATACACCAATGATAACATGTATAGAAATGCAGAAATCCATTTCGGCCAGAACGTTACGCAGTGTCCCTTAAAGAAAAATAAACGGATTTAATGACTGAGAACTGCTGCGTTAACACATTTACTTACACACTTACTGAAGAAATAAAGCCATGTTTCCTTTTAAATGATTCATTTCACAAGTATGATTGATTTCAAAGCTTTTCCTTTTATGTCTATATGTTTCTAGTCAAATAATTGTCAAGATTATAATATTGACAAATATATTTCGAGTCCGTATCCATCGGGAGGGCCGATCAACACAGCAAGATCTATTCAGAGTTCTTTAAGAGACGGTTTGCTTTAAGTTTCTTGAACTTTTTCCTTTTTTTTTTCTTTTCGCTGATGATCAGATATACATCTCCGTGTCTGAGTGCTAGCCAATTAAGGAAACAAGCCAGCATACCACCCAGCCACACATCATTAAATATATCTTTTCCAAGACTTTAAAGTGTAATTTTCGCAGTAATGACTTCTTAATTTTAGCCAGTCATTGATTCATTTTGTCAGCCAATCAGCCATCCGGCCACTGTGTGCTGCCAGGAAACTGATCTGCAATATTGAGCAAAGAAATATGGCTGGCCCCACAAGCTAAAACTTTATTTCCAGTCCAGCACTCTAAGAACTCAACGGCTGCATAAATCAGTGCTCCTGAATTCCATATTAATAATAAAAATATCACCCAGTGAGCACAGAGTGACTTAGGATTTTGTAGATGGGTTACACTGCAGTTTATTGCTGTGAGTAAGGTGTATGTGAGCATGTGTGTTTGTACATCTTTGTGGGGACCAGTTTGAGCTTTAAGCCTTGTGAGTGACGTTGTCGCGAGCCCTTGCAGACGTTCACCGAGGCTGTTCTGAGACTTGGTCCTCAGGTTACAATTAGCATGAAGTTTACAATGCGTTTAAGGTACGAGATGAAGTGTGGTATTCTAAATGCTCAGAGATTTATTGCAGATTGACGCTTTACAATGAACAACCATTCAGGTGCTGCAGTAACTCCAGATATTGGAGTTCAATAGCAGAGTCAGGAGGGAGGGAAGCTGTGTTGTGCAAGCGACTCTCAGGTTTATCTTTAGAATATTTTCCAGCATTGCGTTAGGTAGGTGAGCTGTCAGAGAAAGAGGTACAATAGGAGGACATTTCTTTCTCCAAAGGTACAATCTGGATTTATGTACCAACTAGACCTCATAGCTGGATGTCAAAGTAACAATGTGCTCCTTTTCAAAGGCTAAAAAGAGATATTTAAAGTATCAAGTAGCAAGTGTTGCATAGATACACAGTATACATATATATATATATATATATATATATATATATATATATATATATATATATATATATATATATATATATATATATAAAACAGAAAGCAAAGAAAGAAGAAATGGTTGATGGCTTGGAAATTCAGCTCTGCATTGAGCCCATCTGTAGATGTACTAGAAAGCAGTGTGCTGCCATGTTTCAGCAGTAGTGAGGGTAAGGGTGTTAGGGGCCCTCCTCAAGGGCCCACAGTGTTTCACTTCTTTTGGTACTCTGAACTCAACTTATTCCTTATTTCTAAGTTAAGAAGCTTAACTTAAAGAAGCTTAGCTCAGATTGAGAGACTTTAGTTTTCTTATGTTTAAAAGCTGATTTTTAAGAAGTTTTATATATATATATATATATATATATATATATATATATATATATATATATATATATATATATATTATCTAGTTTAGTTTTAGATTCAGAAATGAAAATGGTTTATAAGAGCATTCGTCTGTCATTTGGGTTTAAAACTGGAGCTCTGGTGTGTTCAGACCACATGTGGAAGTTTCTTTGGAAGAGACACTGAACCAGGTTGCCTGTTATGTGTCATTACCAAGCGGCAACCTCCAACGGTTAAGAGTGCAGTTCCCCCCTCATCCACTAGGGGATCCAAAACAGAGTAAATCCCCATAGACTCCCATGTTAAAAAGACCAACTTCACAGCAGGAATAAACACGTTTACAGCAGAAATAAACATGTTTACAGCAGAAATAAACATGTTTACAGCAGAAATAAACATGTTTACAGCCTGGTACAAAAAAACATTTTAGGTTTAATAGGTCAGGTTTACCTTCATGACAACTGTGGGGAAAGTGAATGGTTTTCTAACTCCTCCTTTTAGAAATAATTTAATCTTGAAATTCAGCATAATTAGGGGCGTGTCCTTTTGATTGACAGGTACCCAATTTCCTGCTTTAAGAAGGAGGAATGTAGAACAACAGCAGTTTTTAGCCGGTTAACAGTGTAACTTAGCTTCAGCTCGCTGACCTTCATTAGCTCCAGGTTAGCTTGGATAGCTTTTAGCTATAGGCTGTTCAGACTTTGCTAGATGTCAATCATCTACAACATGCTCACAGCCAGCCTCTCAATTCTTCCTTTTTGACTATTTTTGTATTTTCCGGGAGAGACACATGTGACGCTCCCAAGATGGCAACGGTAGGAACCCCAATGAGCTTCAATTCAGCTTTAAACCTACGGATGACATCACAGAGGCTCTGCCCATCTTTTATAGACAGTCAATGTGTCATTACCATGTCAGTGTGGTATAGAAACGCCTTGTTTTTCTGCTACTACAACGGTAAACACCAGAGAGGCGGCCGATGCATGATTGAATCTATATTCATTACAATGCAACATGTTATGAGACAATTACGATTCATGATTATTAAATGACCAAAATGCACCGTTTATGTATGACACGTACAGAAAAACGGTCTGTACTGCCCAAACATTTTAAGGAGACTGACCGCTCGATCTAAAAATCATCCTAAATTATTTTTAATCATTTGATTAATCGAGAAATACAACACGAATAAACTCTTCTGATCGCGATTAGTAGTTACGAGAGTTCACGTGGCATATTCTAAAATTACTGCATGAGAAGAGTCTATTGATCTGATTTGATATCTTTGGGTAAAATCAGCTTTATGTAAGAATGTTAATGGTACCACTGTATAACTGTATATGAGTTCAATTAACCAAATGAAACTTAATCTTCCTTGCAAGTGTTGTTCTCACTCTCAGATGTAAGTTGCTTTGGATAAAAGTTTCTGCTAAATGACTGTAGGACAGAACAGAATAAAAGCAAAAAAAAAAAGGAAAAAAAAAGAATGGAATAGTAAGCTGAACCAACTATAATACTTCCCAACAAATCTATTGAATGATTAAAGAAAAACAGTGGATTTGTGGAAATCCTTTCTGAAATGGACTTTTCTGGGTATCAAGGTTTGTTTTCCACCTCTGATCAACAACTCCAGTGATGACGTTGATGATGGCAGCAAGCTTATCACATGCATATGAACAATAACACAAAGTAAAGACCCATCCAGACTACATCTGATTACACCTGCAGATAATATTCTAAGAGCATGTCCTTTGATAACAATGTATTTCAAACCAGTTCATTATGAGAACACCATCACTGTCCTGCCAATCTGACTAATATCATGATGTATTACATCTTGTAGTGTCTAAAGTTGTGTGAGATTGTCTTAAAAGGTATCTAAACAATTTATTTTCAGTACATAGTTTTTTTTTCTTAAATATGTTATTTTAAGCATGTATGTTCAAAAACATGCTTTTCTATTGAAGAACATATGAGTACAAATAAACAACCAGATATATAGTTTTCTTTGGTTAACGTTGTGCGTCATCATAATGGTTTATAATACTGTACTAATTTTGCATTAGTCGTGTGAAACACGAAAGATTGAGCTATTTATACTATTTTAAACATTATGATGGTTTAATTACATGATCCTTTAGCTGATCATTGATTGAAAAAAACAAACAAACATCGGGACCTTTAGCAGAGAAACACCATCTCACAAACCTGTTGGCTTTCGAAGTTTGAAGTGTATCTTAACTTGTCTTTCGTATAAATTTACATCAAGCTAGCAGTCGAGATATAAAATCATGAGAAAATTGTACCTTTCAATTTTTTTGTTTTGCATTGCTTTGGACTTTAATAAGAGGAATCAGAATTGTTTGAGTTGTCTTCTTGCTGTAGAGGACATTTCACATCTTTCCGAAGCCCTTCTCCCTCATTTCTAATTCACTGTAAAATGATGGCAGTTTTTATCCTATCTTTAATTATTTGTAAAAATATTTCCGTCTCCTCATCCATTCATACCATAGACTGTATATAAAAAGATGGACGGAGTCTCCGTGACGTCACCCATAGGTTTGTCATGGTGTCAGGTGTGTCATGGCGGATGATTGACATCAAGCGAACTCCGAGCTTTCTGTAGCTAAAAGCTAACCGAGCTAACCCGGAGATAACAGGAGCTAACCAGCTAACGGAGGTAAGCAGGCTAAAGCTAAGTCATGTTATTAACCAGCTAAAAACCGCGGTTGTTCTACTTTCTTCTGACTTGAAGCGGGAGATCGGGTACCTGTCAATCAAAAGGACACATCCCTAAATATGCCGAACTTCTAGATTAAAATGGGCAAGTTAGAAAAAAATTCACTCCCCCCACAGTTGTCATGAAGGTAAACCTGACCTATTAAACCTAAAATGGATTTTTGAACCAGGCTGTAAACATGTTTATTTCTGCTGTGAAGTTGGTCTTTTTAACATGGAAGTCTCTTTGTTTTGCAGCCCCTAGTAGATGAAGGGGGAACCGCAGTTTTATGCACTTCAACATAGGCTTCACTTTTAACCGCCTACATCCCTTCTGATGACATATAAATAGAAAAGTGTTTCCATCAAACTTTTGCAATCTGCATTTTATATAGACATTATAAGATAGAACTTTTAGCAATATTTGAGAGATTTTTATAAATGGATGAGTTTTCTATAATCAGTTTTGGGTTTAGGACAGTTCCAGCAGTGATGGAAAACCAGCTACAGTTTCTAAACTTCTGTTTCCACAATTTATTTACTCTAAGCATTCGGGACATCTGATGTTTACAGTAATAAATTTATGAGTTTGGGAAGTGTGGTTTGTCACCTTTCTCAGCATGGGGTGGTGAATCATTATGTCACAGCATCGTGTTGGATTCTTACCTGAAGTGAGAGCCAAAACTCAGTTTTTAGTCATCCAGCAGATGGGATGAAGTCAACATTTGTGTTTAACATGTGCAGCACAGAAAGCAGGAATATGAGTTTTTTTTTTCCTTTTATACTTCAGGTTTCCTTCCACTCAAGGCAGGTTTGGTTGTCCTACACTGCTCATGTACAGATTAAACCCCATGTGTGCACGTGTGTTTGTGTGTGCGCACAAGTAAGCAATGAATCATGGGCTTTTGTGTGGGAATGACAGTTTGGGAGCTTGAGGAGGAGGAGGCAAGGGAAGAAGGAGGTGAGGGAAGGAAAACCGTTGAGGGGGGAGAAGCCTCAGGACACACAAGGAGCAATATCTTTCCTTCATTTAATCCTTTTTTTTTTCCACACAAACACACACAGACTCACACTCACAGTCAGTCAGCCAGTCAGTCCCAGCAGACACACTCCAGGGGAGATAAGGCTCAAAGACAGATGGGGTCACACTGCATTAAGTAGCCACCGGTGTGTTTGCGTGTCTGTGTGAGTGTGCACACAACACAACAGAACAACACAACTCAGTAATAAGTATTAATAGCTTCATTTTAAGATAGGATGTCATTCATCATCTGTTAAGTGAAATTAGTTGACTGCAGAGTGACCTGCACGTCTGCTTAAAGCTACGACTTTTTCTCAGATACCTTAAAGTTTGGTGACATTCAAGCTCATTAAACTCACAGATTATAGCTCTTATGGTGAAACGAGTAATAGAAGACTGCTGGATGTTCTACTCATCCTTCCACATCCCTAAAATCTGACTTTCATCCAGGTAAATTGTCCCTTATGTTGCCCCCTGGATATAAATTACATGGCACAAACTGTAGGACTGTTTTACATACTGCACGAAGAGGCTGCACAGCAGGACATCGTAGCAGCGTCATACGCTGACGGAGGCCTGATTAGATGTAAATTATATGCAGTAAACATCTGCAACATGCTGTCTTTGTATTCATCCACTACAGAGTTGACTGATATGCCCTGTTCTTGACGTTTGGAGAGAAAATTGATGTGTGTGTGTAATACATGATTTACAAACATATTCATTCATGTTCTTTATGGCGTAGTCCAATTCAGGGTCGCATGGAAGCAGGAGCATAACCCAGCAAACATCGAGCGAGAGGCAGGGTACATGCAGGACAGGTCACCAGTCCATCACAGAGACAAACATTTAAACCCACAGTAACTCGTCAGGAGAACTGAGAGTGACTGAGTAAGCTTTTTGACCAGTGGGGTGAGGCCAGATTACGTGGAGAGAAACCCTGCATACTCCCCTAGCTGAGGTTCAAACCAGCAACCTTCTTTCTGTGAGGCCACTCTAGTGCGTTCATTATGCAATAGTTGGTGTATTTATAGGCTTTAAAGAGAACAAGAAACCAAAAAGAAGTTATTTGGGCAGTCTGACCCCTTTCTTACATGCCGGCTCTTTGTGAATAACCTCTTCCTGTTTTTGTGTGGATCTACTATGGAAAAGTGGCTTAAATTACTTACGGCACGTTCAAACCTTTTTGATTGTAATCCGAGTTTGTTTGCTCGGAAAGTTCGCTTTGTTTGGGAAAAGGTGAATGCAGTAAATTAATTCTGATTCAGATGAAAGAAGCAGACTCAGTCCGCCTACAAATGCAGGTCTCGGCCTGTTTCAAGTGGACCAAAATACAGGAGAAAAAAAAAGGGACAAAAAAAGTCCCTTCTTGCATGTGGCGTAGCGTTGCATTGTGGGTAAATCCATAGCGATGGCGTTAAGGGTCCTCTGCCTCATCTGGTGTTCATACTGCGACCATTGTTGCAGTGGATTTCTGCAGGATACTTGCATAAGACACAATAAAAACCCAAAACAGCCATAGTTTGGTCTCCATGTTTATCTGGCAGGTGGAGGAAACAGTTTTCTGGTCCTCTCTTCTGCTAAATACTAGTGCAGCGCCACCTCTGGTGGGAATGGGGATTTATTATTCTAATGGTTTGACTGGTTTGACCAAAGTGCAGCGTGAACACGATCTGGGTCCACTTAGATACACCCCCCTACAACTGAGCCGAGTCCCCAATCAGACCGAGTCTAGTGGACTGTCCTGATGAAATTGCAGCCCAATTTTTTGTTTATTTTTCAGAGTCAAGTGCAATCCAAAGTCTGGACATTTAGTCTTTTACATTCAGTGGAAACAGGTAATGAGGCTCCTGAAAGTGTGAAGAGTCTCAAAACCCCTTGAGCGTTTTGACTTTGCATTACTTTTGGCAATCTGTGCACATGATTGTTCTGCGTAGAAGCCTTTTTGACCATTAAAGTATGGGATTTATTAGGTATAATGTTAAAAGGAAATCTGTAAAATACAAGTTTTTTTTTCTTTTTTAATGGGTTGTGTTGCATTTCTTTGATGATTCCAGCCCAAGTCGTAAAGATGTGTCTGGTGAGGTAGACTCTGGTTGCTACCTACCTAATGTGTAGGTTGGGGATCGCCTGTTCTTGTGCAGCTATGATCAGTTCATGTCCTTTGCATCCCCAAGGGGTTTATCCCTCCATGATTGTTCTTCTGCTCCATGCTGGATTTCAACCACCAGTTCAGAACTCTTCCTGGACCTTTGCTGTTTGATCCTGGCCTCCCCCCTTCTGCTTACTGAACAATCTCAGGGTTCTGGACTTGTGGTAAAACTATTTTTTGTTTTGTTTTGATATGTTTATTAGAAAACAAGTATTAATATGAAAATAAGTGGTTCAAATGTAAACCTGATACATGCTTCCATTATGATTTTTCTATTTTTTTTACAGACATGACACCATACAATGCTAGAAAAAATACCCATTCAATGAAACAAAATAAGACAATAATAAGACCAAAAAATATGCGAAAACATATAAAAAAGAAAAACATACCCCAAAAAATGAATGGAGAAGATGATGTGAAGGGGCGGGGGGGCAAGTCTCAAAATAATTTAAAAAAAGTCTAAAAATGGTTGCAATTTCCTATTTAAATGTATTCAGGGACCTCAGTCTGGAATATTAGATTTTTCTCAATTTTTAGAAAGGAAATAACTGGATTCACTGTATGGTAGAGGGCGCTCAGGTAGACTTCCAATGGAGAAGAAGATGGCGTCTAGCTATCAGGGAAGTAAATGTCAGAACCTCCAATTGAACTGCAGGAAAGCGGATATAGTCTTCAGGAAGGCCAAATATTGCCACGTGGAGAAAGATTAATAGATTTTGAAAACACTTTTGACATTGTGTCAAAGTAAACCTGCCAAAAATTTACAAGAGTTGGACAAGAAAAAAACACGTGAGGTGACAAGGCGAGCCATTACATCTATCACAAATATCAATGGAGCCTGGAAATATATTTTCTAACCTAGCTTTTGAGTAATGACACCTAAACAAAACCTTAAACCGAATAAGTGTCAGACGGGCACAAATGGAAGTCTTATGTATTATAGTCAATACAGAATCCCACCAATTATCTTCAAGGGTCAGACCCAACTCATGTTCCCAGGTCTCTTTTTGAGATAAGTGACCTCTGAGTGGAGTTTAGATCAAGGGGAAAAGTTAGCAGAATAAAGATATTTCCAAGTCCTAGTGACAGTAACCCCCAAAGGGATATCTGATTGTAAGAGATTCTGAGCTAGTGCGTTGACAGGTAAGCATTAGAGATGTTAACCTTATAACCGGAGAATGAGCCAAACCTATGAAAGAATGAGAGGAGTTTTGGAGCAGCATAAACAGGATCTGACATGTACAATAACAGATCGTCAGCATATAACAATTGCTTAAACTCCTATGCAAGCGGGTGATGCCTCTAAAGGTGTTACATATTCTTAAGTAGAGTGATTCACTCTATTCAATTGCAAGAAAGTATAAAAGCGAAGACAGAGGACAACCCTGCTGCAAATGAAAATATTTGGAATTCACACCATAAGTGATTATACTGGCACATGGCAACGTGTAGAGAAGGCATATCCAAAATATGAATCTATTTCCAAATCCAAACTTTGTAAGAACTGCAAACAAATAAATATTCTTTAAATATTCTTTAAAATAACCACGTTCAACTCTGTTGAATCTCTTCTTTGTGTCAACCGATATTACAACTTCAGGTGTAACAACATTACTCCTAGAATAGATGATATTTAAAAGAGTTTGTTCATTATAAAAAGCCGATGTCCCTTCATAAACCTGGTTTGTTTTTCAGAGATAATGAGTGGAAGAATATTCTCCAGGCCGCAAGCGGGAGCCTTCGCAAGAATTTTAATATCAACATTCGTCAAAAAGAGAGGTCTATATGAGGTACAAAGTTTAGGATCTTTGTCCTTCTTTAAAAGGACACTAATGGTGGCCTGCCTCAAAGTGGAAGGAAGAAAACTATTAGCCAATGATTCAATATAGACTATAGAGTACAGTATTGGGATAAGCTTGGCATGGAATGCTTTATAAAATTCAACAGTAAAGCTGTCCGGGCCAGGGGCCTTATTGTTTTGCATACTCTGGACGGCAAGAGGGTTTTTTTTTTTGTTTTTTTTTTTGGTCAATGGTAGATCCAGTTCGTCTATCAGATCAAGATGTGCAGCCGGAAATTCAAGTTGATCCAAAAAGTTATGCATCTCAGTCACATCGGATGACATTTCAGACCTATATAGTGAAGAATAAAATGATTTTTTTTTAAAAAAAAACAAAACACTGAATGAATAGAAACCAGTTGATCCTGCACGGCATCAAAGTAGTGCTTGACACAAGAAATTAAGCGGGAGGAGGGTTGTTAGTTTCCTGGTCTTCATATCACTGGCTTCCAGGCTATTGAACGAGCATGCCAGCATTGTTACTGATGAGGATGTAAAAACATATATAAGCCTTCCAAAACTGGAACATCACCACAAAATATTCCACATGACTCCAGAAGCAAAGTGTGCCTTAGTAATGACCACTAACACTTGGAGACGCACCAATCAGCTTTTTAGGGTTCTGATCCAGTGTCTGACATTTGGAATTTGGCCAGTACCGTTATTTTCCAATACCAGATCTGTTTACATGAACATTATTGTGATTATAATCATCACTGCCATTATTAGTGTATAAGGTTTTATTAGCATGTAGTAAACTACAGAGAAGGATGAATTTGAACATTTCTATCAGCTAATTCCAGTTTTCACCTGCTGGAGGTATTTTTTATATCTAACTCTTCCATTCGTAGCTGAACAAGATTTTACCCCAGAAACCTCGCCTGTACATGTCTCGAGTTGCTGTCTTGCTCATTTGTGTTAACAGACTAAATTATATGCAAATTACTGACATGATAAAAAGCAAAGGCAGCTCATTTCCTATTAGACTTGTCAATGCTGGTGGTAACTCTGCATCTGACATGGAATGAAATATAAACATCTATAATCATTTATGTATTTAAATTCTCATGGACATATTTCATTGATTTCGTTTGCCTAAAACCTGCATAATACTAATCATTTTCAAGCATGCAACCACAAAAGCTCCCTCTGTGCATTAGTGTGGTGAATCAGGAAATTCAGACTGATACCTGTTTTGTGAATCACGTCGATATCGGAGGCTGATGATACCAAAATAATATCGGATCATTCCCAACTGTACTAAAAATTCCATTTAGTGGAAGGAGGGGTACTAAGATGGTTCACAAGACAGGAAATGTATTATTCAGTTGTTCAGTATCACCCTTGTTTTCTTATGCTCTTAAGTGTCAATTTAGGACCCAAAACAGGATAAATTTTGGTTAAAACAAAAGGAAAACAATCCCAACTCTTCAAAGAAGATACTTAAGTGTCAGTCTGATGCTAAACCCTGACGAGACGGTGCTATGTGACACACACGGCATTAAAATACAGAGCAGATGATTAAAAAATGGATGAACTTGTTTATGTGATATGGATCCAGCATGATGTTACAGCTTATAATGAGTCCCCTCCCCACTGTGAGGGAGCTGGGTACATACGGTTCACAAGTGTGTTAATTCAGTCAGTCCTCTTATCTACTGCACTCGATATTTGATTTGTTTGTCTTCTGTGTTGTTTCCTCGTTTTCTTTCTCGAGACAAACTCTCCTCTTTTTTTTTTGGCTGCATCAGAAATGGCCTAATGATTTATTTGCGCTCAGTGTTGAAACAGAGTTTTCATCTGAACCAGAACACACAGTGTTTGGAATAAGACACCTTGATGCCTTCGTCTTTTCATCTCGCCGCATTTAGGACAGACTTCTCTCTCGCAGTGATTGTTCCAGCTGAGTGTACTCTTTGAACAACATCATTCCATATAATATTCAGTTCCTGCAGCTTTTTATATTTGTGCAGGAGTGGAACAGCATGTGTTTCCCTAACTAACAGCCTTCATTGGGAAATGAAAGATATCTTCACCTCTCACAGCTAATCAAATCTGGCAATACTATTAGTGTACTCTTACCAAACTGTCGGTCTCATAAAATCAGGATTAATCTGATATTTCCCTCTTTTTATATGCAGCAAACAACCAGCTAGCAGAAATCACAAGCAAGCCAGATGCTGGTCAAACCACTGTGAGCAATTATGGCCTGAACTGTCTTCCTCAAGGACACTTTGACACATGGACAGGAGGATTTTGTCGTGCATGTGTGTTAGCTGTGAAAGCTTGGCCACTCATGTCATGATGTCAGCCTCTCTCTTGCTCCCTTTCTAGTGTGTATTTTGTGGTAGTGTGTGTCCATTAAGTTTGCTTGATAGCTTGAGCTCTGATACTGTCAGTAATGAGTGTGTATATATAGCTTGACTGGTGATACCATCAGCTTTCTGGCCTGTCAGAATCATAGTGGGCTTTCTTCTCCCCATCAAACACACACTCCCACACTCAGTGTCTTATGAACAAGGACACAAACTACTGGATATACACATGCACTGACAAGCTCACACTATCTCACACACGTGTGTGTGCAGGACTCAGATTGAAGCTCCATTATTCACGTGTGTGTGTGTAATAGCAGTGCTATTACAGGGTTCAGTAGTGGGCAGATCGGTTAAACGTGTGATTGATGTGTGCCTTTTGGTATGAGTGTCTTTAATGACAGCACATATCTCAAGGTTGAAACACTCAAATCGTCTGAAGTAAACAAGAAAATTACATAGATGGACGGCAAGTGAGCAACATGTTTGTTTGTTTTATTTGTCTTTTTTATTTTATAATCCATTGCTAAAGTTGAAATATGGTCCAGGAAAATCCACCAGGAATTGTCTAAATTTATGAGTATTTTTCAAGGTCAAAGTGACCCACAAATTTAAGTCCATGTTAATATTGCCCCACTGCATAGGGGTAAAAAAAAAGAAAAGAAATATTGGTCAAAACAGAGACGATATATTTCCTTGTGAGGGAATTTAAATAAATGAAACTTGTAAACACAATGCAGGCCGACCCTGTATCCAGCATCCAGATCATCATTCTGCTAAAATGCTGGACAAGACAAAAACAAACACACTTGTTTACAAATAAAATATTAATTAAAAAAAATGTGTGAAATCATTACTTTAATATTGCATAAACAAGTGTTAAATATTATTAATGTTTACACAAATGCTCAACAATAGCCTGACTGCTGTGTAGCTACGTTACAGCTGCTAGCTCATGAAGCTAACTCAAGGCTAATGCTAACACACTTTAGCCGAACATTTTCATGTTGTCATGCAACACAGCATGATCTCATTTCAACACCAGCAGCATAAGAAAACAAGCTGGAAAGAGTTACAGAAAAAAAAAGAGTCACAAAGGAGACCAGACTATGTTTGTTTGAGAGGGAATCTACTCAATTAGAGGAAATCCGATGTAGTCCTCTGTGAACATGTGTGGACAGACAATCGATCCCAGAGTAGTGGATCGATGCTGCAGAACAGAAAACTGAAAACACAACCTGAACAAGTTGTTAGATTCATTAGATTATATGAACAACAACTTTACCACATTTAAATGCTCTTAAAATAAAAGGTTTAAAAACATGTAAACAACTTTTGGTTTTATGCTAGTTTTGACTGAGGTTTCCTGGAACTAAACTTTGTTTTTATCATGTGATGAATCAAACTTTTTATTTTATCTCTGTCATAAACATTTTTTTAATCTCTATAATAAGAATAAACATTTTCACTTGTCACATGAACATGAATAGTCACGATGCAGTGCTGGAAAATGTTGGGTTCTGTACTGCTTTTGTTTTTAAAACAAATGATCTAAACACAGTTGAGGAACAGCTTGAGGAAGATGTCAAAAAGCCAAAGTGTTCACTTCTTCCCAAATTCCCAAAATTCCCACCAGATCGAACATCAGCGAGATGCAATAGAAACACCCACAAATCCCTGGAGCCAACAAATCTGCTGCCAACTTCCCAGACTTGGACACCCCGGGAAACCCCGAGGGGGCCCTGTTACCATCTCCTAATGGGTCATCTTTGTTTTTAATCCATTAGGAGCGCTGACACAGCCATAGGCAGGTGGTTTCAGTCATACTGAAGAACAGAACTAATAGGTCAGATTTATATAACACTTTTTAAGCCATCCAAAGCTTTTTATAGTGAATCAAAGTTTTATTAATGCTACGTTCATACTTGTAAGCTACATATGTAGCAGCGTTCGGACAGACGGATGGAAATGTGGCAGCCAATTTTACCAACAGCCTCTCCAGTCGCCACTGAACCTTCATTCATCCTGATTTACCAGTGATTCCGACACTGTTGGCTGGATAGAATAATACTATCGTCAAATAAATCTACGACTGGCTGTTTGGTCCCCGTATGACTGGTGCCAAAGCTTGGTTTGTATTGTCAGCATTAAGTCAGATCTCCATAGACGTTTTCTACTTTTTGCTGATGATCATGGCCGCCATCTTCAACTCTCACTGGAGGGGTTTTGTGGAAAGTGATGAGGAACAGCACCTCCAACTCTTAGAACAGGGAAAGGCAAGTTCGTTCCTGGAAAGATCCTGTAGGTTTTCAACATTTCCATGTTTCAAAATTAAAAAGGAACAAGTCACTGAGCAGGATTTGATGAGCCGTTGGATCCATTTAATTTGAATCAGGTGTGTTGGAGCAGAGACACATGGGAAAAAAAAAAAGAAAAAAGTCCCTTAAGGACTGTGGCTCTCTAGGAAGGAACTTGTTACCTCCATCTCCTCACTGATTCCCAGCTGAAGGAAATGAAGGGAAAGTCTGTTTCATGTTAGAATAAATTTAAAACATCCCTTCTTCCTCCGAAGTGTTCACGTTTTCCTGATTATTTTCATAACGGTACATCAAATCTAGTTAAACCATCTTCCTGAGAGTAGATCATGTGCATCCACTTCTGTTCAACGCTACTGAATCTGATTGTTTTTCTGCCAAATGTGTTCAGCTCTGTTTTATTAGTTGACCAAAGTGTAAATATATTTAATTGCTTTTTTTGTGTGTTATGTTTTATCTGATTGCCTTGTTTTTGATAGAAAAAGAAATACTGTGACTCAGTGAAGTCAACACAAGCGTCCTGTTTCTGAACACTAAATTTATGCTTTCCTTTTCATAAAAACAGATTTATTTGGCTAAAACAGTCTTATGCATAATACTAACAAGCCAAAAGACAGTTGAGGTTTTGACTACTTAAGTCGTTTTGACTACGACTTAAAGCTTTCAAGTCCACCTTCTCACATGTTCTCCGTACATTTTGTTTCTTTGGTGGAGTTGGATTCTTGCAGACAAGATTAGTCACATGGATGTTTTCACAAACACTGAGATCTCAGAGTTAAAGTCATCCTTTCTGAGTACAATGGGGGGGGGGGGATGACTATTTCAATATAAATCCTCAAAAAGTGCCGCGTTACACATACATCAGTTATAACAATATACATGTACTCAAACATATGTCACAGATTGAGACACCGTGTCTTTATGTTTTGGCTAATCAAGTCTGAGTGTCAGTGTGATATATATACAGAAAATAATGAGTTATATATATTGTGAGCGCTGGAAGAGAGTCTTTTTTAACATGAACTGCTCTGACAGCGAGCCCAACATGGGCTCATTAAAATGTAAGCATTGTGACACTAAGTTAAAGATATCTTTTGAAAGCTTAATGCTTGTGACAGGAAGCCAATTCCGATCATTTTTCAGCAAATTATTTCAACACTGAGCTTAATTAAGTGTTTTTACAGGGCAGCGACTGCAACAGCGGTATGTTCTTTTATCAAACATAATTTTCTGACTGGGCCAAAGTGTGTCAGTACAAAGCAGATGTTTTGGGAGAGTGAGCAGAAATGGGCTTTTGAAATGCAAATACAAAACAAAGGGTGTAAAAATGGGTCTTTGTTGCTATCTGTGTTTTTACTCATAACTTTCTATTCTCTGGCTTTTTAAAACAGAAACTCAGCATTTGTTCACTCAATCTGCTTGTAAACATTTGTTTAAATCAGTTTTAAACAAGCACAACTGAACTTTGGCAGATTTCTCACTGAGGTGCTTCCTAATGATTCCGGATTTGGCATCCATTTTGCATCCTGTCTCTTTTCTGAGGAAAAGTCAGTCCAGCTTCTAATCTTCCCTTGTTTCATGCTCCCTCCTTTTCTATCTTTCTTCTCGTTTGAGATCTTCTAGCACTTCTTTGATGAATGTGCAGACTATTGCGTTGATGTTCAGTTGCTGCCATGTGGCGTGGGGTGTTATTCAAAAAATGTGCTGTTAAGCAAGAGGCAACCTCTGGTGGTTAAAAGTGAAGCCTATGAAGTGCATAAAACTGCAGTTCCCCCTTCATCCACTAGCAGCTGAAATAAACATGTTTACAGCCTGGTAAAAAAAAAAACATTTTAGGTTTATAAGGTCAGGTTTACCTTCATGACAACTGTGGGGGGAGTGAATTTTTTTCTAACTCGCCCGTTTAAAAGTAATTTAATCTAGAAATTCGGCATTTTAGGGGTGTGTCCTTTTGATTGACAGGTCCCCCATCTCCCACTTCAAGTAAGAAGAACGTAGAACAACTGCAGTTTTTAGCCGGTTAACAACATGACTTAGCTTTAGCCCGCTTACCTCCGTTAGCTGATTAGCTCCTGTTATCTCCGGGTTAGTTCGGTTAGCTCTTAGCTACAGAAAGCTCAGAGTTCGCTCGATGTCAATCATCCACCATGATGCTTACAGCCCCCCGTATTTGTATTTTCTGGACAAGACGACACGCATGCCCCTGCCAAGATGGTGATGGTAGGAACCGCCCACCAAGCTTCAATTCAGCTCTTCAGAAACCTACGGGTGAAGTCACGGAGGCTCCGCCCATCTTTTTATATACAGTCTGTGCTGTTAAGTGACACAGAGACCCAAAAGAGGAGTGGTTTAGCAGCTTCTGAATATCTTCTAAATGAGTCAGAAACATATTCATCAGGTCAGGAAGTTACATCATGCAACTTTCACAGGCTTAATAATGTAAAAAATGATCTGTTTTTTAGTTTTTATCTATAAATGCAGTTTTTACGTCTAACTGGTCTGAATCATAGCTCTTTTGTTAAAATTGGAGAAAAACAGCAGAACATTTATTTTTGACCAGTTAATTGATAGCTTTAATAACACCACAGGGAGTTGTGTTGTATCATTGGGACGCCTGATTAGTTGGCTTTAGAATGAGGTATTACCAGTTTGCTTCTGTGGATTGAACAATACAGCTAAATGTGTGGGTCGTTCCCTCCAAAAATCCTCTCCAGTTGGTATACTCTTTAGTTCTTAGTTCCTTTGTGAATTGGATGAGTGCATTCTTCCACAGTTATACAGAAAAACAACACATATTGGCCATATTTCTTTTTTATTGATCAGTCAGGGACCACAGGTAGATCCATACACAGCCACAACAACATGGTACCTCATGCTGGTCATCGGCCTCGTCCAGCTGTTGGGTTGTGTTTAGGTCTATACCTAGAAAACCATTCCATCCTCTACAATGTAAGGTCCTGTGACGATTCCGGACCTGGATGGAGTTAGGTCAAACCCTAGCCTCAGAGTCATAAGCTGGTATGTCCATCAGTTAGGTGCAGGTGCAATCCATACATCAACTTTGTTGATCAGGATTGGAATTATTTGGCCAATCAACGCAGATAACTGATATATCCTGGGTATGTTAATCATGCTTCGTAATACAGCCCACATCTGAAACAAGCAATAGGTGGGACCTTTCCATCATCACATCTAGATCGCTTACGTACAGATGTAGCTGTGAGGCAGCTTTCTCAGCTATTTACATCTTCTTCATGGCTGACAAGCAATATCCTGCATTTATATCCAAGCCAATGAGCCTACAATGATATGATGCAGAAATAATAAGCATTTCACACGTCTAGAGTCATTATGAAAACATACAGCTGAGACATTACAGTTAATATGTTTAGCTTTCTTGTAGTCAGCAGGCAGCGTGTCACAGATTGCCTCATTATTGCTTCAGGATTGCCTCATCGTCTGTATTACCCCTTCAGCTCATATCTAACTTTACTGTAGAATGAAAGGGATGTTTTACACTGATCACACAAGGTGTGGCTGCAGCAGCGGGAATGTCAGTAAGAAATGTATTTTAGCCTTCATTTAAATGCCCAACAATTGCAGAGGAAAAGCTGCTGGGATTCTGGTTTAAACGCCTGAGAAGTTGAACACAAGTCATCCTGGTAGCTATAAAAACCACTGTGGAAGTTTTTCTGATGGATTTACAGGAACATCTTGTAATCAGCCCACTGAAATATGCAGACATCACGGCTTCGTGTTTCCCAGGAATCATGCAGCTGAGCGGTGCAATCACCGGCTCCATCCACCGTCTGTGTGGGTTGAAGGAAGTTGTTTTCAAATATCACAGTCTCAGCTCCGCCGTCTTTCCCCTTGCAGATGTGATTCATGGGTACTCATAGGTTTAAAGGCTGTATAGTTTTTCAAACATAACACATGTTGTAATTCTGCTTCAAATCAGCACCAAAGCATGTACATTTGTCTACATTTACAACTTCTAGATAGAATAAAGTTAGGAACACTGAAGTTTTCACTTCCGGACACCTGGGATTCAATGTTTACTGGTTTGTGTGATCTGGAAGTTGTATGCAGATATAAATATGTAAAATGAATATAAATAAAGGAAAATAATAATAATTTACGTAAAAATAAAAAGATATATATTGTATAGAAGTTTTTAAAATACTAATGTCTAATGTTTAATGTTAATGTATTAACGTTAATGTTATTAAATATATATAAACATATAGACTATTTGTTTTTTTTTTAACATTTATCTCATTCCACTTATCCACTTTTTCTCATGACTAAAAAGTAGAATAGATTTCTTTTTTATTTAGTTGATTTTGTCTTTTTTGTTATGATTTTTTTTTTTTTTTTACAATAAAATATTAAAACTGTTTAGCCATCATTAAGTTGGAGATATCTTCATCTGTTTTCTGGGATTTATTGTTTGAGGTTTGACAAATGAATATTGCAGCTTCAAAGCAAACAGGAAAAAAGTAAATATGAAGATGAACCAAATGATAATCTGATGCCACAAAGGAAGTTAATACTACTTGAAAAACTTGCGAATGCTTTCATGTATACTAAGATCAGACCAGTAATTCTTAAACCTTGTCACAGCGGAGAGCCAAATCCACTATAAACCACTTTATTCTACTTATTAGTGAAGATTGTGAAGGTTTTGCAGCCTTATATCATGCAGTAAATCCCCAAGTCACCGCCTGAGGGTGGGGGCTGCCGAATGAATATTATCATCGGGTTCATGATGCAAAAAAGTTTGAGAACCACAGGACAAGACTACTGTAACGCTGTCCTTACATGTCTCCCTGAAAAGTCCATCAGACAGCTGCAGTTAGTCCAGAACGCTGCTGATCCAGTCCTCGCTAAGACCAGGAAGTGGATCACAGAACTCCAGTCCTCAGATCTTCACACTGGCTTTCATCTCTTCTGGTTACAGATGTATATCTAATACCTCCAAGCCTTCTTCTTTACTCCTGACTGAGAGAACAAAGAACAAAACCCGTTTTTATCACCAAACAGCAGAAAATCCTCTGTGTGGTAAAAGTTCCATCACTTTTGGCTGCACACCAGTATTCCTGTGTTTGTGTGGAAGGCATCGTCGCCAGTGTGAGAGTTAGAGGCAGGGTGTTAATTACTAGTCTGTCTCACTAATAGACTCAGAGCATTAATACAATCAGCCTCAAAACCAATTAATTCAACATCTGCTCTGATCAAATTTGCCTCGGCCATGTTTTGATGATGTATCCACACACAGTTATTCCCTTAATCTGATGAGAACAATTAGTGTTCTTACCGCGCTGGTGTCGTCTAATTATCACTTATCACGGATCCGCATCACCCAAGTCCAAACCCAGTTTGTTCTGCTGTGTTTTGCCATTTTTCCTCAACAGGTTTGTCAATGAGGTAGTTTTGTGTTGCTTATATTGAGCCTCATTCACCAGCTGCTTGTACCCACAAATTTGTTCTTAAATTCTACATACAAAGAATTACACACACCCAGGAGAACTCTTACGAACACGCTCAAACAGAATTAGCATTGATGTTGTTTTCTGCTTCTTTGTTCAATAAAATACAAAAATAAAACTGCTGTAAAGTTTTTGTCAGATTTTTCTGACATTTTTAGTCACCTGTGATTCACAGATCCACCTGTTGAATACGGTGTGTGATATTTAAAATGTCCTACAGCTGTGGTATTTATTCTAATAATTACTTTTATTAATAAGTCAAGGTTCTTTCCTGTCTGCCTGGTTAATAAGAACTATCAGACTGACCTGGAGGATTCATCATCATTCGCTCTGTAAACTGATAGCGTCCTAAAATGATGGAAATGTGCTTTACAAACTTTCGTGATATTTAGCCACAACACTCGTCCTGACGTGCTCATGGGACCAGAGCGTAGGCTGACGTCTAAGGAATCAATGACCCGTGTGTACATATTTATATTGTATATTATTTGAAGCTCACAATGTGATTATTTATCATTTATTCGTATTTCTTGTTTTCTTTCATCCTTTTATCATTATGTTTGTTATGTTTCCTCGTCTGTCTGGTCTGCACATGACCTGGAAACTAAGACCTTTACAGGTATTATTGGGTGCTTACCTTTGCAAAGTACAGCAGCTGGTCCGTCCCTTGCGGGACTTGTGGGACAGTGGCATTCACCAATTTAAAAAGACACAATCTGCAGACATGTTCATGAATCTGACGCAGGTTTTTCGTTAAGACTTATGAAAGAGGCCCAATGTCTTTTGGAGAATTAAACGATGATACTAAAATATCGACATGTTCTGTTGCCAGTTTTACACATCGACACTTGCTAATCTTGTCTTCCTTCTTACTTTTCTGCTTTTCTATTTTCTCTTTCCTCCACAACTTTATTCTTACTTTTCCCCATCAAATTTTTTTTTTTTTTTTTTTTTTTTTTTGGCATCTTTCATAATTTTCATTCCTCCAACATCTCACCGTCATCTCTTCTTCTTTATTCTAGCATCCCTTTGTTCTCACCTTTTGGCTTTTCTCTCATATTCTTGTAAATTTGTGTTCCTTTCCTGACCTTCCCCATTCTTTGTTATTATTGCACATGTCCCTAACTCCGTGCACCATCTCTACATGACCAGTACGGCTTCATATGTAAATGCAGTTTGATAAAGTGAACTGTAAACTGGAGAGTTGACCTTGTCTCATCTGTGCGTATGGCGAGGGAGCCCTAAGCTTTCATCATAAATCACCCATACTCTCATTGTTAGACACTTTAACCCACAAATGCACATTGAATAGCACACACACTTATCTTAGCAGGACTATGAAATGTTTGTGGAGTGACAGTATGTCACCTATGGAGCAATAAGTCAGTGTATGTGTAGTACAGGTTGATTTAGAGAGTCAGTCTAAATGCTAAGTCCCAGCAGTCATTCACAGGCTGTGACATCTGCTGTATGGGCACCAGAGAAAAAGTCATATTAATCAAAGGCCAATCAAAAGCTTTATGAACCAGAAAAAAAACACCAGGAATCATCAGCAGATTAAAGCTTTGTTACTTTTCTTTGGTGTCCTTTCATGCTTCTTTTTAAGTTGCTCTTTAATTTTTATGTTTAATTTCAAGTTTCTTTGAAGAAAAAAATCTATTTGACAAAGGCTGAATTTAAAAATATGCAAGTCGGATGTGTTGAACTAATGTTCAACTGAGTCAATATAAACGCGTATCATATACTTCTTAGTGTAAAGAAGTTGTCATTTACTTCAAGAGTTGCAGCATCTGCTGTAATTCTAGCATGGCTGTCCAGCTTTGCTCCTTTAAGAATGAAAGTACAAACTTAAAAGCAAAGTCCTCCTCAGGCTTCAGCTTTGTACAGTTGAGGTGCAGCTTTCTTTGTAAAGATGATGGTATGCCTCTCGTTGTCTGTATCAGACTCTCTGGTCTGGTCATAAAACAGGTCTTTAGTTGGTTGTTTTTTTTCTTTTTATTAAGGCAGTTCAGACTTTTGGGGGTTTTGGTAACATGATGTACTTTGCGTTGATCAGCAGCTTGATAAATCACATCGTTTCATTCGGGGAAACGGCTGATGGTGGCTTCTTTTTGCTTGTCTATGCCGTAGATCGGACTGGTTGTATTCCTTGCTGAATTCTTCACCATTTCATACTTAACACCATGTTTGAAGGTTTCTCTTTACAGCTTCAAAACCAGCGTTTCTGTTTTTCAAGATTAAATATGAACGTTATAGCAGGTAATGATTGAAAAACGTAATATTTAATCATCGATAAAAATGTTGGTTTAGAGTTAATGACTTAAAATCAGTGCAGATAAGAGCCATTTGTTAACTGCATCAAGGCAAGTTGTCAGTCTGGCCAGAGGACTGGGAAAGGAGAAAAACTGGAGTTATTATATTCTTTATTATCAGTGAATAGTAAGTAATCCTCGTCCCATGCAAGACTTTTTAATACGGTAAAATCTTTTCAGAGGATTCTTCTGACTCAATGGCATTTGCAAATGGAATATCCTGTCCAGCTCGGTGTGAAGTTGGATATTGTTGGAGGACAGGAGTGGCTTGTGTAAAAAACGTAACAATAAAAGAAGATTTATACATACATGCATTAACAGTCTCACTTCTCATTCATTCTGATTGGAGCAACATTGTAGGTTTGCCATGTTGCATTTTGGATCTGTTGCAGTTCTTTTTAGATGTATGCTTTTCCTGGTATTTCATTCAACTTGGCAACTTGCAAAGAGGAGCTTCCTGATTAGCAAAGTCTGTATTTCTGATCATCTTCCTGCTGAAAATCCATCAAACTGACTCCTAACTTAATGCGAGTCTCGCTTTTGATTGAGTTCAAAACCAAAATGTCCTCACACCATCCATGCGGTGTTCAGTTTCATGATGTTAAAATGAATGCATATTTACTGGAATGCAGTCGCTCTAATGCAATTGAGGCATCTCAAAATAAACCTTGGTTAGCAGAGAAACTCTGCTCATGTTCTGAAGGAGGCTTGCACACAGAGACATGACAATAAACCAGTCAGTTGCTTTGTCAAACAGCAAAAATAATGTTTTTTTGTTTTTTTTTGTTTTTTTTTATGTTTCTGTACTTTACATGCATGTTAGGTTAATTGGTTACTCTAAATTGGCCCTAGGAGTGAGTGTGATTGTGCGTGGTTGTTTGTCTCTGTGTGGCCCTGCGATGGACTGGCGAGCTGTCCAGGGTGTACCCCACCTTTCGCCCAAAGCCTGCTCCAGCTCCCCCGCGACCCTGAATTGGATTTAGCAGTTTAGAAAATGAATGAATGTTTCTGTACTTAATAATAAAGACAGACGGTCATGAAAATTTAGATAATAGTCCCATTCAATCAATTACTAACAAATTGTGACCTCATGACCCCAGCCAGTGTGTCCATGTGGGGTCCATAAGGGTCATATTTGGGCTGCAAATCAGGGTCCCACATGGGTTTGTCTGCAGTGGCTGGGTTTCAGGTTGCTTCTGACTTATTGAATTTCACAGGACCCATGTACAGTCTATCGCTCAGCCAGCATGTCCATGTGGGGTCCATAAAGGTTAAATTTGGGCTATATGGGTACTGGGAGGGTTTGAGCTTAAAATTAGAAAATGCTGCAGGTCCCGTGTGGTTTCAGTTACATGGAGCCCATATGCAAAGCCATGTGAGAAATGATGGAGGGCTTCAGAAAGCCGTGGAAAGTCATTCACAGCAAGTAGAAAACCTTGAAACACCTGGCATAAGCCGTATTTCTCATAGAATGTCGTCCAGGATAAGAATCATGACATATACACTGAACGCCATTTAGTGGAAAATCACCACAGTTGTACTTTGAATTAAGAAATATCACTTATATTCTGCAAAAAGCTGCAAGGGAAACACAGCTAGAGTCCTTATGCATTGTTCCACCATCTGCACATCAAACATAACTATTTTATTGTCCAACTGGTGTCTGAATCTCCTTCTTCTGTGAAGTGTCGCCCTTATTTTGTCCACCACCTGCACCATCTGTTGGGAGGCGGCTGCTTTACTTTCACCTTGTTTTCTCTCTTGCTGTTTCAAGTTCTGTCGTGCAGGTAAACACACACAGCTGCAAACAGAGTTACAAACAAAGATGTTGTTTGATGTGCCATCCCCAGCTCACTCTTATAACTAGAGATGCTGTTTCGAAGGCATTTGGGAGAATCCAATTTGGGGCAGTGTCAGTCATTTCATTGGCAGGTAATGTGAACGAGCTAATTACAGTTTTGTATTTCCAAATAAGTAGACTGATTGCAACAATGGACAAAAATATGGAGATGAAACAAAGGTAGGCTGCAGATGAAACAGAAGGAAAATAGAGAAGCGGATTGAGTAAGAGAGGAACATGAGAGAGAACATGTAGGGACGTTGTTTCTGCTGATGTGATGGTTTGAATAGTAATGAGACGGTGACTATCGAGTAAATTCCAGGTTTATGTGCAACATGTTGGAATGGCTTAACATTCCCCACATCCAAGACCATTAGCTGGTGAAAGGCAGGGTACTGAAAGAAAAGAAAGAACGAGATCCCCAGGACAAGCTGTCGAATGTGACTGGGGAGAGGCAGGTCTGAGCAGTTGGGTCTGCGACGCGACCCTGGATAAACGGCAGAAAATGCATATATAGATGAAAACAGGGTACACCCATTAGCAGGTTACCAGCCCCTGGCAGATTTTGCCAGTTTAATCTGATATTCGCATTGCAGACTGTTTAAGGCCAGCACATTAATTAAAACATGTTTGATATTCTTCCTCAAGGACTCTTACCTGCACAACAGTACCTGTACCTGTCCTTGTCCTTCAGTCAGCATAAACACCATTTGCATGACTCAAAATCTGGCTTCGAGATAACTGCTGCTGTTATTTCTTTAAGTGTGCTCTTAAAATTCGATCAAAATTATTTGTTGGAGTCTTTTGAAGTATGTGCAAAACTTTGGAGAGCTCTACATGACTTAACTGGAAAAGTACTCTGAGAGCACAAATGTTCGCCAACCAGCTAATTTCCACCCACGCAGTGATTTATAGCCTACGTCCTAGTCCCATTTCATTTTATATTTAGACACTTCTAGATTCCGAGATTCATTAATAATGATGTGTTTTGGCTATATTGTGGTATATGTCATATGTTTACATCTTTATTTGTTCTCTTGCGGCGATGAAATTTTTTTTCTACTGTGGGTGGTAGTATGTAGAATTTAACTGGGAGATCTATCTTTATTATCTTGTAAAACCTTTTGGGACCTTTTTAGCCAAACAGCCTGGCCATTTAATGTGAAGTTATATGCATATATCCTGGAAAGGATCTATCTCACAATGAGAGAGAATCCTTAAAAAAATTCCTGGATCCAAATGCTGAACTGGATCACTCCCAACATATAATGGTATCTAAGTTAGACCAAGACCCGTTCTCAGAAAACAAAACAAAATATATATATATAACAAGAACAAAAAAATCATAAAAATTCATCCTGTGGTTTTTGTGTAAAATTGCTAACAAACAGACAGGCGGATAAATTCCAACAAAAACATTACCCCTGCCCTTTCTTAGTAAGGGTAATTATAGATTGGCCCTAAAAACAATACAGTATTTTTCATGCCACAAGACGCACTGGATTATCAGGCGGAGCCTCAATTACGGAGACCATTTCTGTGCTTAAGGCGCACTGTGTGATCGGGCGCGTGCTAAAACCACAGTAAAAGCAAAGTAACAAAAGCAAAACAGTGAGTGTGGTTGAACTTTATTCAACTATGGTACATATTTAAAAATGCACACATTATTTTGTTTGATCAATCTGTTGTCTCAAATCCATCAAAGTCCTTATCTTCTGTATCTGAATTCAACAGCTGGGCAATTTCACCATCAAGCATCTGGGTTCTCTCTTGTCATTGTCAGTCAGTTTCATTTCTGGGTGGCTGTTCAGCAATGATACCAGCTTTTGCAAAAGCTTGTACTACAGTCAAAGGAGATATCTTAGCTCAGGCATCCACAAACGATGGTGTAATTCGCCTTCCAATCTTCACAATGGTGTGTTCGCTGTCTCTCATCCATCGCTCCCATGACGCTCATAACTTCCCAGAGTGATGGAAAGCTCTGAATTTGTTTGCTTGACATTGATTTTTCACAGTAAAAAAAAAAAAAAAAGAAGCCCAAACACACACAACTGGCCTCCATATTCTGAGGGTCATGAAAGATGATCCATAAAAGCTCCAAAACACCAGCGGTATGGGGCTCTCTGCTTTAACAATGGCTGGAAGCCAATGAGTTAAATTAAAAGTTCCTTAAAATTGAAGTAGTTTAGTGACAATATTTTGGTTAAGACTGCAAATTAAGATCAGAATTAAAACTTTGTCCTGAGGCTCAGTGTGACTTTTGTTATTTAATTTCTTATTGTGCCACATCCTTCTTTTCTTCCCAGCCGGCTTATTTCCACATGTCAGAGATTGTTGTTTGTTTCCCGAACTATGAGTCAGAGAGAGAAAAGAAAACCTTGCAAAACTTGACAATATTCAGTTCTTTACCATACACACTCATACAACACATGTACACATTTTTAGCAGTTTGTTTGATGCTTGACAGACTCAAGCACACAAAGACTAGTTAGGATCTCTGATGACACAAGTGTCAAACTTATTGTCACGGATACAAACTTTGACAGCTCTCTGCATCTGTGCAAACATTGGTACACCAGCAGCAGAGAGAGTCAACTGGAAATCTTTGCCATGGGCTACAAACAATAAGAAGCTGATTAACATTCAGCACCCTGAACACAACCCAAGCTTCCTTCTCTCTCTGTGCCTAAGCTTCACTTCTCTTTTTTTTTTTTTTTTTTACCCCCGTTCACATGATGCTTTCACAGTACATGAGGGAGACAATGGGATGAAAGAGCTGCATATGTGTGTGTCTGTACATGCATGGATGATGATGACTGGAATGGAGCATAATGAGGTACAGTTATGATATTGCTGAGATGACAGCGTGCAGGAGATAACAGCTCTTCCTTCATTTCTTTGTCTTTCTTGCTGCATTTGTCCTTCTCTGTGCTGTAAACAGATGTAGAGTACAACATTGTAACCACAATCCCCCTGGGCACCTTGGGAGCTTCTTGCTCATGAAATCTACCCCCCCCCCACACACACACACACCTCAGTTGGCCCACAGTGGATGTTGTGGCACAGTTGTAATTACTAAGCTGAATAATTTGACTTGTATCGCAATTGGGAGTTTTGTTTGTGTGCAAAGTTTTTCTGTGATCTGCAGGAATTTGTTGGCATGTCCGTCACTTCCCTCTGACCCAGTCTGCAACATTGACCCCAAATATTGATTGAGGACTTTTTTGGACTAAAAGATGAAACACCAAATGCATAGCTTGACCGTGGGAAGTTTCAGCCAACTAGAAAACCAGTTTCAAGCTTTTAACGAAGCAAAAAGCTAACATAAAACTGTTTGAAATTATCTGATAGATCTGTAGCAGATCATTGCAATTAGATAATAAGGATTACATAATTGAGTATTTTTTTGTTTTGTTTTCTTTTTAGCTTGACTCCAACCGAATACAGTTCTGTGAGGGCCCCTTCCCAGCCAGCATGTCCATGTGGGGCCCATAAGAGGGCTGCAAATAAGGGTCCTATGGTTTGCTGGTTTCAAGTTGGTCTTGACTGGTAGCTGTGGTGCTGTATGAGTAGCAACACACAGTTGCAGGCTGTATGTATGAAGTGTTTGATGAAACGTTTTGGATGCCGACCACTGTCTTATGAACTCCAAATAACTGGGTTGGATCAACAACAGTCCATTGATCATTATATTCCTTTAAAATGAATTAATTTGCATTTTTGGAAAGTTGGAGCTCACCTATTATTGGTCTATGACTATATTATGGTTGTATGTGATTTTTAATGTTTGACTGCAAAACAAATTTCCCCTTCAGGGATAATAAAGGTGAACTGAACTGACTGGGTTTCAGCTGGGGCTTAACTTGGGGTCCGCTTAGACATACATATATATATATATATATGTGTGTATATATATATATACATATATATACATATATACATATATACATATATATACATATATATACATATATATATATATACATATAAATATACATATATATATATATATATATATATATATATACATATATATACATATAAATATACATATATATATACATATATATATATATACATATATATATATATACATGAATCGTTCTTGTGTATATGTGTATATATATGTATATGTATATATATATATATATATATATATATATATATATATATATATATATACGTATATGTATATATATATATATATATATATATATATATATATATATATATATATACATATATATATGTATATATATATATATATATATATATATGTATATATATATATATATATATATATATATATATATACATATATATATATATATATATATATATACATATATATATGTATATATATATATATATATATATATATATATATATATATATATATACATATATATATACATATATATATGTATATATATATATATATATATATATATATATATATATACATATATATACATATATATATGTATATATATATATATATATATATATATATATATATACATATATATATGTATATATATATATATATATATATATATATATACATATATATATGTGTATATATATATATATATATATATATATATATATATATATATACATATATATATATATATATATACATATATATATGTATATATATATACATATATATATATATATATATATATATATATATATATATACATATATATACATATATATATATATATATATACATATATATATGTATATATATATACATATATATATATATATATATATATATATATATATATATATACATATATATATGTATATATATATATATATATACATATATATATGTATATATATATATATATATACATATATATATGTATATATATATATATATATATACATATATATATGTATATATATATATATATACATATATATATACATATATATATACATATATATATGTATATATATATATATATATATGTATGTATATATATATATATATATGTATATATATATATATGTATATATATACGTATATATATATATATGTATATATATACATATATATATGTATATATATATATATATATATGTATGTATATATATATATATATATGTATATATATATATATATGTATATATATATATATATATATGTATATATATATATATATATGTATGTATATATACATATACATATATATACACATATACACAAGAACGATTCACAAGAACGATTTTAACTTTGAGGAGAAAACTGAGAAAAAAGCTTTATTTTAATGAAAGTACCCTCAAAGGACATTTTGCACATAACATGCAATTAATCGCAATTAATAAAAATCTAAAAATTTTCATCGTTCACCAGCACACAGTTGCTTTGAGTGAGCAACATTTTATCAATTTATGCAAATCCTAGTTGAGATGAGGAGGAGCTTTTTACTCAGTTCTGATTATGAAATGTTAGCAGAGCGGTCGGGTTGACATCTGAAATAAGAATAAATCTTTATGAGAAAATTCAGTGCAAATCAAAATTTCTGCCTGCAAAAGACCATTAGAAAGACTGATGAGCCAGTGGATGGTGCACTGTCCTACTTTACAGCTCGTTGTGGAAGAACCATCCTAACACAAGCCTGATATAGTTTTACACAACCAAAGTGTGCAAGCAAACATCACACCATCTGGTAAAGAAAACACTGCTGATAAACAGAGGATGGATCCTGCAACAGAAAGTCCACCTCAACATGGACAATGGAGTTCCTAAAAACAAAAAGGTGCAAACTGGAAGATCTGCCATGACTCTCTCAGTCCCAGGAACACTAAATTGAAAATCTGTAGGACAACATGAAAAGAGCATTGCAGGCATGACAGCCAAAAGAATCTCACTGAACCGGAAGCTTTGGGAAAGAAGAATGGAAGAAAATCCCTCAAACGCTCTTTTCATCTCTCTGTTTGCAGCCTCCTTATCTCCTCTCTCCTCCGTCCTCCTGCCTGTCACCTGATCTCAACACAACATTTTGAAGAACGTCTTAATTCCTGAAATTAATCTGGAGAAGCGAGGAGGCTTACTGAAGGAGCTACGAGTGTTTCCTCCGCTCAAGTCTCTCTGGGAACCTTGTCATATAAAAGGCACATTACATATTGTGTAACGCTGAGAATTATGAGAAGGAAGATCTGAAAGTCTCTAAGCTGCTGCGAAAAGCATTTATAAACGCTGATATTCCTGGGTGTTACGATACACTGAGCTTGCATGTTTCCCTGGAGCCCTTTCACTTTTCGCAGCGGATCTCTGAAAGCGTAGAAGATGGAAACAAATAAAATGATCAAAAAGAAAAGTAGTGTTGCATCTTAACCTCTTGCCTTGGCCACATTTAGTTCAGAACTGCACAACAAGGCTTTCTTCTGAGAGAGAGAGAGGATGAGTTCCAGTTTGGTAATCAGGTTTTTACCTTCAACTGAACGGGGTTGACAAGTTCAACACCCGTCGCCTGGATGATCTCAGATAGTAATACACTTTCTGCTTCAAACAGAAGCAGATCAAATTTACTTTCTAATCAAATTTGGAGATGACCCTCAGATAAAAAGAAATGCATGCACCCGAGTGACCAGATCTAATTTTAAACACACACACACACACACACACACACACACACACACAGTAGTAAGTGGAATGTTGTTGCGTGAGCTTACCTGAGAGGCGGCGTAACGACCGGATCGCGATAGATGCCTCAGCTACACAACAGCACGACGCCATCGAAGCGTAACCTCTTCTTTAAAAGTAGAAACAAAACAGTATTCAGAAATAAAACACAAAATGCAAAGCAACTTTATTTATAACAATAAAGTCGACCAAAGTGTCACAGCTGGTGAAATAAAAATACAGTTGAATGAAATAAAATAAAATCTATCAAACTATAATCAGTTTTGGGCCAAAGAGAACAGAAAAACAGGTTTACTAACAGATTCAGAGGAGGCCTGTCTAATTTATAAAGTTTACTCATTCCACAAATTAGTGTCGCCATCACAAATGCGCAGTCCTGTCTGAGCTTCTGTTTAGTCTTTCTTCAGGAGGAGTTGGTCAGCTGACCTGAGAGGGTGATTAGAGACGTGCAACAGGCCCGCATTACTCGTGAAAATAAATCAAAACAGTTTAAAGAGATCCTAAAGTGCACGGGCAGCCAGTGAAGTCAAGCTCCACCCTAATGGAGTCCCAAAAGGTAGAATGGCTCGGATATTATGGTACTCTTCCCAGTTTCACACATGGAACAGAAAAGCGTGTGTTGGCCAGCTCTGTCCCGCGCATTGACCGTATATGAAAGATGGACAAAACCTTCGGCGGCGGTTAAAAGTGAAGCCTATACGGAAGTTCATCCACTAGGGGCTGCAAAACAGTGTGAATCCCCATAGACTCCCATGTTAAAAAGACCAACTTCAAAGCAGAAATAAACATGTTTACAACAGGAATAAACATGTTTACAGCTGGAATAAACATGTTTACAGCAGAAATAAACATGTTTACAGCAGGAATAAACATGTTTACAACAGGAATAAACATGTTTACAGCCTGGTACAAAAATCCATTCTAGGTTTAATAGATCAGGTTTACCTTCATGACAACTGTGGGGGGAGTGAATTTTTCTCTAACTCGCCCGTTTAAAAGTAATTTAATCTTGAAGTTCGGCATATTTAGGGGCGTGTCCTTTTGATTGACAGGTACCCGTTCTCCTGCTTCAAGTCAGAAGAACGAACATCAACCGCGGTTTTTATCCGGTTAACAGCGTGACTTAGCTTTAGCCTGCTTACCTCCATTAGCTTGTTAGCTCCCGTTATCTCCAGGTTAGCTCAGTTAGCTCTTAGCTACAGAAAGCTCGGAGTTCGCTCGATGTCAATCATCCACCATGACGCTCACAGCCCCCCTCTCAGCTCCACCTCTTTGCCCATATTTGTATTTTCTGGGAGAGACGACACGCATGACGCTGCCAAGATGGCGATGGTAGAAACCGCCCACCGAGCTTCAATTCAGCTCTTCAGAAACCTACGGGTGACGTCACGGAGGCTCCGCCCATCTTTTTATACAGTCATTGGTCCCACGCCCTTTGCTGTAAATGGGGCTATAGAGCAGTAATGTAGATCTAAAAGTTTAGAGTTTTGTTCTTATGGCTGAAGTCCATTTAGTTTTTCCACGACGGCCCAGTGGAGAGTCTGCATCACTCTCACCTTCCTGTCAATCTCTTCTTCTGTTCTTCACACCTGAAGAACAAGACCCTGATTTGTGTTTTAGTTTTATTTTTATTCTGAAAAAGGACTAAAGTGAAATTAATTTATTGGGTAAAGAAACGTTATCGTTCCATGTCTGGTATATGACAACAGATGAAAATACTGCCTTTGCTGTGCTGTTTTCCTTTTGAAACAGAACAACCACCTAAATATCTGAAGTTTTTTTTTAAACCATGTTTCAGTCATTTTGACATAGAACTCAACTACAGCTTGAACCTCCTCTGAGTTTACAACCTGCAAAGTGCAATAAATAGCAAAGCTACAGAAAAGAATTGCTTCAGTGACAAAGTTTATTCTGCACGTCTGTCATCAAGTTGTTTCCTTTGAGATGTCTGCAGAAAAATCCAATCTGATGTTCATTCTTGTCGAGTCTGCTTTTCATCATATTTCTGCATTTCCTTTGTTTTCTTGGTTTTTTTTTGGCTCCATCCGCCTTTTTTTGTTTGTTTTTTTTTCCACTTTTGGTTTAAGTTACTGTAAAACTTCCTAATTGAACAGATGGTGACAAAGTTTTGACTTTATTCATAAAACCTGATGTTAGCCGTTAGTTTGAGATGTTGTGTAGGAATGTCATGGTAACTGTGAGTGAACTGGGAACTGTGGGGTAGTTTGCATTCTGTTAATGGGTCTAAGAAAGGTAGAAGCATCAGAGTCAGAATGCATTTTATTACCACTAAGTCAGCATCCCGGCACAAGGAACTGACTTCCAGTACAACTCGTCCAAGAATAAACAGATATATTTCAGTTCAGTTCATTTGTTTATTTCAATCTAGAATTATTTCTATATAAGAGGAGACTGAGGCATGTCCACACGTAACCGGGTTTTTATAAAACTGAATTACCCCCCCCCCCATAAATGAGTCCATAAGACCTCGTTTTTTAAAAGCAAATCTAGTACTGCCCCTCCAAGAAGTAGTATTAAGGCTCACAAATTCTTAATTTGAATATCTTTGTCTTTATTTGAGTTTGTTTGCTGTAAAGCTGGTTAAATCTGCAAAATGATGAGATGTATTTAGGGTTGAGTTGCACAAAGGGGAATGTTCTTTTAACGACAGTGAAAATATGTCCTTATAGTTGCTGTTGTGATTCTGATCAACGTGCACGACAGTCTTCTGACACATGACAGTGTTTAAGGGTGTATTCAAACCAGGATCTTCTGGGGGGGACTCGGTTTGATTGGGAGGGAACTTCTCAAGCAGACCAAAGCGCCTGAACAACGTCACGCAGTTACAACAACTGGACACAAGGGTAGATAATCCTCCAAACAACCACTGACCAAGAAGAAAGGATCACTTGTCCAGGACCGAAAATATCCCGTTTATCACAACAGTGGAGCACCAATAACTTCATGCCGTCTTTGTGTTTCTGTTTTTACATTAGTGTTTAAACACAACACAGTTTCTGACAAGTTTCAGACCAGTATGAGCAGCAGACAGATTTCCAATACGATGCTTCTTACATCATTTTATCTCTGCTTTCACAATAAACAAACCGCACCGGGGTTTTATCCGTAGAAACCGGCTAGAGTTCCTTGAAATGGACCAAAAGGTGCCAGTGTGAATGCGCACCAAGAAATATCAGGGAACTTTTTGTGTTACTGAGCTTTCGAGGAAGAAATTAACCAGTGCACATGCAGACTAAATGTGCTGCCTGGGAGTTATTGCTCTGAATAATCAGTAAGTTATGTCGATTTTCTCTCATTGTCCACATTAATGTCTGTTTGTTGGTATTTTTTACTTAGAAACCAGATTTTTGTGATTTTCTCTCTGAGAATAGGTCTGGATCTCATAGATTTCATGAAATTTTTGGAATCATCTGGAAGGAATTGTTGCCAGGAATTTTTAAGTTTTTTTTTTTTCTTTTATCATTTCGAGATTGAGAAATTGCACAACGTAAAAATATTGGTTATATTTTCTTTCTTTATTTAAAAACTATCTAAATGGCTGCAGATAGAGTTGATCAGCAATCTAATACAAAAAACCTTTGATTAATAAATATTGTGTAATCCTGCACACGTTGAAATATCAGCTAGCGTAGCATATCTGGTCTTTATGTCCACGTGCATAAAACTTGTTTGTAAATATACTCATGTTTGTTTTACTGTTGACACTATAAGAAAACTAACAAAGGTTGTTGTATTTTTAATATATATTTGACTATGAATTCTGTGCTAAATGGATGCTGAAAGTTTTGATCAATGAATTTAATAGTTTATCTGTATGAAATGAATGTCAGACTATAACGTAGGCCGGAAATCACAATATGAAGGGAAATGTGCTGCTTGGGGAAGGTCTGCGCTCTCCAAGTGCTTTTCTAGTTAATGTTAAACATTTATTAAACATCAATTATTTATAAATGTGATTCAAGCAAAATATTAGGCTCTTTCTCAAAGTTTTCTTTAAATTCAGAAATATCATCGGTGCAACAGGATGAAACTGTGTTCAGGTCCGAATGTGACAGAATGTAGGTGTTCAACCACTTTCAGTAGTTTTAGGGTAAATAAACAGCTTGGCATTAAACACCAGATCCCACTGTGGTTTGGTTGATTAATCACGTCTCGCTGTCATTCAACCTTATTATATTTTTGTGGTTCTGGACAGGACTCGTATAGGTCTGCTGTGGTTTCGCTAAAAACATGCAGACAAGCAAAATGCACTTTTATGTGATCACAGAAATCTCCTCAGACTCCAGCTGAGGAGCCAGCAGTGTCGCTGAGACCGTGATGCCGCTTGACTGGAGAATAAAAACAATGAGTCTCTAAAGGTGCATCAGCAGGATTCTGTGGCTTGTTGGGGATTTTATTGTTTTGGAAAATACCTCGAAGAATCATTTTAAGCATAACTGACATGTAAATATACACAAACATAGCATGAAATCCAAGAAAAGAAGCTAGTGAAGGCACTGAGAACATCTAGACTCAGCTTTGACTCATTGATGGCAGATTATGAACTAATTTGGATCCACAGAGGAGCAGAACTACGATGTCTGGCTTGCAGAGGTCGATATGTCCCTGTCAGCTTGATGTTTCTATTTCACAGCATTAATTTTATCTGGATTTATCTGAACATGGAAAATGCCTGCAAGACTTTTTCCCCTAACTTACACACTTCTTTGTGTTGCAATATTAACAGAAGATCTACAAGTGCAAACGGCTTCCTTTCTCTTCCTGACATGGCACTTTTGCTGGTATCCTACTGTGTGTGTAATATTCAGACCTCTGTGTTTCATACAGCGGTGTTCTATTATTTCTCCACAACTTCTGTATCTTAGATTACAGCTAGTAGAAGCATGAAGTAAGCTGTAAATTCAGTAAATCTTTATCCTGTTACTAAGCTATAAGTTTATCTGTCATGTCTCTAAGCCGTTAGCTCTGTAGGCTGGTATTGTTTTGATGCTGCTGTGGTGCAGAACTTCTACATCAGCAAGCAGCAAAGCTCAGACCAGCGTGTTCCTAATATGAGGTCAGCATGTGAAAAATCACTTTGAAGAAATCAGATTCAGTCATAATTGGCTGGAAAAGATGTGTTGGGTCTGCCTACATGGGTGCTTTCTTTCATTCCACCGCCTCAGTGACTGTTGTTGGCCAAATCATGAGGCTCTGGAACAAAGCGTAGAGATATGTGAGGGTGATTTCCGCAGAAAGCTTTCACAATTTCCACCACTCGAGCAGCAGGGCATGAAATTACACACTTTATCATATTCTGCTGGATAATTATTTTGTTATCTGTTTCAGTACTTTTGCAGAACGGCCACAGCGTTGGTGTGAATCTCTGCAGAGTGCAGCAGCTGCAGGTTTCCGTGTTTATTATTACTTTTCAGGGTGGTGTCCCCCTTTCTGGCAATTTTATCTTAATCTGGGGGTCTTAGCACAGCTTAGCTTTCTGTTTTTGTTTTATAATTCTTTAGCCAGTGTGTGTGGGTGTAAGTGTGGAAAGTGTGAGCAGCTGCACAGCGAGGTGTGACCCTGCATGCATGTGATGTGTATGTATGCTGGTGGGTGACACATGAACACGTGGCAGATGCTATTTCTATTTAAACGCCACCAGAGGTAGCAACACCTGTGCTGGCTTGAAGCCTGGAGACATATAATGGTTTTTACTGGGACTCCATTCACTGTGCAGAATTCACACCAGATGTGGCCCCAATTATTACATAAACAGCAGTCTGTTATACTTCCCCTGCAAACACAACAGCATGGAAGACGGCTCTCTTTTCTGTCTTTTCTACTCAGGATCTCTTCATGATGCTTTTCAAGTCCGCACAAAAAAAGTTTAACGTTTGAGGTTTTCTGCTACTGCAATGTCAAATATAACTCGCCTGAAGTGAGAAATCGTTACATTAGCAATGCTCATAGCTTTGTTGCAGCTCGTTGTAGCATTCTGGGGGAAATGTCTTTTAGTAAATTCATTTATTTGCTGCCTTTTAAGACGTGTTTGTAGAGTGGGCTAGCAAAGATCACCTGCGTCCAGCGCTTGAAGTGGAAGAAAATAAGTGTTGCTACTCCCTTAATGACTTGCTGTCAGTTTGTCGTGAAAATATGTGACAAAAACATGGCTGATACATATATGTATATCCATAAATTGATCTGTAGATTAATAGTTTTATAGCACAGAAATGACAAAAAATAAACACAGCAAGTTCTAAATCAGATCCAAATTTGCCAAATTCAAAGTATCATGGAGACACTTTTCTGAACTTCAAGCCTCATTGCTGGACATTAAAAATAACACTGAAAAGTAAATACATAAACTTAAAGTTCATTAACCCTTTCATGCATGAATTACTAATAAAAACAATGCAATATTTTTCACATTTTTGTTTAAAAAAAAAACAAAAAAAAAAACACTGAAGTGGTGTATTTACAAAAATAATAGAAAAAAATCTTGTAAATAGGGTTCCGCTATAGGAACACTCTGCATTAAAGGGTTAAAAACATAAAAAGTTCTACATTTAGACTTATTTAGCTTATTATCAGACTAATTTAACTGTGTATTAATATTACACTTTTCCTCTGTGAAATATGTTTTCCCAGCATCAGGCCTGGTCCATAACACTTACTAATATTATCTTTATTGTAGAAATAATCTTCAAAAACTCAAAATACTGACCAGCCGTACACTTAGTCTGCTGCATCTGACCTTCACTATCTGGTTTAGTACATGACTGTTAGTAGTACTACTGTAGTAAATGACTGTTAGTAGTACTACTGTAGTAAATGACTGTTAGTAGTACTACTGTAGTAAATGACTGTTAAGTAGTACTACTGTAGTAAATGGCTGTTAGTAGTACTACTGTAGTAAATGAATGTTAGTAGTACTACTGTAGTTAATGACTGTTAGTAGTACTACTGTAGTTAATGGCTGTTAGTAGTACTACTGTAGTTAATGGCTGTTAGTAGTACTACTGTAGTAAATGGCTGTTAGTAGTACTACTGTAGTAAATGGCTGTTAGTAGTACTACTGTAGTAAATGGCTGTTAGTAGTACTACTGTAGTAAATGGCTGTTAGTAGTACTACTGTAGTAAATGGCTGTTAGTAGTACTACTGTAGTAAATGACTGTTAGTAGTACTACTGTAGTAAATGACTGTTAGTAGTACTACTGTAGTAAATGACTGTTAGTAGTACTACTGTAGTAAATGACTGTTAGTAGTACTACTGTAGTAAATGACTGTTAGTAGTACTACTGTAGTAAATGGCTGTTAGTAGTACTACTGTAGTAAATGGCTGTTAGTAGTACTACTGTAGTAAATGGCTGTTAGTAGTACTACTGTAGTAAATGGCTGTTAGTAGTACTACTGTAGTAAATGACTGTTAGTAGTACTACTGTAGTAAATGACTGTTAGTAGTACTACTGTAGTAAATGACTGTTAGTAGTACTACTGTAGTAAATGACTGTTAGTAGTACTACTGTAGTAAATGACTGTTAGTAGTACTACTGTAGTAAATGACTGTTAGTAGTACTACTGTAGTAAATGACTGTTAGTAGTACTACTGTAGTAAATGACTGTTAGTAGTACTACTGTAGTAAATGGCTGTTAGTAGTACTACTGTAGTAAATGGCTGTTAGTAGTACTACTGTAGTAAATGGCTGTTAGTAGTACTACTGTAGTAAATGGCTGTTAGTAGTACTACTGTAGTAAATGGCTGTTAGTAGTACTACTGTAGTAAATGACTGTTAGTAGTACTACTGTAGTAAATGACTGTTAGTAGTACTACTGTAGTACATGACTGTTAGTAGTACTACTGTAGTAAATGGCTGTTAGTAGTACTACTGTAGTACATGGCTGTTAGTAGTACTACTGTAGTACATGGCTGTTAGTAGTACTACTGTAGTACATGGCTGTTAGTAGTACTACTGTAGTAAATGACTGTTAGTAGTACTACTGTAGTAAATGGCTGTTAGTAGTACTACTGTAGTAAATGGCTGTTAGTAGTACTACTGTAGTAAATGACTGTTAGTAGTACTACTGTAGTAAATGGCTGTTAGTAGTACTACTGTAGTAAATGGCTGTTAGTAGTACTACTGTAGTAAATGGCTGTTAGTAGTACTACTGTAGTAAATGGCTGTTAGTAGTACTACTGTAGTAAATGGCTGTTAGTAGTACTACTGTAGTAAATGACTGTTAGTAGTACTACTGTAGTAAATGACTGTTAGTAGTACTACTGTAGTAAATGGCTGTTAGTAGTACTACTGTAGTAAATGAATGTTAGTAGTACTACTGTAGTTAATGGCTGTTAGTAGTACTACTGTAGTTAATGGCTGTTAGTAGTACTACTGTAGTTAATGACTGTTAGTAGTACTACTGTAGTAAATGACTGTTAGTAGTACTACTGTAGTAAATGGCTGTTAGTAGTACTACTGTAGTAAATGGCTGTTAGTAGTACTACTGTAGTACATGGCTGTTAGTAGTACTACTGTAGTACATGGCTGTTAGTAGTACTACTGTAGTAAATGGCTGTTAGTAGTACTACTGTAGTAAATGACTGTTAGTAGTACTACTGTAGTAAATGACTGTTAAGTAGTACTACTGTAGTAAATGGCTGTTAGTAGTACTACTGTAGTAAATGAATGTTAGTAGTACTACTGTAGTAAATGACTGTTAGTAGTACTACTGTAGTAAATGACTGTGTAGTACTACTGTCATCACTCAACTTTGCTCCAGTTTGTAACATTTTTCTCCATCTTTCCTCTCATCCATAGCACGTCCACTTCATTGTAAACATAGAAGCGAGTGGACAACGTGACGTGCGGCATGACGTTGGGCTACAGCAAGCGTTCTGCGTCTAAACCGGTCTTAACAATACATTTCTTTTGAGGCGACTTTTTTTTTTTTTCCCTCTAAATAAAAATCAACAAATATAAGTTGTAATATGTGGTGAAGTCGTAGGAGGGTATACTGGTTGATGAAGAAAGCTGGTAAAAATCCTGGTATGCGCCATACGCTGTAAAAAGTAGTACCGGTACGCACTACGCTGTACGCAAAGGTATAAAAAAGTGCGTACTGCGTACCGCTGCATACCAGCCACTAAATGTGGCGAGATGGAGGAGGAAGGGGAATCTTTCGCTGCCACTGAAGAGAGGACGTGGAGGTTGGGAAGACCCAAAAGTACGTGGAAGTGACCATCAACAATAGACTGCATAGATTCAACATAGACGCTCTGTGCAAGAAGATAACGATCAATTCATCATAGTAATGAACCTAAAAGACATGTTGAGGGCTGGAAGAAGCCGGAATACCCAGAGAAAACATGCAAACTCCACACAGAAAGACCCCTGTTTAAACCTCCCCCCAAGCCCAGGCTCAAACCAACGACCTTCTTGCTGTGAGGCCACAATGCTAACCACTGTGCCACCATGCTGCTGTGTGGAAGCAGCATCGTAGACAGCAACACGGACTTAGAAAGAGGGCTTCGCCATCAGGTGCAAACTGGACAGTTTAGTAACGGTGGTGGAGAACGGGTGACTGGACTGACTGGTGTCCACGTCACAACGCTGCCCTCTCAGGACACTTTACAGACTCATCAATTCATAATAAAGACCCTATTTAAGGCATCGGATCCAATCCTCCATCCTGAGCTGCGCGAGGCGATAGTGGAAAGACAAAACTCCCATCATGGGTAATCCCAACCATCCTCTCCACCACACGCTGGTCAGACAGCGGACGGATACAGGAAGTCTTTCCTGACACATTCCATGATTTAGATCAATAAAAACCCCTGGCAGACGGGGAACAGCCTGGATATTCAACGGGTTCAACCTGCTTTGTTCACTCGCTATTTTATTCTAAATTATGATACCTCATTGTTTACATTCACAGCTTTATTTATTATTTGTATTGTTCCATAAAGCTGTATGCTTAGTTTAACATTTTGTTTTGTTTAATTCTATCTACCCATCCATCCACCCATCCATCCATCCATCCATCGTTAGATCTGTGATGGATTTTAAACCTCTTTCCATCTTGCAAACATCCACAAATTAAAATCTTTCCTAACTTTACCAGAAGCTTGTCATGTCTCATAGATCTTTAGGCAACAAGAGTTTTTATTGCCGGATTAAAAGTGATCATAAATAACTTTACTACCTCGACGCTGCCTTCATGGACCTTTTGTCTACATTTGAAATTTTACTGTCAAGTTAAACTGGTCCTTTTGGATTACAACAAATCATGCTCACACTGAGACCAAGCAGGAGAAGTTTTAATTTAAGCCATAAAACTCCCTCTAACAAACTGTAATCCTTTATGATTCATTTTACACATCCCAGGTTATATGTAGCGTGTCCTCGTTCCATCACTGGATGTTAGAGCTTTTGTCGTCTTTCTGCAGCTGCAAAACCAGCTCAGAGTTTATCTGTTAGAACTAGAGGAGTTTCAATGCTAACGCTGTTTCAGGAGGTAGAAGTCAAAGGTTACTTGCAGCAGTGACCTTTGCAACCCTGTTGAAATTAAACTATTATGAGTAATTGTCTGAAGCATCTGGCATTCATTCTGTCAACAGCTGAGTGATCAATACTTTGACTTACTGGGTTCAGATTATAAAGCCATCAAAGGCCTGTAGAACTGGCTGTTGTTTAGAGACAGTATGTCAGCAGACTGACAACGCTGCATCATGCTGGCAGTGAAACGGCTAATCAACAACTCAGCTTGTGGAATTTCTCATCATTCAAAAGGCTCCGCCAGTCGTTCACAGCTGGAAGGGAATCCCAGACTTATTGGATAGTTAATAACTCACAAGTAGCTGCAGTCACATGCAAGTCATTGATCCACCTGGCCATCATTCGAAGTAATTATGTTTGGTGTTAAGCTGTGTGGGAAGAGAAGTCAGGGCTGCTGTGCAAGTGGATGATAAGTGGTGTCATGGACCACATCCTATGTTAAGTGATGGGTGGTCTGGCTCGACGTAGATAGCTTGATATGGGAGGAACGAGGAGTGAAACTACTAGATTAGCGAACAACAACTCCAGTTCTCAAGAGCTGCTATCCTGCAACTGTTAGATTCATCGCTTCTCCAAACACCTGAATCAAATGGCTTTGTAAAGGCCTGACATTTATTTGACTTGGTCACATATCAATAACCAATACAACTGTAACTAATGTTGATTTAAGCTAACCGTTGTCAACTTCATTAGCCTAACATAGCCTTAACTAATCACGACGTTTAAGGAAATGTGTGTAAAGACTGTTTATACAATTATTATAAAAGATTACTTTGAGATTAGATTGCTGAGATTTTTTCAAGAATATGTAATTTATGGTGAGAATCTCTCTCAAGAATCAAGCATAGTTTTAGCATAGGTGGGACAGGGGGGTCCATGGTATAGAAAATGTGTTGGAAACAGACTGTATATAAAGAGATGGATGGAGCCTCCGTGACTTCACCCGTAGGTTTCTGAAGAGCTGAATTGAAGCTCAGTGGGTGGTTCCTACCGTTGCCATGTTGGCAGCATCATGTGCGTCGTCTCGCCCAGAAAATACAAATATGGGCAAAGAGGTGGAGTTGAGAGGGTAGCCGTAAGCGTCACGGCGGATGATTGACATCGAGCGAACTCTGAGCTTTCTGTTGCTGCTACTGGGCAGACAATGGTGATTTTGTCTGCCTAACTACTCTTGAAGCCCCGTGGGAAACGTAGTCGCTTTACTGAATGCAGTTTTATGTCACTGGATTGAAGTTTTGGAGGCAAAACTAAGGAAGCAAAGGTAAAACAGAATATGTAATGATGTTTTTCAAACGTGATGCATAAATTCAGCCTTCTTTTAACTCTGGTTGAGTGAATCTTGGTCATAGCAACATTAAATTGGTATGACTGGAATCTGTTGGATGTGTGCTTTCAGTAGAGGTGCTGTTTGTTTGTTTCCATGCCGCTGGGTGGACACGATGGTCCAATATTTTTGTTTACGTATTTCTGCGGACTTTGTTTACTTGGTCTTTTAATTACCTCCGCCAAGGAGGTTATGTTTTCGCCGGAGTTTGTTTGCCTGTTTAGTTGTCTGTCAGCAACATTACTTAAAAAGTTATGGATGGATTTTGATGACATTTTCAGGATATGTTGGGGGTCTCATAAGGAAAAAAGATTACATTTTGATGGAGATCTAGAAGAGATCCTGGATTCTGGATCACTTTGAAGTTATGTTGGGTGTTAATCACAAGATGCTTCGTGGAGGTCCGCGCTCTGAGTGCTTTTCTAGTTTTTATTTTAAAAAAACAAAACTTTACTATTACTTTGTTTTCAATTCTGGAAGTATCTCAACTCTCGCCGATTTATGGCTGCTCCGATTGGATGTCACATCATAAAAATAAAAGAAGAAATTAAGCATCTGATTGGTCAAGAGACCGACAGAAAATCATCAGTTTTCACGCCTAGCTTCAACATGGAGGTCCGCTAACATAATTGACACATTTTTATTCACAAAACGTAATGAATCATGAACATAGCGGCGGTGGAATTCACATGTGAAGTTCCCAGAAATCACGCTGTACTTAACACTAGAACCGCCAAGCAGGTCATTTTTACCTCCTTGACTCTTCAAACACTTATATCTCTGTTAAAATAAAATCCCTATTTCTCCAAATTCATCACTTTTCCTGACATGGGTCCAGTGAACTTATAGTGAATTTTGGTGAGTGTATGATCACAACAAAAAGAAACCTGAGCATAAATATCTAGAACCGCCAACGGGGTAATTTCTACCGCCTAATGAAATGCATTGTTTTTATCTGTCAGATGTTTTCGAGCCACTCCCGGTTGCTTCGTAACGCACGTGAGTTTGACAGCTGTCAAAGACTGATTAAGAGGGTTTTATGATCGCTGAATTTGAGAAATGGATAAATACAAGAGATATATGAATGCCAAAGAAGCTTGGTTATTATTTCAAGAACTGAGTGACGGAGAGCTAGCTCTGGATGACGGTGGAGGAATCAGTAGCTGGAGAAAGTGATGATCCGTCTCTTTTACCTGATAACGAGTCATCTAGTCAGTAAGAGGAGCTGATCGCACATCGCCACATCACACGTCGTGTTTGTATGCGAGTGAATGAAAAATAAGTTGAAGAGCAACGTTTATTTATCTTACTATAAAATTAAATAGAATATTGAAATATGTTATTTTGTTATTTAATATATGTTTTTTACTGTTTGCTAGGTTTTTTAAAGTCTCAATTATAACTATTAACATAATAAATGGAATCAAACAACTTCAAAGCATCTTTGCGTTATTTGCGCTGTTGCAGCAGGGGGTGGTAAAAATTACCCTTCTCGGCGGTTCTAGGAGTATTGGAATGTTGCTGGTTCTAGTGTTAACGGCTGGATTGAAAACCTTCTTGAAAGGCTAGAACTGTCCCTAGCTCACTATAGATCACCCAAAGAGTCCGCTTGTGATGATAATTTTCCGCATTAAGCTTCGTTACGTGGTTCCTGAGATATTTTGTGTTGACACTGTCGCTTTAAATCGGCACCAAACCAGATGATTTCTGAGAGTTAATGTATTTAAAAAGGTTCCTAAAAAAACATATTGATCCTTTTTAGCAGTAAACTCTGGCTTCTGTCTCTTTAACATGAACATAAACATATAACTGGAGGTAAACATCTGCAACATAATCATATGCACGAGTCCTGAAACGTTTAACCGGTGCTCCGTAGCGGTGGTATGGGAGAATGCCAACGGACACAACGTTTGGCTCCAGACTTGTTGCAGAGCCAAACAGTCCCCCCGTTAAATCTCAGCAACATGAGCGGCTGAGACGACATTCACTTCCACTGAGCATGTCGAGTCAGTGCACATGCTAGTAATGACTGCTTCCTCTTCCTTCACTGACCTGTTTGCTTTCCACTCGCTCCTCGCCGTTGTGCGTAGGTTTCCATACATGCAGCAGTGATCTGAACACAAAGGAAAAGCAGAAAAAGAGTGGATTTCCACAGTGTGCTTTCTGCATCACATTTTGCCTCCTCTGCACTCTTGACAGACATTTCCCCGAAGCGTCGCATTTCCAACTGTGAGAGCGCTTCCTTATCATAAAACTCCCTGCTGCGAAGAGCCTGTATGAACAGCAGCTGTGGAAAAAAGACAAATGTGCACATTTTCTGCACATTCTCCAGAACGTCTGGTGTGAAAACGTAGGGGTGACTAGATGTGAGTTGGGGGCAGGGGGGGTTAATGACAAGTAACACAGTGCTTTTCTTTTATTAAAGTGGCTTTATTATGCACATTATAGGCTAATTTATTTTTATATGCAAATCCAAAAGGGCAGAAAATAATCAAGCATTTTTCACACAGAGAAAGCACCACCCTAAGCCCCGCCTTCCCCTGCTGCGGGCTGCATCTCATTGGTCAACTCTGATTGGGGTATTTATTGGGAGCTTGCTAATCAGCTCCAACAACTCCTGAAACGCCAGGTAAGACATAACCTGCTGTTCCCAAAACAAATTCCATCCATTGCTGTCTAGTCGTCGTTTATTCGGAAATTTGAACAGATGTAGCTTTCCAGAGTATGGGCCTCTTTCGTCTTACACTGAGCAGGAAAGGTGGGTATGGCTTTCTTCTTGTGAACATCTGTAGAGGATGACCAATTACTGAGTCCCCCCAGGGACATAACTAATGTCTCAAAGTAGAAAAAACTTCATAAAACCAAACATTTTCAGTGCCATGGAAACCGAATGTAGAGACGTGCTGGAAAACAAACAAGCATTTATGTGACTGCTAAAAACTGTGCTAAAAACTCACTTGTCTGATGAGTATCCAACACTGAAAAAAGCACAGAAAAGCCCAAATAACAAAAGAACCCCTTCAAGGACATTTTACATCAAGCTTTTTGTTTGTAAAAAATTCAACAGTGTCACAAAATAATAAAATGACTCCCTTTATTCCCTGTTAATCACACATTGTTTGTGAAGAATTCAGTCAAAAGCAAAACCTGATATCCGTTGGTTCGCTTTCTTTGGGTTTTCCCCCCAAAATCCTCTGCAAGAAGAAAAAAAGTTATCCTGACATGATGACAAGCCTTGACATTGATACAATCAATATTTGGATGAATTTGCCCGGCCATGATCAGATGATCAGATGTAGTTAAATGTGAGTGGCTCCTCTGTGGCAGCTGTGTGTTATTCCTACAGAAAGTTCAGCATCACACAGGTTGGGCTAAACACAAACCATATGTGCTAATGAGCTCTTATGGGTGTCTCATTTGTCACTTGCATTTTTTTTCTCCTGGATCTTTCAACTCAGAATTCCAGGAATAGATGTAAGTAAATAAAGAGATCAAGGAGGCACGCTTCAGTATTTACAACAGCACGTTGCTTTGTGTTAATGGCTCTGCTGTTATTTTGCAGCTCACAGAGGGTCGCGGCCTCTGGGCTGTATATCTGTAGAGGAACAAACGAGGCCTACGATGTGTGTTACACATGGGTGGTAATAAATACACCCAGTCTTATAGTTATTTTAGCTCAAAGCAGGACTTTTGCAGTGTGTATGGAGTTACATGGGGCTGCTAATAAATAGACTTTGGAGATAAAGCAAGTAGGATTTCTCCTCCCATCTTCTTCCTCCAGTGATGGCGATGGAAAAAGAAACAGAGGAAAGTAATTAGGTTTATTTTCTCCAGACTCTTGGCTTCTGCTTGATTAAATTAAAGCTTGTAGTGGCTTGTCTCAATATGAAAAGGGCAAAAGGAGACAGAACAGAGTAACTCCAGGGGAGACGTACAGCATGATAGATATGTTTCTGACTGGAGAGGGTGAATGAGATATAATCATGACTGTCTGTTGTTGGATCTTGAAAACGTGAGTAGTATGACGTGAAAGAATTGGCCTGAATGTGCAGGGTTAAAGTAATAGACCTGGGTGAGAAACAACAATGGAAGCAACAGCAGAGGGAGAATATATCCCTGGAAATGAAACTGGTTGGTCTGAGTTTAGTACAGCTTGTAATAAAAGTCATAAAAGATCTTTTGGCAGAATGATGTAATATTATATCTGTTAAACAGTAAAAAATATAAGCTTGATAACTAAATAAAAGCTGAATTAATGTAGTATTTTTTTTATTATAATTTTTTGCTAATTGTTAATTATTAGCATTATTCTCTGGTTTCATGACATTACTGCTAATCAGTTAGAAACCTTTATAATCTTAAAAAGATTTGCGTTTCAGTCAACTGTTGGTGAACCAAACTGTTGCGATTAGCTTTGGAGGTCACTTGTGTCCCGTATGTTCCTAAAGTTATCAGGGAATAAAAATGTTCACTAGCTAAACTCTTTTCACATGCAGTAAGTCAGGCTAATACAATTAATTAAACAACTTCCTTGGTTTTAGTTACATTTTTACATGAAACAAAAAACAACATCCTCTCACTACCTGCGTTTCCATGATTCTACCATCCAGAACAGGAACAATATTCCGGATACTAGGGGTGGGAAATTTAAAAAAAAAAAAAAAAAAAAAAAAAAAAGTCAAAATAAATACAAATAATCGAGTTTTTGTCATTTTTATTGATAGTTTTTAATTCTCTCCCTGGGCATTATAGCAGCAGTGTGATGATCTGGGTACTCTTGTTTTTTCCTCATTGAAATTTAGAAAAATGACTAGCAAAATAAAGTCTTGTATATTTCCTTTGTTTTTAGTCTACAAAAATCAGTCATATGGAAGACTCCTGAGAATCGCCATTTAAATGGAATTGGCACCCAAAAAAATCAGAATTGAATCGTATCGGGACAAAAGCATATTGTCATAACCCTGCTGGATACTACCATCCAGAACAGGAACAACATGCTGGATACTACCATCCAGAACAGGAACAACATGCTGGATACTACCATCCAGAACAGGAACTACATTCTGCATACTACCATCCAGAACAGGAACAACATGCTGGATACTACCATCCAGAACAGGAACTACATCCTGGATACTACCATCCAGAACAGGAACTACATTCTGCATACTACCATCCAGAACAGGAACAACATCCTGGATACTACCATCCAGAACAGGAACTACATTCTGGATACTACCATCCAGAACAGGAACAACATCCTGGATACTACCATCCAGAACAGGAACTACATTCTGCATACTACCATCCAGAACAGGAACAACATGCTGGATACTACCATCCAGAACAGGAACAACATTCTGGATACTACCATCCAGAACAGGAACTACATTCTGGATACTACCATCCAGAACAGGAACTACATTCTGGATACTACCATCCAGAACAGGAACAACATGCTGGATACTACCATCCAGAACAGGAACAACATTCTGGATACTACCATCCAGAACAGGAACTACATTCTGGATACTACCATCCAGAACAGGAACAACATCCTGGATACTACCATCCAGAACAGGAACAACATCCTGGATACTACCATCCAGAACAGGAACAACATGCTGGATACTACCATCCAGAACAGGAACAACATGCTGGATACTACCATCCAGAACAGGAACTACATTCTGGATACTACCATCCAGAACAGGAACAACATGCTGGATACTACCATCCAGAACAGGAACAACATGCTGGATACTACCATCCAGAACAGGAACAACATCCTGGATACTACCATCCAGAACAGGAACAACATGCTGGATACTACCATCCAGAACAGGAACTACATTCTGGATACTACCATCCAGAACAGGAACAACATCCTGGATACTACCATCCAGAACAGGAACAACATTCTGGATACTACCATCCAGAACAGGAACAACATCCTGGATACTACCATCCAGAACAGGAACTACATGCTGGATACTACCATCCAGAACAGGAACTACATGCTGGATACTACCATCCAGAACAGGAACTACATGCTGGATACTACCATCCAGAACAGGAACTACATGCTGGATACTACCATCCAGAACAGGAACAACATCCTGGATACTACCATCCAGAACAGGAACTACATGCTGGATACTACCATCCAGAACAGGAACTACATGCTGGATACTACCATCCAGAACAGGAACTACATGCTGGATACTACCATCCAGAACAGGAACAACATCCTGGATACTTCCATCCAGAACAGGAACTACATTCTGGATACTACCGTCCAGAACAGGAACTACTTTTCTTTACTGCATCGGTTGGAACTCACTACATGAGCTGCTTGGTGGAGGTTTGAGCTCTCAGCGGTCTTTCAGTTCATGTAGTGGCAAAAAACATTTCCTGGCTGGAGCTGGTGGAGGACAGACCAGAATGCACAGAGATTGGCGACATACAGGACAAAAGCACAAACTTTACTGATTATATTTACAGTTTAACACAATGTTTATCTTGCAGTGAAACAACGGCAGGCTCAGTTCAGCCTTTCTCCACCTTTGTCTTCCCTCCAGCTGCTCAGAGAACAGGCAAACACAACCTCTGAAATGAAATTACTCAATCATTCAGTCAATAATTGCTTCCCTCTCTTGGTCTACTTGAATTTAATCTGAAGTAAGTAGACGTAAAGGAAAGAACCAACTGATTATTTTCTTTGTGACAAAAGAAAAAGTAAAACTAAAACAGAAAAGGAGGCAGCCTGGACTGAGGATTAAGTTGGGAAGGGACAATACTTATGGTAAATGTGGAGCAGAAACTGCTGACCCTGTAACCTGGGTCACATCATTCACACCAAGCCCCACTTTCCTGCTACGAGTCGTTGTGCGTATGAACATGTGCTTTTTATACTGCGAGTATTACGAGCTGGTTTTGTTTTACTTCCAACGACCTTGGAGAGCTTCTGCTGCTCACATACCATGGCTATGACATGCTACACCGCGGCACACGTCTTCATATACACACTACCACAACCTCAGCAGAGTCTAGCGGATGTGAGGGGAGTAGCCTGGAATTAAACTGAATTAAAGAGTCTTTTCTCCTCTTGTCATTTATTCATAGCTTTTTTGCTCCTTTGCTCCTGGGCATCGCTGCTTCACTCTGGCAGCATGAGAAAATGCTCTTGGGTCTCGGTGTGTCTTTGTGTGCATTAACACAAATGTTCGTGCACATGCTCACTTTGTTGTGTGAGTGTGTTTGTACCAATAGCTGCAGGCATCATCCCCACAGAGCTGTGCATCATTCAAAGCCAAACATAACATGAAAATAATCTGTATAAAAGACTTAAATAACTGTCTCATCTGTTTCATATATTTCACACAATGACAGATCTATAAATTCCAGCTAAACCAATTGTACTCTGGATAACATCAATACATCACGATTTCCTGTGGTAGATACTTACTGACAAGATTATGCAGACATCTGTGAGGGGAAAAAATGGCATTAAAATGTGTTTTTTTGTTTTATTTGTTAATCAGAATCCTTTCATGTGTATAAAAGTGTGAGATGGATGTAGTTTGCATTTTCAAGCAGGCAACAGGCATTCAGATGTGCTGTGAATCCCTCATCAACTCTCCAGAGGAATCTTGAGTGCCGAGAAGCACTCGCTCAACAGCTTTTTACTAAAGTAAGGACGAAAAAAAAAAAGAACTTTTTGCATCCTGCCGATCAATTTCAGTGTCTGCGATCAATTTCATCTTCCACAGATGGAGGGAGACCAAGTGCGCTTATGAGTTTGTGTTGAGATGGAGGGATTGGAGGGGGAGAGATGAGGATATTGCCTGTTTTCTGCCAACACACACTGTGTTTGGGAACAAACAGCCTGTGGTGCATTAGAAACATAGTTCATCACTGAAAGGATGTCTGCAATGACAAAATCTGGAATGAGTTTTATTGAGCAGGGAACTGCAGCAATGCTTTTTGCATAAATTATTACAAAACAGGAAAGCCTTAATTTACGCTGCATTTTGTAGACTACTTTAAATTCCAATGTCAGAGTAGCTTGGTTAGATCAGTGTTGGATGTCTTGTTGTTATGTAAACACAGCTTCCTATTGTCACATGGCACAAACGTCTTTACAACCGTACACTGAAGAAGCAGACGGGCAGAATCCAGAAGGTCCTAATGCACCAAACCATCAATCAGCTGTCAGTAAAGTGTAAAGTTTTTTACATAATCTGCAAGAACAGAGACCTTTGTTATTGTTCTAGAGGTAGCAGGAAAAAGACCAAGGTTTGTTTTGGCCTAGTTATATCAAAACTCATGAGAAACTTCATCCGCAGGGTTTTGCAAAGCTTTTACCAACTGATCGTTAACACTATTGATTGTCTTATGTATAAGCAGACAACCTTTCTGCTTTGAGTCCATGCTCCCACTGGCACAGGTCATAAAGTACAACGTTAGTTACCATAACTATGCAGATGACATGCAGGTTAATAATACAATGTTACCTGGCATTGACCGAGGCCCTGTACAGGTAACATTGTATTACTTGGTGTTGTATCAAGTAGGTTAATGACTGGATGTGCCTAAACTTTCGGCAGTTAAACAAAAACAAGACTAAGGGGATTGTCTTTGAAGCCGAAGAGAAACATTAAAAGTCCGAACAGAGCTTCAATCTACACACCTAAAGACCACCAACCAGGCCAGAAACCTGGGTGTAGTGATGAACTCAGACCTAAAGATCACCAACCAGGCCAGAAATCTGGGTGCAGTGATGGATTCAGGCCTAAAGACCAAATCCGGGTGCAGTGATGGATTCAGGCCTAAAGACCACCAACCAGGCCATAAATATGGGTGCAGTGATGGATTCAGGCCTAAAGACCAAATCCGGGTGCAGTGATGGATTCAGGCCTAGAGATCACCAACCAGGCCATAAATCTGGGTACAGTGATGGATTCAGGCCTAAATACCATCGACCAGGCCAGAAATCTGGGTTCAGTGATGGATTCAGGCCTAAAGATCCCCAACCTGGCCAAAAATCTAGGTGCAGTGATGGATTCAGGCCTAAAGACCACCTTCCAGACCAGAAATCTGGGTGTAGTGATGGATTCAGGCCTAAATACCATCGACTAGGCCAGAAATCTGGATGTAGCGATTAACTTGGACTTAAATACCATCAACCAAGCCAGGAATGAATTTGGACCCTAAATTAGGGAAAAAGCATCAAAGGAACCACAAAGTCAGCCTACTATAACTTGAAATTATATGAAGGGTAAAAGGTGTCATGTCAAAGCAGAACCTGGAAAAACCAGTCCATGGTTTCATCTTTAGTCACCTTGATTACTGTAACAGGGTTGGTACAAGTCTACATAAAATTTGACACCTCCAGCTAATTCAGAGCTCTGCTGCTCCAGTCCCCACTAAGGCCAAGAAATCAGATCACATCGGTTCAGTTCTGAGGTCTTTACACTGGCTTCCTGTCCATCAGAGGATGGACTTTAAAGTTCTTTTGCTGATCATACATCAGAGACCTCTTGACCAGTATGGACCTACCAGACCCCTCAGGTCATCTGGATCCAGTCTTATATCAGTTCCTAACGTCAGAACCAGACATGGAAAAGCTGCATTTAGCTATTATACTCTGCATGTCTGGAACAAACTCCCAAAAAGCCTCAGATCAGCTGGAACACCCAGGTTAAAGACTCCTGTTCTCAGTTGTATAGGCCAAACACTACCAAGACCTCTCCTGGCAAACATTCTGATACTAAATAACAAGCTACCACTCCATACTCTGTTGGAGAGTTATTTCTTTTTGAACAGAGATGAATGGGATATCCTAGCTGGCAGAAGGTGAGTTAGTTTGCTGTCTTTGTTTAAATAGAGCCATACTTTTTGATTTAAAAAAAAAAAAAAAACAGAAAGTGTATCCCCCTAGATATTGTCACTTTACTGTATAGAAACCCTAACCACAGATTCATATGATCCCAACATCGTTTGCATTGATCTTCACACTTCATGGAACTGCTCAGTGTGCACGAGCATGAGCCTGATTGATAAGAAAACAAGTGCACCATCAGAGGTCAGCTGGTTGGAGGTGTTAAAACTCAATGGACAGAAATGGACTCCATTGCGTGTTCATTTTCTTTCTCATCTTGTTAAGTCTTAAGACACTTCCAGACTGCTTTTAAGCCTTTTTATCAAACGTTTCCCCATCATTTGTTTTGTTTACTTGTCTGTCACTATTAGCCTACAAACTTGCTTGGCAAGTGACACCAGGATGTGTTAAAACTTATCAGGATCCTCATTTTCAAAAAACCCCAAAAGGCCTTTTCAAGGCTCTAAAAACACAACATTTGAAAGTTGTAGCATGTCTACATTTTTGGTAATATTAAATAATGCTAAAACTATATCGTGTTAACAAAAGAAAGTCTCATCAGGAGGTGGAGAGTAGGGAAAGGATACAACCTGAACCAAATTTTCACTTCTCACATTTGCAGCCAACCGCAATTGGAGCGTGTTAGGTGCAAAAAACTCATATTGTCATTAGCAGCTCATATAGTGGCTGGAGGTCCGATAACTACGACTGTGTGTGAGTTTGTTAGGCGCAGCATGATGTAGTCAGAGGGTTCATATTTCAGAGACAAACATCACCGACCTGGAATGTGGAGAACATTAAATTGCCTGAACGTCTCCTGTTGTTTATTATGGTGTTAACTACTTCTGATTATGTGCAGGTTGGTGTATAAGATAAAAGAGAGGCGCAAAATTCCGTTACAGGTTAAAGATGGCAATAAACCCTCGTAAATACAGAATTATGAGCTCATGTGAAATAGAGGCAGAGACACCTTTTCATGTCTTTTGCAGCTTGAACTATCTCCCTTCTTCATCACATTTTCCCTTTCTCCTCTCCCTTTTTGCCTTCTTCCTTTCTTCCAGGCAGTTATTAGCCGTCTAATTAATTCCACATGCTGACGGTGGTCAGGGCTTGTGGTGCTTAGTCTCATGCACTTACACACTTCTACATGCACATCCCAAAATTCAGGTAAAGTCTTCCCCTCTCTCGTTTCTTAGTAATTGCAGCCAACTGCTCCCAGCCAGAACAATTAAGTTCCCATCAAAGTGGAAGCAGAGGCCTCAAAGCTGGAACACTGCAGGCTTACGGAGGATTTGGGCAGGTATGCAGAGTACAGATGTAGACATGACAAAATAAAAACCTCCACTATGCTGCATGGATGCAGGGAACAGGAAGTCTTTTGGGGGTCTTTTGTCTCACTCATGACACCAGGGAAGGCACTCATGTGGTGAGGCATTGATTTAATGTTTGTGCTACAAAGTGAATGTGCACAAACGGAGAGTCTACTTGCTTACTGAGCTGTTGCAGTTACGTGTTAGACAAACTGAAACAAAACTGCTGACAACCTAAACAATCTGTAATGTGTTTGAATAAAACAGCAAATGTTTCAAGTTTCAATTAATCAAAAAAGATAGCATTATTTTAAAACAATAAAGCCTTTGTTTTGCCAAGTAAAAGCAATATTTCAAATATTTAGACTGTGTAATTTATTCATTTCCACAGAAGGAATAAATCTGGTAAAATCTTGGTAAAAACTCTGTTGTTTGCTATCAAAGATGGTGGTTATATACATATACATATATATAGATATATATATAGATATATATATATATACAGATATATATATACAGATATATATATATATACAGATATATATATACAGATATATATATACAGATATAT